>NC_090440.1:1260218758-1260521788 GCF_031143425.1 Pleurodeles waltl | reverse complement strand
CTGGCAAATAGATTGGGAGACCTAACAACAGTGCTCAGGAGTTGGCTGAATGTGTCTTTATCCATGTGACAACGGGGTAGTCGAGGACTGGTTGATCATCATGGGCAGGCTACTGTACAGGAGAGGCAGTAAGTTACTCTGGAAAGAACTGGGATATGCTTGTATTCTACAGAGGCTGTTATTTGATGTAGATGAGCTTACATTGATTTTGTCAGTCATTCCCCCTACAGGTATATTACAAGCATATATACCAACATATTGTACTGTAAGCAAAAGTAAGCAGTGAGGACATGTGGGATGGTTTCACAACCCCACTCCGTACTATATCATTATTGATATGTAAGTGCAACACCGTAACATGTTGAAACACACATATTAGATATGCATGCATGACAATACATGATTCAAACTTCAGGAATGATTAACATTCCCATACAAAACTTGTAGAGATCAATGTTTATACAAACTGGGGCCCAGATGGACCAAAGTATTACATTACCCTTGTGTCATGCAAGGGTAACACATTACTTAAGTCACATTTATCAAGCAAAGCTGCCATATGTAGCCCTGTGTGGCTTGGTTAATCCAGAAAAGCTAAAGCCAGAACAAGTTACTGGCTTGAGTTGCTCTGTGTCAGGAAGATGTTACATGGTTGCATTGTGGGTGTTAACCACGCCTCCACCCATGCTTTTTGGGGCATTCACAGATTTACGAAGACAAGTAAACCTGAGATTGTGTCAAAATAGTACTTCCTCCCAATTGAGCCCCAAAAAAGGAAAAATATTCTTTATTTCTCATTGTTGTTTCCTCTTTCTAAATGTGCTGCATTCTCCAGCACACTTGCAGAGTGGAAAATGTTACTAAGGATCGCTTTAGTGCAGAAAGGAGTCCCTTTCTACACAAAAGAAAATCATGCCTGCAATGCAGTTACCCTTTGTTAGAAATGGGGTCTTTGGTTGGCAGTCAGGTTACCCCTGTCCAAGCAAGGATCCTTACTCTAGTCAGGGCAAAGGGGAAACACACCTGGTTAACCCCCACTCACCCCCTTGGTAGGTTGGCACGAGCAGGCAGGCTTAACTCAGTAACAATGTGCAAGTATTTGTACCAACACACACAGTAATACAGTGGAACACTACAAAATGGACACCACACTAGTTTAGAAAAATAAGTAATATTTATCTAAATCAAGCAATACCAAAATGACAAAAATCCAATATACACAAGTTAAAATACAAATTTTCAAAAGAAGAGGAGTCTTACTCCATAGAAAACTCTGGAAATTATGATTTTTCACAAAGTACCTGGTTTGCGTCAAAATAAAGCCACAAGGGCGAGAGTGCGTCGGAAAAGTCAGCGATGCCTTCCTCACAAGGGAGGTCGCGTGTCGTTTCTTCCCTGGTCGGTGATGTGTCATTTTTCTCCCTCGCAAGAGATCGATGCATTGATTTCCGGATGGGGCACCTCAGATCCACGCAGCTGGGATGACTTTGTTGCCCAGGGATGATGCATGGAAAATCCAGTCGCACAGTGTTAGAAAACCCCGCTGCATGGGGTTTGCATCATTATCAGCAGCCGCAAGTGGTTGTTACAAGCCGTTTCTCCAGCCTCAATGTGTCTCTCACCCAGCTGTGATGCAGGTGGAGCATCGATTTCAGCCACAAGGCCTACAGCGCATCACTCATCAGCCGTGTTGCATATGGTGCATCAAGAATTTCTCCGCACAGTGTTCTGTGCGTGGATTTTCAGCTCTTGTTCTGGCAACTTCACCTCTCAAGGGCCCAGGGACTAGATAGGGCACCACTTGGCATGGTAGGAGTCTCAGCAGAGAGTCCAGCTGCTGGCAGAGGAAGTCTTGGATGACCCTGACACTTCAAAACAGGAGGCAAGCTCAGTTCAAGCCCATTGGAGATTCTTCACAAGCAGAAATGCACAACAAAGTCCAGTCTTTGTCTCCTTTCACAGGCAGAAGCAGAAACTGTAGGATAGCCCAACAAAGCACAGTCACAGGCAGGAGCAGCACTTCTCCTCAGCTCTTCTCCTTGGCAGAGGTTTCTCTTGATCCCAGAAATAATCTGAATAATGTGGGGTTTTGGGTTCACTACTTATACCCCTTTCTGCCTTTGAAGCTGGCAAACTTCAAAGGAAAGTCTCTGTTGTTCACAAGATCCTGCCTTGCCCAGACCAGGCTTCATACTCACACCAGGGGGTTGGAGACTGCATTGTGTGAGGGCAGGCACAGCCCATTCAGGTGTAAGTGACCACACCTCCCTCCCCTCTAGCTCAGATGTCCCATAAGGATATGAAGGCTCATTGTCTATGGGGGATTCCCAAACAGCCCAACTGTCTGACCCATTCAGAGAATCCACAAACAAGCAGAGTCATAGAATGGTTTAGGCAAGAAAATGCCCACTTTCTAAAAGTGGCATTTTCAAACTGACTATTTAAAAACCAACTTTACCAAAAGATGTATCTTTGAATTGTGAGTTCAGAAACACCAAACTGCATATTTCTATCTGTTCCCAAAGGGAATCTGCACTTAAATATGATTTGAAGGCAGCCTCCATGTTAACCTATGTTAGAGATAGACCTTGCAAAAGTGATTTCGGTAGTATTTCACTGTCAGGGCATGTAAAACGCACCAGTACATATTCCACCTTTAACAAACACTGCACCCTGCCCATGGGCCTACCTAGGGCCTACCTTAGGGGTGCCTTCCATGTATAAAAAGGGAAGGTTTGGTGCACTTGCCAGGTCGAATTGGTTCTTTACAACTGCACACAGAGACACTACAGTGGCAGGTCTGATGCTTGTTTACAGGGCTACTCAGGTGGGTGGCACAACCAGTGCTGCAGGGCCACTAGTAGCATTCGATGTACAGGCCCTGGGCAGCTCTAGTGCACTTTACTATGGACTTCCTAGTAAATCAAATATGCCAATCATGGATAAACCAATCACACATGCATTTTACACAGGGAGCACTTGCACCCTAGCACTGGTCAGCAGTGGTAAAGTACCCAGAGTACCAAAAACAGCAAAAACAGAGGGGGTGATTCCGCCGCCCGCCAGACTTCCCCCCTCCAAAATACCGCTCCGCGGTCGAAAGACCGCTGAGGGTATTTTGGGTTTTGCACTGGGCTGGATGGCGACCGCCAAAAGGCCGCCCGCCAGCCCAGTGCAAAACACCCTTCCCACGAGGACGCCGGCTCAGAATTGAGCCGGCGGAGTGGGAAGGTGCGACGGGTGCAGTGGCACCCGTCGTGAATTTCACTGTCTGCAATGCAGACAGTGAAATTCTTTGTGGGGCCCTCTTACAGGGGCCCCTGCAGTGCCCATGCCATTGGCATGGGCACTGCAGGGGCCCCCAGGGGCCCCACGACAACCCATACCGCCATCCTGTTCCTGGCGGGCGAACCGCCAGGAACAGGACGGCGGTATGGGCTGTCAGAATCCCCATGGCGGCGCAGCAAGCTGTGCCGCCATGGAGGATTCAATTGGGCAGCGGAAAACCGGCGGGAGACCGCCGGTTTTCCCTTTCTGGCCGCGGCTGAACCGCCGCGGTCAGAATGCCCAGCGGGGCACCGCCAGCCTGTTGGCGGTGCCCCCGTCATTTTAGCCCTGGCGGTCTTGGACCGCCAGGGTTAGAATGACCCCCAGAGTCCAGTACACAGTCAAAACCTGGGAAGCAGACGCAAAAATAGAGGGGAGACCACACCAGGGATGCAAGGTCTAACATCCTTGCACCAAGGTTCACTATGGATTAAGTGTGCCTGCATTGGCGCTAGGCAGCACATTGTATGCTGATGCAGGGAGAGAGCACGAATGTGCCATATATTGGGAGATATGGGGCATTCCTGCCCTCTACACTTAACATGCAGCAGCACGTCATATTGCTGAATTGCTCTGTGAGAAATATTGATATTTCTGTCCCTGGATTTCACCTCACAGTTATCTTCATTGACTGTGGACACTGGTACATAAACATTGATATTCCTTGCAACCTATAACATGAGAAAGAGCTAATTGGTACTGGATAGGTACTATACGCATGTCATCAAAACATGACAGTATTTTAGTATCCTACTTACATTGGTCCTTCCTTTTCTTTACCATGACTTTGAGTGGCTCTCACATATCAATAGGCAACATTTTATATGAACATTTTTATGCAGAAATATAAGTGCACCGTTTGCATGCACACACATTTCTGAACTGAACACACACAGAAGCCAAAGATTCACTTAGATATTCTATATTTACCAGTCTTCATTCCAAAGAGATGCATTACACTGGATGGTAACCTTTAACAGTTGTTGGCTGAATAGTGCTAACTGAGGCTCCACATACTTGCCTGTAAAATTAGAGCAGATGTAACAGTTTACAAAACATTGTGTTCAAATGTACTTAAGATACCAAGGGAATCTACTTGAAGTTTATGTAGTTTATGTAGATAGAGAAACCATGTTACCTCACTTACCACTCATGCAAATACCCTGAAATTGTATTCTTAAACAAATGAACTGGTATGTTTGTTCTTAAAAACACATCCACACTTTTGGTATTGTGGATATGTGACACATATATAGGTACTGAAGTGTTGTGTGTCATATGAGAAGGTAAGGCAAGTCAAATCTTGCATCTTAGTATTATGGCTCTGTGCCTATCCTTCACACACATAGAAGTTTGCAGTGCTGACACTTTTCCAATTTATATGAGTTATATAAGATGTGTAACTAGGCAGCACACTATGCACCGTGGGATATGGATTGTGGGCCTACATCATTGGTTTTCATGTGAAAATATATACTCCAGGCCACATTTATCAAAGGCTTGTGTTGTGTGTTGGCCTTGCATTATGCAAGGTAACACAAGGGCAACGTTAGCCCTTACCTGAGATTTACTATGCCACACACAGGCACATCACCTAGCTCTGTGTAAAATCATAAATATGGAGTAAGACAAGGCAGAGCAAGTAGCCGCATTGCCTTACTCTGCCCTTGGAAGGCGTTGCATAGGTGGAGCATGGGTATTCTCACACATCCACCCATGGCTTTGGGGAATTGGCAGATTTACTCGCATTTGAAAACTTGGGAATATGTCAATATGGTAGGCTGTCCTAAGTGAGGGGTCACAAGGAGAAATAGTTTTATTTCTCCTCTTATTTTCCTCTTCTGAAGAGTAAAATGCCTATAACAATTCTTTTTGTGCAGGAATGTGTCCCTTACGGTACAACAACAATCCTGCATATAACAAATTCCCTTGTACTATGGTGCAAGGGTGTATGTGTTGGAGTTAGACTGCACACAGTGCACCAGCACAAAGAGCAAGCAGAAATGTCCCATATATTTGAAAATGTTTATTTCTTCTCTCTCCCTTTCATGCAAAGCAGCACAACAACTTTGCTTTCTGCCATGTGTTGCATGAACATTTGGTAACTGTGCTCCTATGTTTGTATGTAATCATACTGCAAATTAAAAAAATATATATTACATGCCTTATGTTTTCACTCACCCTGTACATCTTGTTGGTTCTCTATGTCTGCACTGTCCATGGCCTCAACTCTGGCAACCAACTCAGTTGGAATTTTGCTGCCAATACTAACCTAGTGGGTTTAACTCCTTCTGGACACCCGGGCACCCATCCGGTCCTCATATCAGCCTTAAGGTCCCTGGCCATTTTTTCTTTTGACCTGCTTTTGTGGTTATGCCACTTTTTCTTACACACACTACAGTCCTTCTTGTTGGTGCCATGCAGTGGACCTTGTACACCATTGCTTGCCATAAAGTGCCCTTCTTGGCTAATTGCAATTTAGAGGTGACAAACAAAAGATGTTCAGTCTGGCAACCTCACTTGTTAATGAATACTTTCTACAAGTGGTGGAAATCACTCATAGAAACACTTCCTTCGTCCACTATTACAATGATGTATTTTATTGATATTTTTCAACACGATTAATTTATGCATGTGCTGGACCACTCTTTGAAAAATGTAAAGAATGTTTCAATTTAAATGATTCAAACAATTTCCTAATGTTGTGTTAACAAGTTTTTTCCTAACAAATATTTCTTTGGCATCATCATGGCAAAAAAATAGGGACCAATAGTTGATTAATAGGAGGTCAGCTGATTGGAGTTAAAAAAATCACTGTACTTCTTCATAATAAAGTAAGTGTTATTTTATGTAGTGCGGTTTTTCAGCAAAGAAAATGGAGCAGTCAAATTGCATCATAATACCAGGCTGATGGCCACAGCTGTAATTGAAAGGGTAGCAGTAGTACACAGAATGCACTTCCCACATCAAATTTAGTACGAAGCAAAGTATAAAGCACATAGATCAATTGAGTCAGTGTTAGAGTGGCAATCAGTTCTCTACTACCCAGGAAACCATGTACAGAGAGTTATCAACCCGCTGTATATACAAAACCAATAGGTACCACAGCACTCATAGTACTAGTCCAAATGTATAGTATTCAAATGTGGATAAATAGGCAAGAGCCCATATAGATTATATATCCAAAAAACAAGGTTTATTGTGAGGCAGTAAAATCCTTGATGTATTTCCAGATGCTGTGCGACAACAGAACAAGGCAGCCAACACGAGTTTCAACACCTCAAGTGACTTTTTCAATACTGTACATAAGTATTGCTTGACCTGGCACTCTTTGTGTGCTCTCCCCTAACTTTTTGCCTCTACTTCCAGGTTGTTGCCTTGTGCTGGACTCATAATTGGCATGCTACTGCTACTAGTGGGCCTGCAGCACTGATTGTGCCACTCACGTGAGAAGCCCTGTACACATGGCTCAGACCTGCCACTGCAGTGTCTGTGTGTGCAGTTCTTAAACTGCCAACTTGACTTGGCAAGTGCACTCACTTGTCAAGCCTAAACCTTCTCTTTGTATACATGTAAGGCACCCCTAAGGTAGGCACTATGTAGCCCCAGGGCAGGGTGCTGTGAATGTTAAAGGTAGGACATGTATTCATGTGTTTTACATGTCCTGACAGTGAAGTACTGCCAGATTCGGTTTTTACTGCTGCCAGGCCTATCTCTCTCAAAAGTTAACATGTGGGCTACCTTTAAATATCCTTAAAGTGTAGTTTCCCTTTGACAGCAGATAGAAATTTGGAGTTTGGAGTCTCTGAACTCACAATTTAAAAATACATCTTTTAGTGAAGGTGATTTTTAGATTGTTAGTTTGAAAATGCCACTTTTAGAAAGTGGGCATTTTCTTGCTTAAACCATTCTGTCACTTGACCTGTTTGTGGATTCCTTGTCTGGGTCAGACTGACAGTTGGGCGGTTTGTGCATCTCCACTAGGCAGTGACCCAAAGGGTGCTAGTGTGTAACGTGCATATCCTGATGGGCCATCTGGTGTAGGCTGGAGGGAGGAGTGGTCACTTACATTTGAAAGGGCTGTGGACCCAAAACCCCAAAATTCAGATTACTTCTGGAACCAAGAAGAACCTCTGCCAATAAGAAGAGCTGGAGGAGTGCTGCCCCTATGCCTGTGACTGTGCTTTGCTGGGTTGGCCTGCTGTTGCTGCTTCTGTCTGAAAGAGGGCAAAGACTGGACTTTGTGGTATATTCCTCCTTGTGAAGTGTCACCAAGGACTTGGATTGAGCTTGCCAACTATTCTGAAGTCTCAGGGCCATGAAAGACACCTTTTGTCAGCACCGGGACTCTCTGCTGATACTCCTGCCCTGCCAGGTGGTGCCCTATGGAGTCCCTGGACCCCTAAAATGAGAGGCTGATGAAGAACCAAGTGCACCGACTTCAGACAACTCCGGACTGACATCGGCGCCGAATTCCGTGACGCCGCCTGCAACAGAAGCCATTGTCCTCTCTGGACTGCGACGACCACGCAGACCCGACGACCCCGCAGCCTTGCTGAAGTTCTTGACCCTCTGAGTCCCAAAGTGGCATGTCAGCGACATCTGTGACACCTGACTTCGCTGCACCATGCTGTGACAGCCGGATATCAACTCAGCAGAAAAAGCACGGATCAAACACTGTGCCACAGCGCCACCTCACCTCCACAGCTCCGCAGCAAGAATCCGACACCTCACACTGACACCTCCGCTCCTTCGCTTCACAGCACCAGAATCCATGCCTCACCAGATCCAGCGACGTCTCGATCCCCGACCCTGTGCACTGGCTTGCTTCCTCATTTACACAAGGTACTGTACCTGGGGGTTCGTGTGACTCCGTGACCATCTAAATTAGCGCTGGATTGTTGGTAACAACTCTGTCACAATGCTGTGATATCCCCAAATCAAAGCACTCGTGTTTCAAAGTGCTACACTGAAGTTTAATCCTTACTTTGCTTGTTTATTTTGTTTTTTTGTCATTTTAGTCTTGTTTTACTCAGATAAATATTTTCCTGGTGTTGAGTCCTTTTGTGGTATTTTCACTGTATTATTATGTGTTTTGGTACAAATACTTTACACATTGCCTCTGAGATAAGCCTGACTGCTTATGCCAAGCCAACAACGGGGTGAGCAGGGGTTATCCTAGGTCTGTATCTTCCTTACCCTGACTAGAGTGAGGGTCCCTGGTTGGACAGAGTGTAAACTGACTGCCAACTAGAGACCCTAATTCTAACATTGGTGACCAGCGGTGGGATTTAACTTGTATTTGTACTTGACTTACAGTATTTAGGTGTACACTACTATTTTCAGTGCAGATCATTACGTGATCACATACCACTTGCTTTTGTGATTTTGTTTTTTTTCTCTTCTTGGACTTCATTTTCTTCCAATTTTTTGTCCTTTTGAACTTCTCATTGGGGACTCTTTGTTCTGCCTTGAAACTTTGCACTTTTGACTTGCAATAATGTCTCAATCTAGAGATGCACTAGCTGGAGCTGTTTTTGAGTTGGAAAAGCTAGAGAGGTATACAGTTGTCAACTGAAACAGTTCAGTAAGGATCTTGCCTGTCCCATTAGGAGCTCCGCCAGGAAGGAGGAGCTGCAAAAGGCACTAAGGGCCTGGAGGACAGTCAAGGAGTTTGGGAGCCACACAGAGGATGCATGTGAGACCTCAGAATACCCCCATTGACACTGTCCTCCAGAAAAATAAAAAAATAAAGGAATGGGATAAAGTAGTATTCCAGAGGACCCCTCACATACAATGTACAAAACTTAAAATGTGATTGATTAAGGAGAAAACATTGGCGCATATTTATACTTTTTGTCGCAAACCTGTGCAAACGCAGTTTTGCGGCAAAATGTATAGCGCAAGCCTGCGTCATTCCAAAGCACCAGCCGGGTGGCAAATATTTGGAATCCCGCTAGCCAGACCTCAGAGTGGGCTAGCGTCAGAAAAATGACTTTAGTCGGGTAGGGGTGGCGGTACGGGGAAAGGGGGTTTTGCCTCATAAAATGATGCTAGGCTGGTTATAGGCAAAAAAAATGCCTCTAACCAGCCTAGCATAATTTCCTGACACAAACCCATCCATGCCACATGACTCCTGTCTTAGAAAAGACAGGAGTCAAGCTCACCACCCCAATGGACAGCACAAGTGACCAGGGTTCCCCGGGCATGGCCATTGCACCCAGTGCCTTGAAGGAGGGCCCATGTCTGGGCCCCAAATGGCACTTAAAATTGATTTTTAAAATACTTACCTATACTTGCCCAACTTACCTGGGTTGTGGGTGGGGGTGTTCCTTGGGCTTGGGTGGGCACCTATGGGCCCATTCCATGGTGTTTCACCATGGAAATGGGTCCACAGATCTTCTAACGCCTGGTCTGACCCAGACATTAATAAAGATGCAAAGCAAGCTTTGCACCATTATTGAGCCCCTCCTCCACCCGTGCAGCATTTTAGCACAGAGGATAAAAATGGGGCTATGAGGTTAGCACTATTTTTTAGATGTGAACGCCTACCTTGCATCTCATTGATGCAAGGTTGGTACCAGCATCTAAAAAATGGTGCCTACTCCAATATTTTGATGCTAGACGTGTCTAGCATCAATATATAAATATGGAGTTCAGTTTGCACCGAATTTGCATTAAAAAATTATGCAAGTTTGGCGCAAATATAGTATAAATATGCCCTATCTTGTCTGCGTGGAGTGAAGTGATGAAAAAAAAAACAAGGAAGCCATAAATCACCAACCAGTGTAACGAGCGTGCTTCCGAAAAAGGAATGATAATGACAATTTCCGTAGTCAAGAAGCTTATGGTATGTACCACAGAAAAAAACTTCAAATTAGCCCTGAATAGAAACGCAGGATAGGAGGCTTGCCTAAAGAATCATATTTAGATCTTGTTATACATAGGGATGGCTCCTTGATCATGGTAGTAATAAGTAGCATAACTATGGAGAAGGGAGAAACGCAATAGTTAAAAATAAAACAACATTTATTGTTCCAGAGCAAACTCAAAACCTGATATTCTGATATCACTAACCTAGGTAGTGTATTTTAATGATAAGCAGATTACAGCCATAGCAGAGATGACCAGGAAAGTTCTTCAGTAGTAGGCAAATAAAAATGGGTAGAAGAGACTATGACTGCTGAGTATGTTAGATTAGGCGGCCATGATAAACCGACCTTGTAGGTAACAGAAAGTCACCAATGTCGAATGTTGACCGGAAAGCAGTGTACACATGTCAATAAAAACAGGATGCTCTGTGTGCTGAAGTTAACTGTTGAATGGGAGAAGCGTACGTATCCATGTGGAGTTAGAAATCCAGCATGCCAAGGTCCTGCATTAAATATACTTAAACCAATAGAGATTGAAGGTGGATTGGAAGGTTTTAAAGGTAAATAATATTCACTAACAGGAAGAAGGATACGAGGGCCGCGCAAGCGGCCATGACCTGATGGCAAAGGAAAACCGATCATTATGTTGAAGAAATGTCCTGTTTATATAAGTATGGGCCTCAGAACGAGCCGGAGTGCTTCCTAAACATGCCCCTAAGAGCAGCATGGAGCCAGAAATTTGAGATCCGGAGGGCTGTGAGCTGGACAGGAATAGATAGAAGGTTTGGAACATTGGAGGCCACCACTAGTATTGGCCAAATTATTAAAGTTGCATTCCTGTATATTTAGAGATGCCAAAAGACCGGGAACCCAGAGGAAAGATATGTTCTCGTGTTGTGAGTGTGTGCCCTGAGAATAATAGGCTATTAGTTCATAATTAGACGTACAAGAGGATAGAGAATCCTGAGTTGAGAAAACACCCAAAGAATAAAATCCCACATGTAACAAGAAAGGAATAGCACTCAGGAGAGGTATGTGTGAAGTTTAGAATTTATATTACAGGTATCATAATGTGTATACAACAATAATCATGAAGATCACTTCAAAATCCATTAACAGCATGAGGAAACAGATTTGACTCATTCAAAAGTACAAATACATTCATAAGTGTCTCTGTAAGTTGTTTACACAAACCACAAGACAGTTGGAATGTGAGAACCGTAGTGAACTAATACACACTGTTTAGTTTTATTAGGACACAATAATTGAGTAGTATAAAGGTGTCAAGGAAATGGCAGAACAAATGGATCAGAAAACGGGTGGTCTAAATTCAAGAGAAACACTTATTTGAACGGTATTATCTTTGTCTACATCAAACCACTGAATGGTGTATGCGTGTTGTATAAATAGTTTAGTCTGTTAGGAAAACATGCAGTTCCCTGTCAATATTCAGTCCCTTTATCATTTATCATTTTAAACAGAAAGACCCACTTCTTGCAGTATGAGGACAAGAGGACTGCACATTGACACAAGCCAAGGGGCCAGGACCTGGGGACACCATTTTGTGTGTAAGACTCTCTCCAGCAGAGGCCATCAGCTTGGTCCAGGACAGGTCCATGTGGAACTGGTCTGTTGGACAGCTAGATAGGCCTCTGGAAGTGTATGCCTCTGGAACTTAACATGAATTCAGGTAATTACCGGAACTAAGCATTAAACATTAAAAGGTGTTATAATATAACCTAGTGTTTTCCTAAGAGAGACTGCCTTGCCTCAATGAAAAATGACTTTGGAGGTTTTTAGTGGAACGACATGTAAAACATAAAATATAAATTTCCTGCTTTTCTGATAGAGACTTCTACCTGCAGATTCATCACCTTCTGAATATTCCGCAGGCATCAGACTGGGTCATTATACCTTCCAGTAGTACCTAGGGCACTGAAAGGTGGCGCTTTGCTGCTCTGCACGGAGGCCCTTCCGCTCCAGAAATGACATGCTGGTCCTATATAGGCCCCATTCGAGCATGCTGACATCAGTACCTTTCTTTCCATGCCTCCAGATACATATCTGGAGCTTCCTTTCATCTCTCAGAGACATTTACCTCTGTAATAATATGCAAGTCACCTTCTGAAATGAGAGGTTTTAAGTCATGCAAGACCTGTGGCAAACACATTTCGGTGACAGATCCTAATACGGTATGCCTGTGGTGGCTGGGTTTGAGTGATGACTCGAAGGCCTGACGAGACTCTGCATCTTCAAACCTAAAGACCATCAAGGAAAGCAAATTAAAACTCTACATCACCAAGCACAATAAGACTCCGATACTGGACTGTTCCAAGTCCTCCTACACATCCAAATTTCTCTCTTGTTCCCATTCCTTTTCTCCGAGTCATTGGAGCCACTTCAGAGGGCAGCCTTCGACAAGCACCAAGTCCTCAAGTAAGTGTAAAAAAGTACAAGAAATCAAAGTGGGATTAGGCCCCCTTGCATCATTCGCATTCCCCTGAACAGGTGCTGGTGCAGAGTAACCTTTCTCGACCTCCTTCTTGAAGTTGTCTGACTTCAGAGCTGATTTTGCAGTGGTTCCAGCACAACTCTTGTTTTCCACAGCTTTAGCGTTCTGTGCAATATTTTCGCCCCAAGGAGCCAAGAGGCCTTTCACCTGGGCTACTGCTGGCAGGTTCATGCTTGGCGTCAGCGGGACCATCCACTCTTACCTTGACTTCAGTTCATGTTCTTACTCTGCTGCTGGTGCCACAATCAATGCCTGCCTTATTCACATCAACGTCAGAGACAGTCATTGTCATCTTTGGATACAGCCTAATTGTCCTTTTTGATGCTGGCTCAACACCAGTACAAGATGGGGTGTCTTGCATGTTTCATAGTGGAACTTCTTGGCTCTGAATGGACTCCGTAGCTGTGAGACGTAATTGCAAGAATAGAATGTACTGAAGGCTTGGTTTAGAATGTTAGTGTTTACAGGAATGTTCAGAGGAATAAAGCTGTATGATTTACAACTCCTTTTGTGGCATAGTCATTGGAGAGCACCCAGGCTGGAGAGGACACTAGAACTGGAGACAACTATGGGATTAAGTAACCCAAAGAAGGACAGTGCTCTCCTGGAGACACTGCCGTGGTCCATGCAGACTGCTTGTGCATGTCATGTGTGCCTACTGAGTCAACGGTTGAAGTGTGGGGAGTCAAAGCGCAACTGCAGCCAGTGTGAAGCAGTTGAAGGTAAAGATAGCTTTGCTGAGAAGTGTACACATCATTAGTCAAGAAGCTACAACCAAGACCATGCTAAAGGTACTGCTCTGCATGCAGAATAAAGTTATACATAACGCTGAAGGTGGATACAACCAGGTTTACAAAGCAGATAGAAAGTCAATCATAATTTAACACATAAGATCGCGAATAATAGTGCTGGCTGACAGAGTAATAAAAATAAAGCATACTGTTATTACTCTTACCAGAGTCTTGATAAGTGGAATGTTGTAACCTCAGCACCAGGTAGGGAGATCTAAGAAGAAGCCCTGGGGTTGTGCTTCTTAACCTGTCCATTACACCATCAGAGCTGCCAGGTGGTGGCTCAGTACAACTTCAGAGGTCTCCACAAGTGGCGGGGCTCCGATGGAGACCAAGATGAATGTCAGAATCCAAACTGCTGTCCTGGATGGCCCAGAGGCTGATGCATTGCCTGGCCTCAGTGATGATGGAGATTCTAATGGAGAGCTGACATCACTAGAAAGAGCTCCACCCTCAATGCCAGCCACTCCCATGAACAGTTACAGTTCTGCTGTCTTCCTGAAACCACTACTACCTTCCCATGCCTCCAGAAAGCAAATAATGTCAATAGATGGACTGCTGGATAGAGACATTAGAGGATTTCATTGATGCACTTGAAGAGACTTAGGGCCTCATTCCGACCCGGACGGGCGGCGGACGCCGCCCGCCGGGCGGAAACCGCCCAAACACCGCCCCGCGGTCAGAAGACCGCGGGGGGCATTTCAACTTTCCCGCTGGGCCGGCGGGCGATCTGCAAAAGATCGCCCGCCGGCCCAGCGGGAAAGCGCCTTCCACGAGGATGCTGGCTCCGAATGGAGCCGGCGGAGTGGAAGGTGTGCGACGGGTGCTGTGGCACCCGTCGCGCTTTTCAGTGTCTGCTAAGCAGACACTGAAAAGCAATGTGGGGCCCTGTTAGGGGGCCCCTGCAGTGCCCATGCCATTGGCATGGGCACTGCAGGGGCCCCCAGGGGCCCCACAACACCCGTTCCCGCCAGCCAGGTTCTGGCGGTGTAAACCGCCAGAACCAGGCTGGCGGGAAGGGGGTCGGAATCCCCATGGCGGCGCAGCTTGCTGCGCCGCCATGGAGGATTCCCATGGGCAGTGGGAAACCGGCGGGAGACCGCTGGTTTCCCGTTTCTGACCGCGGCGTTACCGCCGCGGTCAGAATGCCCATGAATGCACCGCCAGCCTGTTGGCGGTGCATTCGCTGCCCTCGGCCCTGGCGGATTCAATCCGCCAGGGTCAGAATGAGGGCCTTATAACCAAAAGGTTATCAAGCATCTCAAAAATCTTGCTGGTGAGGGTGTGAAAGAAGTTATAAGGAAAATGCTGAGAACTGGCTAAGGTAACATACCGGCAGATAAAAAATGCATTGAATGTCAAGTTCAGTCCAGCACCAAATGTTGATTATGAATGATACATTTTCAGTCAAGAACATCAAAGAGTTGGTGAAACCATCGATGAGTTTGTGGAAAGATTTGAAGCACTCATCAAACACTGTAAGCTCAATTAATTTAGTGATGAAGAATCTATTACTTAGATGGATGCTTGTCAGATTCATTAAGACGACAACTGCTGGGTGAAACTCTTGGGGACAAATTAACAAGAAAGTGGCACATCAGTCCTGATGCCCCACTTTTCTTGCGTCCCCTTCCTCCTCCTAATGACACCATGGATGCACCACACAATAGGGCGCACCATGGTGGTCGTTACAACAGCGTCAACATTCTTGATGCTGTTGTGACACTTTTCTGCACTATCACAGGGATGCCGGGTGTGTCACTTTCAACACACCATTTCTTCGGGCCTTACTGCGTGGGAATGCCTCCCTTGCATACATTATGCCTGTTGCAGGCATAATGTAGTGCAAGGGGTTGCAAACAAGTACAATGCAAGTGCAATGCATGCATTGCAACACTTTTCTAAATATGGCATGGGGGAATGGCCACCTTAATGCTGCCTTAGCATCATAAAAATGACGCTAAGTTGGCATTAGTGTGGCGCTAAGGACTTGCAAATATGCCTCTTAGTCTGGAGCAAGTGTTGAGGGCTCCCAGAGCTGAGGAGTGGGCTGAAAGACAAGCTTCTGACATGGAGGCTAGAGCTGCCCAGATCGACTGAGTCATGAATGTGAAAGGTATTCCAAGCAAAAGACCAAAGGACACAAATTGATGTCCACAGGAAAAAAGAAGTTATGTTTGCCTTGCCAACTATAACAGTTCCACTGTTCCTTTTGTGGCATTGGCCAAGGCATCACATCTCCCAGATATGTTGCAGTAGAAGACATTGTGCAATTCCACCCCTTTTGGCCAAGGTCTGCACACCATCTGCCAAAACTCTTTAACAAGCCCTTGCAGAATCCTTTGATTCTTACCCGGTTGGAAAGTGATGATGTCTGACATGTTGGTCCTACAGATTGGTTGCAAAGGGCAGGCTTTACCCTTTGTCTCTTCACTGACGCACTTTCCTCCATCCAATGAGGGAGGGCCATCTCTCCATTTTGCGGCAGGAAGTGCAAGTCCTTTTGGCTAAAGGGGCTGATGAGGGGGTGATTGTGCCAGAAGTAGGATGTGGTTGTTATTCCAACTACTTTCTGGTGCCCAAGAAGGATGGAGGTATTCAACATATTCTAGATCTGCATCCTCTCATGCCTTCTTCCAGAAGGAGAAGCTCAAAATACTCACCTTGACCCAGGTCTTGTCTTTCCTCGACCCTGGAGACTGGATGGTAGTATTGAACCTGCAAAACATTTATTTCCATGTATTTCCTTCCTGCATTACCTACAGTTGGTGGTGGGAGAGGA
Source organism: Pleurodeles waltl (assembly GCF_031143425.1). NCBI lineage: Eukaryota > Metazoa > Chordata > Amphibia > Caudata > Salamandridae > Pleurodeles > Pleurodeles waltl. The sequence continues at coordinate 1,260,505,504 of NC_090440.1, read as the reverse complement.
GCATTTTTAGTTCCCTGTGTCCCCCTTTGGTCTCACCAGCATCCCTCAGGTGTTCAAGAAAGTGAGTGTGGTGGTGGGAGCACATATTCAGAGGTAAGGGGTGCCAGTCTTCCTCTACCTCAATTACTGGCTGTTGAAGAAAGGCTCACCCCAGACCACCATCCACCACCTCCAGACTGTGGCGAACCTCCTGTCACCTGTGGGAATCACTATCAACATTCTGAAGTCACACCTGACTCCTCTGGTGATACGAGTCAGTTTTCTGCCTTTCCCCCAGGACATTCAGGCTATGATCCTGATCTTTCAACCTCAGTCCCGGATGGTTCGTGCACCAGCTGCGCACTACGATCTGAAATTCCAGTAGGCCCAACATCTATGGGGCCAAATTTCAGATTTCGGAGGCTACTGTAAAAGATCTGCAGTGGTGGTTGTGCAACCCTAGTTCTCACCCCCCCACCCCACGACACACGACTCTGCTACGACGCCATCACCCTCCATGAGCTTAACGCCGGCCGCTTATCCACCTGCCATCAGGCCACCCGCAGCTCACCCGTGGACCCTTCTTCTGCGGCAACTGCACCTTCACCAGCCTCCACGCCAGGGACCTACCTGTCAAGGCAGGACTCAACCACCTCAGATGCATCTTACTCAACACCCGCTCCGTCCACAAACACGCCATTGAACTCTGGAACCTACTCAACTCAGCCTTCCCAGACGTCACTTATTGACCTAGGCCTAGATGAACCCCTCCTCAGTGCCTGACACCACCATAGCCATCGCGGATGGCTAAAAGATCACCCTTGGGGACCGCACCAACATACCAGGAGGCGATATCACCATTGTCCACAGGAATACCCTCAGAATCAAGACCAGCATCGAAGACACCCTCAGGCCCGCAGAAAACCTGCACTTACAGATCCACACCAATCCAAACAGCACCCTCAGAGGGACCCTCGTTTACAGACCCCATGGACCTTGTCAGCAGTTCAGCGACTCCATCTCCAACGTCACCAGCATGCACGCCCTCGCATCCACAGACTACATACTCCTCGGGGACCTGAACTTCCACTTCGAGAACACCAATGACAACAACTCCGCCATCCTGCTTGACAACCTCAACAACCTTGGCCTCAAGCAGCTTGTCACAACACCCACCCAATCCGCAGGACACACACTTGTCGCAATCTTTTCCGCCAGCAAACACGTCTCCATTAGCCACACCACAGAACTCCACTGGACCAACCACCGCTGCATCGACTTCTCCTTCGAGAAACCCACAACACACCATCACCTGTAGCAGATTCCCCACCTCAGATGGAACAAGATCACTGAAGACCAGCTAATCACCACCCTTTCCCGGAACCCACCAATCAACACCACCGACACTGACACAGAAGCCCGCAACCTCAGGCAATGGATCAATGGCTGTGCCAACACCCTCGCCCCGATCAAGGAACCTTCAAACTGATACACCTACAAAAATGCCTTCTGGTTTACCGACGACCTACAAGAATCCAAGCAAACATGCCAAAAACCTGACAAAAAGTGGCACCAAGAACAGACACCGGACAACCACACAGCCTTCAAGAACACCAGCCGCAGACACCACCAACTCATACGAACCGCCAAAAGAACGCATCAACAACAATGCACACATCTATAAGGAGCTCTTCAACATCGTGAAGGAACTCTCGAAACCCTGGCTCCAACTTCAACGACATCCTACCATCGCAAGACCTCTGCGACTCCCTATTCACCTTCTTCTACCGCAAGATCGCAGACATCCATGACAGCTTCAATACACAGCCCCCCTGTTAACCACCAACACTACAGACACACTGCCCCCTAGCTACAACTGGTGTAGACCCACGTCAACGAAGATGAAACCATCAAAATCATGAACACCATTCACTCTGGCTCACCATCCAACCCCTGCCCTCACCACATCTTCAACAAAGCGTGATCATTGCTCCCCAACTCCAGAAGATCATCAACAGTTCCTTTAAGACCACCACCCCCCCGGAGAGCTAGAACCATGCCGAGAACAACGCCCTCCTCAAGTAACCCAAGGCGGACCCAAAGGCCCTTAAGAACTTCCGGGCCAGCTCCATGCTCCCCTTCCTGGCAAAAGTCATTGAAACATTTTTCACCAAACAGCTGACCCGCTTCATCGAGGAGAACAACACTTTGGACCCATCCCAATCCAGATTCCTACAGCACCGAAACCACCCTCATCGCCACCACTGATGACATCAGGACCCTCATCTCTGAATGCTGCTGAAACTCCTGCCCTGCCAAGTGGTGTCCTATCCAGTCCCTGGACCCTTGAGAGGTGAAGTTGGCAGAACAAAGGCTGAAATCTACACACAGAACACTATGCAGGGAAATGTTCAACACACCATCTGCAAAGTAGCTGAAAAATGAAGAGCAGCCGGCTTCGCAGCTGAAATTGAAGCTCCACCTGCATCGCAGCTGGGAGATAGACGCATTGCGGCTGGAGAAACGACGTGCAACACCCGCTTGCAGCTGTTGATAGCGATGCAAACCCCCCCGCAGCGCAGTATAATAATACCCAGTCCGAAAATCGACGCATCGCTCTCTGGTGAGGTAGAAAAACAATGCATCGCCGACCCGACTGGAGAAGAAATGACGCAGGCCCCCTGTGCTAGGAAGGAATAGACACATCAATGACTTTTCTGACGCACGCTCGCCAGTGCGGCTTTATTTTTGACACAAACCAGGTACTTTGTGAAAAATCATCATTTCCATTGTTTTCTATGGAGTAAGGCTCTTATTCTTTTGAAAATTCATATTTTAACTTCTGTATGTTTGATTTTTGTTGTTTTGGTCTTGTTTGATTTAGATGAATATTACTTATTTTTTCTAAACTGATTTGGTGTCCATTTTAGTGTTTTGACTGTATTACTGTTTGTGTTGGTACAAATACTTCACACATTGCTTCTGAGTTAAGCCTGCCTGCTCAAGCCATGCCTCTACACACAGCAACTGTCAAATGGCAATAACTCAGTTCTGACTCTGATATGTACTTTCCCTTTTGCTTTGAAGTGCAGGAATCTATTGGTCATGTTCTTATTTTTGTCCAATGTTTCATGCATCCAGGAGGAGGTGGCTTTCACGTCAGAATTTTGGGCCCGAGATTACAGGATTGCTTTTAGGCTGTTAAGAACTGATACATTGCAACCTGTTGTCTTTGACATCTCCCTCTTTCTATCAAATATGTGGTGGATTCGGCAAAGCAATCTACATTCATGATTGGCACCTTGGCCGTCTTGTCTCTTTAATGGTGTCTGAAGTTTTGACCAATTCTACTGAATTAATCATGACTCAGCTTTAATTTATTGTGTCTGTTCATGCACTTTAATAACTCTTGCTGCTAATAGTTTGATTTTCTCCTTTTACAAGGATTTTAATTGATTTTTTAAAATGAAATCCCTTTTTTTTAACTGTGTATGTATTTGTGCTTTTATGGCAAGTTGCGAAAAAAGAACATGATTATTTGTTCTGTCTCTTGCCTGGCAAGGCTTTGCTTTGGGCACAGTTAATTGGTCTTTTCAGCTTTCTTAAGGTTGCCAGATCAGCCATCATTGTTCAAGTCACCGGTTGTGATGTGATTTGTGAAAGGTATTCTTCTTTTGTCATGCCCCAATGGGACTTTAATCTTGTCCTGGCTAATCTGATGTTCATTCCCTTTTAGCCACTTCACAGCTGTCCTTTACTGCTCTTTACTATCAAGACAATGTTCTTCATTGCCAAAGCCTCAGCACGGCTTCCTAGTGAGCTTCACACTCTTTCTGTCAATATGCCACACACTTGCTTCTTCCCAGACAAACTAGTTTCTGTGGATGGGGCCTCATTTCTGCAGACAGTTATAACCCAATTACATGTTGGCAACCCTCATCCTGCCAGCATTCTAATGTCCACTTCACCCCTCTTTAGAAGGAGGAAAAACTTTGCATCTTGGACTCCAAAAGAGTGCTGACCTTCTACATAAACCGTTTCAAAGAAGTAGACAGTCAGCTCTTTATAGGGTCTGCTGGAGTTAAAAAACAAAGGCAATGCACTGCAAAAGAGAACCATCTCCTACTGGATCATGCTGTTCATTAAAATTTACTGCACATTGGCGAAGAATCGGACTGCAGAATGACCATGTGTCTGTTCTCCCAGGGCAAAAGCTGCTACCATTGCATTGGCATGTGGGTGGGGTCCCTGTCCTAGACATTTGCCAGCTCGCTATATGGACAACTCTCTAAGGCCCATATTTATACTTTTTGATGCACAACTGCGCCAACGCAGTTGTGCGGCAAAAATTTTACCGCCGGCTAATGCCATTCCAACACGCCATGCGGGCGCCTTATTAATGGAATGACGTTAGCCGGCGCTGCGGACTGGTGTGTGTCAAAAAAAATGACTCACACCAGGCAGCGCCGGCGTATGGGAAAATGGGGGTTGTGCGTCAAAAAATGGTGCAAGTCAGGTCTGAGGCAAAATACAGGCCTCAAACCGGATTTGCGCCATTTTTCTTTTACGCCCAACCTCCATTGACATGACTCCTGTCTTAGCAAAGACAGGAGTCATGCCCCCTTGCCCAATGGCCATACCCAGGGGACTTATGTCCCCTGGGCATGGTCATTGGGCATAGTGGCATGTAGGGGGGCCCAAATCAGGCCCCCCTATGCCACAAACAAAAATCGGAAAAAAATACTTACCCAAACTTACCTTTACTTCCCTGGGATGGGTCCCTCCATCCTTGGGTGTCCTCCTGGGGTGGGCAAGGGTGGCAGGGGGTGTCCATGGGGGCAGGGGAGTGCACCTCTGGGCTCCTTCCGAGCCCACAGGTCCCTTAACGCCTGCCCTGACCCAGGCGTTAAAAAGCGGCGCACATTAGGCTGTGCGCCGTTTTTTAAGGCCCACCCCCTCCTGTGCGTCAAAATGACGCCAGAGTATAAATAAGGGGCACAGGCCTTAAAGTCATTTTTTGGAAGGGAACGCCTACCTTGCATATAATTAACGCAAGGATGGTTCCCCCTTCCAGAAAATGACGCACATGGTGGAATTTTGATGCCCGCGGGTCGGACGTCAAAGTATAAATATGGGGCAGGGTTTGCGCGGATTGTGCGTCAAAAATTTTGACGCACATTCGGTGCAAACAGAGTATAAATATGCCCCTAAATGTTTATGAAGCATTATTGCCTAGACAGTCAAGTTCACTGAGATGGGCCTTTTGCCTGCACGGTCCAGCAAGCGACCCATGTCTGGGCATACCCTGGCACCTTAGGGTGACTTTAGCAACACAAAAGGACGATGGCAATCTGCTGAAACTTTTCAAACCCTCACCCTCCAGTCACAGATTTGGGTTATATCCATTGTTCTTTTACTCACCATGTCACTACAGTTTCAACACTCCGTCCATCATTTTATTTTGTGGTGTTCCTAGGTGCACCCTAAGTGACCAGGGTATGCCCAGATGTGGGTCCCTTGCTTGCTGCACCACTGGATTCAAGATAGCCTGGTTGATGAGGGGTAATACCCTGAAACCAGTCTCAGGATGCTTGTTTCCAGTCCAGGTAGGACCTGGCTTGGCAGTTCAGGCTGTACTGTCCCCATGGGGAGGAGGTTCAAAACTGATTTGGGTATGGATGGATACAAACTGAGGTGACCCAGCCATTCTCAAATAATGATGGATTAAGCCCAGATCAGTGACTCTCTGTGATAGTTTGAAAAGTTTCAACACTCAATCCATCATTTTATTTTATGATGTTGTGGTTATCCCAGCTTGCCATGGGTAATCAACTCCGGCAGGAAGCAGGTCACAGGGGCCAGTAAGGCTTAGCACAACAGTTACATTAGAGTCAAAGCAGTGTCCAGTCTAGATAAAGGGTCTATGGGTGAACCCACCATAGACATCAATGGTGTGGTCCTGATATAGGATGCTGAAGATCCTGAAGGATGCTGTGAATGCCAATCCAGTCAATAGGTGTCTTTCTGGGCTAACCCTGTGCTCTTTGAACATGGTGGGATGAATGATCCCCAGCCAAAAAACAGTCAACATTAATCTATTGGTCTCAGTTCACAGCAAAACCAGTGATTCCCTTTAACTGAGGTTAGTGTGTATCTTGGGCAACCCAATTGCATTTCAATGGCTGTCCTCGGTCCAGAAAACTCAGGTGCAACTTCTGGATGTAAGATCTCAGTCTGCCAGGCTGCATTTAAGCAGTTAGTGGTGATCAAGTGATTGTGGCTACCAGCTCACCAAGACTGGCTTCTTCAGCTGATGTCGCTCTAGAGCTGTATCAGAAAGTCACCACACTGACTCTTGGAGTTCACCTTTTCTGTTTAGGGCTCAGGGTTGACTTTGCTCAAGCAGGGCACCACCCGCGCAGTCCTCTCTTTGCTAGCCCAACGGTCAGCAGATGCAGTCCAGTGTTTGATGCAGCCTCTCTTTACAAAGCCCAGGGAACAGCAGGCCTATTAAACCTCATATCCTTCTCCTAGGATCAGCTCCTTTGAAAGCTGATCCACCTCAAAACTGACCAGCCCTAGTCTAAATTGGGTGCTGGACAGGGTTGTGTCTCTGTTCATACTTACCCTCCCTTTTACTTGCGACTATAGGCAACTGGCCTCATTAGTCCCTTAGTACCTTAGCTAGGGCCACATCTAACTTACCTACTGATGCCACCCAACACTTAAATAACCCTACCAAGACCAACCAGGTCAGTGGCCCATCTTGGTGCACATGGTAGGACCTATTTGCCATGACAGGGCCAGTGTTGCTGCAAAGGCAAACAACCAGCAGAGGCCACTGACAGCAGTCAGTGCCCAGAACCACAACCCCAGATCTCTACTAACAGGTGGATATGTTACCTTAGGGTTACCAGTGGAACTCATCCAACGGCTGGGGGGTTGCCAAGGAGTCACTCAGCAGCTCCTTGAGTTCTTCTAGCCTTTTTGGCTCCTCTGAGTGAGAAGTCACCACCTCAAGTGGCAGACACCCTCTTTTTGCTCTTCCTTCTGCCTGTTCAGGGCTGACACCCCAAGGCTGAACAATTACCTGACAATGCAAGATTTCTAGGGCTGACACACAGTGTCCCTGTAGGACAGTGGTGGCCTTCTCAGTGACAGTTTTGAGGTCCTCTCCTACCTGAGTAGGTTGCCCTGGCTCTCTGGTCTTTTCTCCATAAGTCACCTCTTATTCCTGCCCTCACCTTTTCTCTGGGGCCTCTGTCTCCTCAGCTTAGGAATAGTTCCCCCAGTATATTTGGATTTTGGAGCACCCTGGGTGGCTGCCCCTCCTGTTTTCTTTTCCTTATTTCAGGGAGATGATTGTCTAGAATACAGTTTAGGGAAGGTCAAAACTGACTAACATTCTGTTCAAGGTAAGTGTACCCTCCTTCTCTAGGGATACCAAGGCCACAGGACGGGCAGTGGCCTGCCCCTAGGCTACCCTTACCCCTACAATTGCATCTGTCAGATACTGGTCTGAGGAAGCCTAACCGCCACTGTGACATGACTGGCACCTGGATCCCTTAAAGCAGTGACTGGTAACCCATTATTGGTGATCTGATGAACGTTTCTCCTACCAAGTTAAGGTATGACAAGCTTACTATCCTAATGCAACAATTGTTTTGATATCTCAAAATGCCAACTTTAGTAGTTCCGTTCAGAAGTTAGCACAGTTGAGTGGTCAGAGTGTAACCCTGTATTTGACAATGGGCTACTAGCCTTTCTACAGTAAAAACAACAATTTGAAGCTTTTACTGTAGAAACACTTGTCCTACTTTTTAATATACATCATCCTGTCTTAGAGCTACCGAAGCCTGCTTTAGAGATGACTTATATGTATAACAAAAGGAGGTCTGAAGTTTGTCATTGGTTTAAATGGCAACATTGCTATAGCAATTTAAAACTGCTTTTTTTGCAGTGGCAGTCTGGGAGACATGTTTACCTTGTCACAGATTTGTTGAGGCACAATAAGTGCTGCATCCCATGATGTACACTCTCTCTTACAGGACCTGAGTACCCCTGGTACCATATACTAGGGATTTATAAGTATGTTAAAATGCCAATCACGTAACCTATGCTAATTAGTGATAATACAATTAGATATACACTTTTAAGGATCAGAGCACTGGCAATGGTCTGGATAGCAGGCCTTAGTGAACTCTCAGAGTCATTACACCTCTACCTAATAGCCAAAAAAGGGAGCAAAAAGAGTGGGGAGCTACAGCAAGCCATTTCCTCACTGTATTCCAATACTAACATGTTGGGAGATAAGAGGAAAGCATGTACTTTACCAGTGGCTAGAATGAGTAATAAGCACAGAGTCTTATGGCTAGCAAAATCGGGTTCATAAAAAAGAAGGAAAAGATCTGGGATAATACCACGCAAAAGATGGCAATTTCCATCCATATGTGTTTATGTTTTATTATTTATGTAGGGCTTACTAGCCTGAGACTAACAGAGCCATTGAAGCATTGTGGTGTAATAATTGGGAGGATAAGACAATTTAAGATGCTCTTCTTGATTGCAGGTGCAGCTGCTGTGAGAACCGTAATTGCACAAGGGAGGAGGATGCTAGCGGCTCTTAATTGGTGATGAGTATCAATGACAAATTACTAAAATAAAAGGACTAGCAGCAGTAGGGGAAAAGACGGTATCCAGGTCGATTCAAAATATAGTAGCTATTACGAAGCTGGATCTGAGTTATGGGCCAGCATCAGTGAAAAGTGCTTGCAGTATCCTATTGAAATTTACTGACACATGGACATATTCAGCAGTACCGAATCTTTCTTTAAGACATCCAACCTCTATGCAACGAGAGAGGTATCTTATTTATAGCTCAAGCTGGGTCCATTCTAAATGCCTAATTTAAACGGCCATCAGCACTCCTTATCAGCACTCCTTTTTTCGTGGATGCGGGGAGCTCTATGGAGCCTAACACCTTGGTGCCAATGCGTCAAGTAAACAGTGATGTTCAATTTGTCACTTCACAAAGGTTTGAAAGGTAAAATATAACTTTGAGGCAGGTTTTGTTCACTTGCAAGCTCTCTTTGTAAAATATATGAATGCTTTGTACCAATGTATCAGTCTACGAGTGATTACACTAATAATCATGTGTTTAACACGTGTTTATGGGTGTGTTACTACTAAAAAAGAACTCTTTTTAGAAACATTTAAAAAAATGAAAGTTTGAAGGGAAAAACTGATTTTAAACCTATGCCTCTCATGACTCCTGAAACCTGCCCTTGCCCCCTAATTGATGGAATAACACAGCAAATGTGCTACATTTCCAGCACTGGGGAACAACAGTTACATTATGCAACATTTTGTGCAGGATAACATCATGGTTTTTGACCCCTCAACAACTCGACAGCATATTATTTAATGGATAAAGTATATAAAATAGAGAAAGAAACCAGTAATCTACTCTTCCTGTTTACTTAAAGGTCTGGCCCTGAGACATCTTTAGCTGTCTCGCTTGCCTCATGCAATAGACAATCATACATATTTACCTAGGTAGTAGAGCTTTCGATTACCCTCCTCACCCCATTGGTCTAATACCTTGTCATTTACATTTTGCTTCTGCACCCCAAGCGATGCAGAATATGACAACTGGATAGCCCCATTTCAGTTACAGCCGCTTCTGCATGTGATTAATGGCATTTTGCGTAAATCATTTGCGCAAGTCCTCCTAACAAGAAGTGCATTTCATTGGTACGTCTGGTGAACCAATATTTTACTGTGCCAATGCTTTTAAAGTTTCCGTTTTTTAAATCCTATTTAATGTTTTAGTCATGTTTCTGTTTAAACTATGTCTTCAGGGTAAAGTAATTGTAAGCCAATATCACTTCTCTTTTTAGGCAGTAAGAATCCTAGATCCAAATTTAAGAAAAGTGGCGCTGCATGATGTGCAGTGCCACTTTTCTTGAGCCCCTTAGCGCCCCCCCAATGCCACTATGTCTGAGTCCTATTTAAAATACGGCGCACCATGGCTTAGGTTAGGGAAAAAAGTGTCATAGTTTTTGATGCTATTGTTGTACTTTGCAGGATTAGCACCAACAATGATGGTGCTAATCCTGCAAAGTACACAGAGGCCCATTATAAATAAATGTGTGCCTTATTTTTAACACCCGCTCTGTGCAAGCATTAAAAATATCCACTAAAAATGGCGCAGTGGAATCTCATAGATTCCAATGAGCCATTTTTGCGTTCCCCCTAACGGGGGAACGCCCCCTTCCATACATCATGCCTGGTGCGGGCATAATGTGGTGCAACAGGTTACAAAGTGCCGCAATGCATGCATTGCCCCACTTTGTAAATCTGGCGCAGTGAATTTGGCCTCAATGAGCCAAATTAGCATCATAAAAATGATGCTAATAGGGCAAAAGAAGGCACTAAAACTTCTTAAATATGTGCCCTTTTTTCCTGTGATTTAGATTAAAACTAAAAAAAGGCTCTATTCCCGTTCTAAATACATCTTCCCTCCTGGAAGCCCCTTTATGATACAAATATATATTATATACAATAGTTGATTTAGTTTTATATTTTTTATTGCAAGAATATGGCTGCCATGTTTAGGTAGTGGTATGATTTCTTTTATTCCTTCATTTTATTTTTGTAGCATTTGCTTGCAAGGCAAAACTTTAAAAAATAATAATAATCTCCCATGTCCTTGTCTCTGGGCTTGCAATGCTTGCTAGTGTTTCCTTTGCCTTCATACACCTTTACAGCAGGGACAGTAAGGCAATTCCAGGGGCACTAAAGGACTAGCCAGGGATTGCAGCCCATGCCCCTATGTGGTTATCATGGAGATATGAGGGAGGGCGGATCGTGGAAGAAATAGGAAGATGTAATTATTACATTAAAGCTGATATTATTGAAAGAGGATGCAGTGAACTGACTATTACAAAGTCCGAAAATCACTGTAGGCCTCACCTAAATAATCATGACAAATTGTTTTTCTTCGTGTCTTTGGGGACTCTGGAAACCATTCTGGCTAACAAAAGCTTGTAAAATTACCAGGATATCGAGGGATAAAATCCTCTGAGACCTCCAAGAGTCAGGGCATAAAGATGTGCGAATATTGTCCAAATGTGAGCACTTAGTTCTGCTCTGACTACCGCAGTTATTAACTACTGCAACCTGCCAGAACCTCCATTTGTATCATCTGTTCTAAAATAGGTAATTGACGGTGACAGATGCTAATTGGTGATTATAGAGACAATGGATTAGAAATGGGAATATGACTGTGAATAATGTTCTCTCTCCGTGGAAACCTCTGTTTTCATTTGTTACAAATGTAAAACATTTACACTCTCACCGTCAACCTACAGCTTACCACTTTTGAATGTATTTATTTATTCTAAGATTTGTAACTAGGCTTTGAGGGGCGTCAGACGTCTAAAAAACAAGCAGGAGGAAGTATGGTAAACAGAGGAAAAGTAAAAAGCCAAAGGTTACAGGGCAGTTATAGTAAGGCTCACATTTTAGACATTCAAAACCATAGAAATTCACCTGTTATAGTTAGAGTTATTTCAAGTAAGTATAACTCATTCCCTATGGTAACTATAACTCGTGCCCCTACAATGCAAAGTTATCTCATCAATAACTTTATTTCATATGTTATAGTGACATTATCAATGGTGTTATAAAAGATGTCATGAGTGCTGTAATATCTGGGGTAACTAGCAGCGCTATATAGAAACTATAGATAGACTACATCTTGGGCCAAAATTGAAACGTTGCACTCTTGCAAACTAAGGGCCATATTTATTTATACTCTGTTTGCGCTGGATTTGCGTCGTTTTTTTTTACGCAAATTCGACGCAAAACGAACTCCATATTTATACTCTGGCGTTAGACGCGTCTAGCGCCAAAGTCCATGGAGTTTGCGTCATTTTTTAGCGTGGACACCTACTTTGCGTTAATGATATGCAAGGTAGGCGTTCCTGTCTAAAAAATTGACTCCGAGGCATGTGCGCCGTATTTACACTCCCGGGCAAAAATGACGCCCGGGAGTGGGCGGGTCAAAAAAAAATTCTTTTGACGCACACCAGGCAGCTCCGCTGGCTAACACCGGCTAACGTCATTGAATAAATACGGCGCCCGCATGGTGCTTCAGAATGGCGTTAGCCAGCGTTAGATTTTTGGACGCACAACTGCGTTGGCGCAGTTGTGCGTCGAAAAGTATAAATATGGCCCTAAATGCAAACTGAGGCCTGCATTTGGATTAATGGAGAAGTCACAGACTGCTTCACATTACAGAGAGGCATGCATCAGGGATGCCCACTTTCACCTCATCTATTTGTGATTCTTCTGACCTCAAATGTGCTGGCTTGAGGACCCTGTGCACTTTACCACTTCTAACCAGTGCTAAAGTGCTTGTGCTCTCTCCCTTAAAACATGGCAACATTGCCTCATACCCAATTGGCATATTTAATTTCCTTATAAGTTCCTAGTAAAGTGTACTACATGTGCCCAGGGCTTGTAAATTAAATGCTACTTGTGGGCCTGAAGTACTTATTATGCCACCCACCTAATTAGCCCCTTAGCTATATCTCAGGCCTGCCATTACAGAGCCTATGTGTGCAGTTTTAAACTGCCATGTTGATCAGTCAATTTACACATCTTGCCAGACCCTAAGCCTTCCTTTTTTATACATATCAGCAACCCTGAGTTAGACCCTATATGACCTACAGGGCAGGGCGCTGTGTATGTAAAAGGCAGGTCATGTACTTTTAAATTTTACATGCCCTCGTAGTATAAAATTCCCAAATTTGTTTTTCACTACTGTAACTGCTATCTCTCCAAAAGGATAACATTGTGATTACCTTCTTCCATCCTATAAGTGCAATCTCCAATCTGGAAGAGATCTGCTTTTCAAGTTTGGTGCTTCTGGCCTCACAATTTAAAATAATAACTTAAGTTTAAGTCAGATTTTAAATTGTAGTTCTGAAAATACCACTTTTAGAAAGTTGCATTTTCTTACTTCAGTAATTTGGTGCATGCTGCCTCTCTCAAATACATTTCTGGGGTCTGATGACAGCTGGTCTTGTGCATTCCCTCTAGACAGCCACACATAAAGGGAGCTTAGGTTTGACTGATAAGCCATACACATCCTGACGGGCCATCCTAGGCAGGATGGGAGGGTGGGGTTGACACCTACACCTGAATGGGCAGTGTCCTGCGACACACAAAGGCCTGCATACCCTCTCTAGTAGTGAGTATGGAGCCAAGGCAGGAAGGAAGAGCCTCTGTTTACTTCAAAGACCTTTCTTTGAAGCCTTCCTCACAACTAGGTGTAAGAACTGGACCTCTGACACCACTAACTTAGAATAATTCTGGACATGAGGACATTCTGCGAGAAGAAAAACTGCTGTGCAGCTGAAGGGAATGTCACTCTTCTGGACCCTGCTGGACTTTGCTGGACTCCTGCTCGGATATGACTGTCCTGCTGCCCTCCTTTTCTAGGAGTGAGAAGGACTGGACCCTGCATCTCTAGTCCCCAGAACCAGAGTGACTCCCAGGGCTTGCTGGCTTGCCTCCTGATCAGAAGTCTCAGGGACATAAAAGACTTCTCTTCCATCTACCAACAGCACCTGGCCTTTGCTTGCTCCAAGTCTTGCTCTGCAAAGTGGTGCCAACCTAGTGCGGAGCCGTTGGACGTGAGTGTAAAGTCCTGCACTTGCCAGAACCTGCGCAACAATGCTGTTGCTCTGATCGGAACTGATGCATCACCTGCTGCAAAACTGGGATTGATTCATCACTGCTGCTGCATCAACTGGATCAGCACATCACGCTTGGAGCCGACACATTGCTGCCAGAACCACCACTTCAGAAACAACTCATCTCCGCCACTGCATGAAAAAGATTGGCCCATCATCCCCCCAGCATGGACTGACCCAGCACATGGCATTCAGAAGCAATGCACGCTGAACCAGCGCATCGCACTCAGAATTGACACATCTCTGCAGTTGTTTGGAGAAATCCGGTGCAACACCTCAACAGTGTGGGGATCATCAACAAATCTCATGCTGCAATAAGGGTTATGGTACTGTTGCTCAGCAGGCCCTGCCTGAGTCCTGTGGTTGGTCTGCACTTCATCGCATGCGACTTGAACGCTTGACTTTCTCATGGCCCAGCACAACCAGATACCCCAATAGGCTCTTATTGTTTCTAAGTAATAATTGCAAATTTATTCTTCAGAAATCCATACCTCAACTTCCATTTATTCAATTTTTTAAATTTTGGCCTTGTTTGGTTCATTCTGTTGAGATCTATTTTTCTAACATGGTGTCCTTTAATGTGGTGTTTTCACTGTTTTACTGTTTTAAGTGTTGCACAAATACTTAACACATCGTTTCTTACACTAAGCCTGATCACTCTGTGCCAAGCTACCAGAGAGTGAGCACAGAATAATTTATGGTGTGTACCTAACTTACCCTGACTAGGATTGTGGTTCCTTCCACAACAGGGTGCAGACCTGTGCCAACCAAAAACTCAATTTCTAACAGAGTCCCTCCAAAACAATCGTGAGAAACAAGAGAAAGGGAGTTCGCCAATGCCAAGAGCAACATAGACATTAAAATACCTGGTCATTCACATCACCATCTCAGTTAACATATGAACCAAGGTCAACTGGCCAAGGTGAAAAGCACACATATGAGAGGATTTAACCAAATGGAATGGGTGATTCATCTCATTGTTGGGGGGAATACATGTTGAGAATTTGAACATACTACCTCGCCTCCTATATCTGTTTCAAACTATCCCCATAGCGATACCTGACACTGAGCGGTAATCCCTACACAATTAAATTAATACATTTGTGTGGGGGGATACAGCAAGATCAAGTGAAAAAATGTTGATGGGTCCCCTGCAGAAAGGTGGCTTAGTACTCCCAGACATCACTAAATATTACCAAGCAGCACACCTCCGAATACTAATAGAATGGTCAATGTGTGAATCCAAAAAATAGAGTGGTGGTGAGCAGACATTTGGGATCCACCATGGCTGCTCAAATCTCAGAGACCCAGATCACTCTATATAACAGATGTAACTAAAACTGCATGCAAATGTGAGAAGACATATTCATGACACATGGGCCCATATTTATACTTTTTAAGCGCCACATTTGTGTCATTTTTTTACACCAAAGCATAAAAAAAAATGCAAAAGTGGCACTAAAAAGGTGTAAATATGGCCCAAGGTCTCTCCACACCAGTGCATCATATAAAATAATCCACACTAGAACAAACTTTATCAAGGACCTAGAGACGGGGAGATACTAGAAGTGGAAATGAGGGAGTTGTCTCACGATAAAAGACATGTTTCGCAAGGAAACAAAAACCTTCCAAGACTGTAAAAGAGATTTTAAGGTGTCTAAATCTGAGACACTGCAATATGTTCAAATACAACACTTGGTTATGCATCTGGGAATCAAAGGCAAGGCAACCAGAGCACTAACACAGTTTGAAAAAGTGGTAGGTGCATATGACACCACAAGAGGGTTCATGGGGGCATTCTACAGAATTTTGATGGATAAAGTAGCTGGATCAAAATGGCCATACCAAACAGCATGGGAAAGACAACTGCCACAAACATTATGGGTTAAAATGTGGGCCTCACAAATGAAGAGCCTACAACATGGGGAGGTAGAGTACAAACTACTTATGAGATGGTATCTCACACCCAATAAACTAGACAACGTATCCATCCAAATTAAATAGCTGTTGGAGAAGTGGAACAAAAAAAGGTACATTCACCCACATCCAGTGGGCATGCCCAGCAATTTAGACTTTTGGAAAGAAATTTTGAGCTACATAGACTCCATATTGGGGTTCACAATCCTATGAGAACATGACTGAGTTCTGATTGTAAAGGCAGTGGAAAATCAGAGAAGGGAAGGAGCAGAGGCAAAGTTTTGTTGGGACATCTTTTAGGGGCAGTTAAATGATTGATTACAACATTCTGGAAAAAGAAGATGGTGCTGCCAGCAGACCTGTGGGTATGTAATCTACGCATAACATGACTCTGGAGAAACAGATCTACAATTTGCTTCAGACAAGAAAACAATTTGAGAAAATATGGGTTTCAGTACGGTATTATCTTACTTCTAAACCGATTACATGATCTATGCCAGAATATGAGAATATGACACCCCATTGGTACTTGGAAACAAGTGATCACCGAATGAGAGCAAACAAACAGCAAGAGCACCGCTGAAGATGAGGAATGATTGTCAAGGCAGTTGACTTGGAAAAAACATCCTGAGAGTTTTGTGTTGGGGCAAGGGGGACAAGTGAATTAGTTTATTGTTGTATATCTCTTTTGCAATACCATCTGCAAGGCATTGGTCAAAGATTCTCACTTAGAGATGCATGCCACACCTTGTTATTTAATGCTGCAATCCAGCTGATGAGCCCTAAGTTGGGCAAAACTGATCCTAGGTTGTTTGTGTTCTTTTTCAGGAATGACCTGGCTTGGAAGTTTAGGCTGAACTGTTCCGATTGGAGCATGGTCAAGAATGATTTGCATATATCTGAAATGACATTGTTTGCAAAATAACGATGGATTAGGATGCACCCCTATTAACCACCAGTGGCTGAGATTAATTTAAGCATTTCATCCATCACTTTTTTGTATATTTGAGATCATCACCCTAAGTTGGACAGGTATGCCCAGACCTGGGTTACATGCACACTGTGTCTCTGGACCCAAGCTGTACCCAGCTGATGAGTCCTTTGCTGTGGTGAAACTGATCCTAGGTTGTTTGTGTTTGGGTTTCGGTTCAGGGAAGAACTGTCTTTGCAGTATGGGATGGGCAGCTCTGATTGGAGCAGGGTCAAGACTGATTTGCATGTAGCTGGGTCCAAACGGAGGTGACATGGTATAAATCATAACAATGGATTGAGATGAGGTCCCAGTGTTAGGGCTGGCACCCTCCCAGACTTTTGGTCTTTACCTTCTGTTTTATTCTTGCATCTTTGGTTGGCCATAGATCTCTGAGCACTTTACCACAGCTAACTAGTGCTAACTTGCATGTGCTTCTCCCCTTAAAACATGGTAACACTGGTGTTTTCACAATTGGCATATTTAATTTACGTGTAAGTCCCTTGTAAAGTCATACACCATATGCCCACGGCCTGTAAATTGAATGCTTCTACTGGGCCTGCATCACTGATGGTGCTACCCACTTAAGTAGCCCTGTAAACATGCCCTCAGACTGCCACTGAGAAGCCTGTCTGCAGTTTCACTGCCATCCTGACTTGGCATTTAAAACATCTTGCCAAGCCTTAAACTTCCCTTTACTTGCATATTTTACACCTAAAGTAGGCCTAAGGTAGCCTATACAACAGGGTGCCATGTAAGTGTCAGGACATATACTTTGCAGTTTTTCATGTCATGGTAATGAAAAACTCCCAAAGTCGCTTTTCATTACTGTGAGGCCTGCCCCTCCTATAGGCCAGCATTAGGAATGCCCAATAATATCTTTAAGCTGTAATTCCTGATCTGAGAGTGTTGTAATTTAGCAGTGATTAGATTAAGCATTAGCAGAAGACATCTTGGGCCATATTTATACTTTTTGATGCAAAACTGCGCTAACGCAGTTTTGCGGCAAAAAAATTAGCGCCGGCTAACGCCATTCTGAAGCGCCATGCGGGCGCCGTATTTATTGAATGGCGCTGCCTGGTGTGCGTGAAAAAAAAACACGTACACCAGGCAGCGCCGGCGTAGGGAAAAATGGCGTTTGGGCGTCCAAAAATGGGTCAAGTCAGTCTGAGGAAAAAAAAAAGTCTTAACCCGATTTGCGCCATTTATTTTTGGCGCCCAGACGCAAAGACAGGAGTCATGCCCCCTTGCCCAATGGCCATGCCCAGGGGACTTCTGTCCCCTGGGCATGGTCATTGGGCATAGTGCATGTAGGGGGACACAAATCAGGCCCCCCTATGCCAAAAAAATAAATAAAAAAAAATACTTACCACAACTTACCTTTTCTTCCCTGGGGTGGGTCCCTCCATCCTTGGGTGTCCTCCTGGGGTGGGCAAGGGTGGCAGGGGGTGTCCCTGAGGGCTTGGGAGGGCACCTCTGGGCTCATTCTGAGCCCACAGGTCCCTTAACGCCTGCCCTGACCCAGGCGCTAAAATCCGGCGCAAATGCGGGTTTTTTAGTCCCGCCCACTCCCGGGCGTCATTTTTGCCCGGGAGTATAAATCCGACGCAATAGCATCGGAGTCATTTTTTAAGACGGGAACGCCTACCTTGCATATCATTAACGCAAGGAAGGTGTTCACGCAAAAAAATGACGCTAACTCCATGAACTTTGGCGCTAGACGCGTCTAACGCCAAAGTATAAATATGGAGTTAGTTTTGCGTCGAATTAGCGTCGAAAAAAACGACGCAAATTCGGCGCAAACGGAGTATAAATATGCCCCCTTGTATTTAGTAACTATTGTGAACATTTTGCGGAATCCATTTTGTATTCATGGCAGCCATTTTCTCTGCTACATGCTGCCATGTGCTCACCATGTGCTCTGTCCTACCTTTCTGTTAACTGCTCTTGAAATCTGCCTAGTGACAAGTTATATTTAGCATCTCTTACTTTCGCACATGCTCAGTAAGGTCTGCAGCTGTTAGTCCTTGGAAACTGTTAGCTCCTCCTACCTGTCGACTGTGCATTTTCCACATGACCTTACATATATACAAGTCTTGTTTCCATAATTGTACCATCTCCTTTTAGCCCCTGTGTGGGTATAAAAGGACCATGCTCTCTCAGTTCAGTGTGCTACTTCAGACATTACCCAAGGGTGCTGTCTGAACTGTAGTACCACCTCATGAGGTTAATAAACTTTTGTCTTTTATTCCAGTTTCTGTGCCAACTTCTTCCTACATGGTCTGAGGACTTTGTGCAGAGAAAGGTGAACCCCTTGCACTAGTAGGCCTTGCTGAGGCATACTTCAACAAATTGGCGCCCGAACAGGTACTCATCGGCGACTCGGATGCCCAACGGATTGGTCGCAACGAAGGATTGGGATATCGCTGCGGACGATCAATGCCTGAGGAGACCCGAGTCTTGGCAACCACAGCGTTTTTCCCTTCCTTCTGACTTGACCATCCAGGTGGCGCCGGTCCTCGACTGAGATCCTTTTTGTTCATTCGTCATGCAGTGACCATTTGGTCGATTTTAGAACTTGGCAGTTGGAACCTGGACACCCTGTGATTGGTAAGAGCCGTTTTACGGCACTTGCTGTGGGTTTTGATGCCTGTGTTTGGTAATGTAGTTTAGCACTACTTACTGTGGCTCTCGTGATTTGGGTGACTAGTCAATTTGTATTCTTTGGATTTGATATATAAATTGCAATTTATATAGGCAGGTAATGAGGAGAATTTTCTCCAATTTAATTTTGATTTGAACGGCACCTTAAGTGCTACTTTGATTATAATATTGCATATTCTGCACTATTTTTGGCATGCCTGTTTTTAGCGCACTTCGTAGGATGTGTTGCTTTTGTAATGGTACCAATTTGAGACTGGAAGAATCGCAACCGGCACCCCCAGAGGGGACGCCAAATAGAGATATGTATGTTAAACATGGTCTTTCTTCTATAATGTACAGCACATTATGGAATAAATACACCCGCGCGGATCCTGAGTTACGTTGGCCTATGCATGGGTCATTTGATTTACGAAAGATTGAGTATGTGGAACAATGTATGTGTAAGCGAAAGTCTAGGCAAGATATGTTTGACTGTGTACGAATGTGGGAGAAAGAAGCGCGTGGACGAGTGAAGCGTGAGCAAGCCGTGCTTGAGAAAGAGCAGCGGAAGAATGTATATGTGAAAGCATTGGAAATGAGAAAGAAAGAAATACATGACTTAAAGGAGTTAGAAGAGAAAGAACGTAAGCTACAGGTAACTGGCCAATACACTGTTAGGCAACCTCTCTATCCTATCCTTAATAAACCACATGATGATTTATTGTTACTAGATCGCCCTCCACCTCCGTATGTCGTCCCTTCTGCCCCTCATGAGTTACCTAAAGTCTCCAGTTCGGAGCAACAGAAGATGCGGGACAGTCGCTCTATGCTGCCTGCTGACCGTGCGTCTGAGCTTAGATCTATTGCTCGTAAAACAATTCGTAGCGTTGTTTCTGCTTCTGAACTTTTAGACAACATGAAAGGGTGGACGGAAAAGGAGCAGCTATATTTTACTGAGGCATTTGGCTCAGAAGTTATTGAACTATATCGGAAATATTCTGATGAGTTAGAGCCCGATGATGTAGCAGCTGATCATAAGCAAATGCGTGATGGTCTTTTTGTTTTCTCCCAGGTGGCTGATGCAATCAGGCATTTAATGAAATTACGTATTGTGGCAGTCCGTTTGCAAGAAGAGAAAAGGGCTGCGGACGCAGTTGCACGAGCATCTCAGACCGAAGGGGTGCAAGCTTCCATCTTTGAAACAGATAAGATTATGATAGTTCACGCGAAACCAATGCGGGAGGCCGCGCCTTTGTATGTTCCTCCTAAAGGATTGGGTACAAGTGATGATAAAACTTCTGTTGATGCTAAGGGTTATTTTATTTATAATTGGGTGTATACTCCTTGGAATAGGGCAGATGTTATGGCACTTAAAACAGCATTACCTGACCAGCGGAAAAATCCAGCCGCCTTTTATGAGGAAGTTGAGGGAGCAATTAGTTCTTGTACTATGACTTTGGACACCTTGATTCTTTTGTTTTACCTGAAGGTGTGGCTCTCATACAATATGTTGATGATATTTTGTTGGCAGCTGATACCCCGGAGCAATGTGAAAAGTGCACTTTGTCCTTACTTTCTTTTCTTGCTTCACACCATCCTAAAGTGTCACGAAAGAAATTGCAATATTGTAGACCAAAGGTAACCTATTTAGGTCACCTTTTGTCTAAGGAGGGCCGTGCACTTACATCAGATCGTATTCAAGCAATTTTAGACACACCAGTACCCTCTACTCAGAAAGATGTTCGTGCATTCCTTGGTCTTACTTCTTTTTGTAGGCAATGGATATTAGGGTTTTCACACATTCCCAAACCTTTGCTAGCACTTTTTACTAAAGATACTCCAATGCCCCTCCCATGGACAGATGAATGTGAGACAGCTTTCCGGCAGCTGCGACAAGCCCTTTGTTCTGCACCAGTGTTAGGTACTCCAGATTACATGAAGCCTTTTGCACTTTACGTACACGAGAAAGATGGATGTGCATTGTCAGTTTTAGTACAGACACATGGCAATAAGCAGCGTCCCTGTGCATATTTTTCAGCAGTACTTGATCCTGTCGCTCGAGCGTTGCCTGGGTGTTTTCGTTCAGTTGCCGCAACAGCTGTCTCAATACGTCAGAGTGAAGGGATAGTTTTGTCACATAAGCTGTTGGTGCTAGTACCCTATGCAGTTGATGCTCTTTTAAATCAAACAAAGACACAACATTTAACTAGCGCCCGTATGACAGGTTATGAGTTGACATTGTTGGCTCCTCACATTACACTGAAGAGATGTGCAACACTAAATCCAGCTACTTTGTTGCCATATCCGGGGACTCAGCCTCAGTCACAAGAAACACATGATTGTATATTCCTTACCGAAGAACAGACAAAGGGTCGTGTTGATTTACAAGATACGCCCCTTTTAGATGTAGATAGGGAACTGTGGGTTGATGGGTCTTGTTTGAAGTTGCCAGATGGTACGACCTCAGCTGCATATGCAATCACCACAATACACACGGTAGTGGAGACAGCTCGTATACCACAGAAGTCAGCTCAAGCAGCTGAACTAATAGCTTTGACACGAGCATGTGAGCTTAGTACTGATTTAAGTGTGAACATTTACACAGACAGCCGCTATGCTTTTGGAGTGGCTCATGATTTTGGTTTGCTTTGGAAGGAGAGAGGTTTTCTCACATCCCACGGGATGCAGATAATGCACAGAGAATTAGTGCATAACCTCTTGACTGCATTGACATATCCAAATAAACTAGCTATTGTGAAATGTAGTGCACATAAGAAAGTGAACGATAAGATAGGGCAAGGTAATGCTCTTGCAGACCGTGTAGCACGTGAGACTGTGATGCAGCGAAGTACTACTTCTATGTATGTAGTGAAGTCACAAGCTGAACGTTGGCATAATGCTAGACAAGACGTATTAGATATACAGAAATCTGATTCTGTGAAAGAATGTGAGCAATGGTCTAAAGAGGGAGAATTGGATGATGAGGGCTGTTGGCGGAATAAGCAGATGGATAAATGGAGATTGCCTATAGCTTTTGTACAACCTATGGTTCAGATGGCACATGGGCTGGCACATGTTGGAGCTTCAACAATAACGAAGTTGCTTACGCAAGTTTGGGAGCATCCAGAAATTTCCAGTACAGCTAAGAGAGTAGTACAGTCTTGTTTGATCTGCTTACAATACAATCCTGGAAAAGGGACACGTACTCCTGCAGGAGGGTTTGCTACACCAACTGCACCTTTTGAAGTTCTACAAATGGATTATATTCAGCTTGAACGCTGCAACAATTTAAAGTATGTCTTGGTGGTGGTTTGTGCCTTCAGTAAATGGATAGAGGCGTACCCCACAAAGGATAATACTGCCATTACCACAGCGAAGGTGCTTTTGAAATAATTTTTCCCTAGGTTTGGTGTTTGCAGACTTTTATGGAGTGATAACGGACCTCATTTTGTTGGGGAAGTTATTAAGTATGTCCTGAAAGGATTAGGGATCAAACAGAAGTTCCATGCGGTTTTCCACCCACAATCAGCAGGGTTGGTGGAAAGGTATAATGCTACATTGAAGCTGAAATTAGCGAAGATACAGGCTTCCACATCCTTAACTTGGCCGGATGCATTACCATTGGCATTATTGTCTATTAGGTCAGTGCCACACTCCCGACTTGGCCTTAGCCCCTATGAAGTAGTATTTGGGAGACCAATGAATATTTGGGGAGTTCCTAAACCAAAATCTGTACATGATGTACCTTGTGTCCTGATGAATGATTATTTGGCACAGTTAACCGACAATTTGGTTTCTATTCATCAACAGGTTCGAGAAGCACTTCCTGACAGATCTACAGGTGAAGGCCATGAACTCCGACCTGGTGATCAGGTGATGATTAAGTCTTTTGAAAGATCAAGCAGCTTGGAACCAAGGTGGCGAGGCCCAGAACAGGTGCTCCTTGCGACAAGGACAGCAGTTCAAGTGACGAACCGAAAGAATTGGGTCCATAGTACTCACTGCAAGAGAGTGCTACCTACCTTGGTGAAACCTGCTGTGCTGACCGATCATCGAGAGATTTTGACTACGGAGAAAGGCCGTTCTATATCACCTGACGAATCTGCAGAGGTCTTCCCGGACCATACGACTTCTGGAGTGTCGCGATATAATTTTAGACCAAGGAAAGAATCTGAAAATTGTTTTGAAAAGACTGGTTGAGCTACCGCCCTGGGTTAGTGAAACGGAGAGCCAATGTGGCAAGGGGGGTGGATCAGCCGTGCATTAGAGTAGTGACACCCGTCTTGGCCCGTGGTGAAGAAATCAGCGGCTGCCCAGGGATAAGAGCTCCAATGATTGTTTTTTAATTCATTTCTGAAAGGGTCGATTATCACTGTTGCTAAAATGAATAACAAATTGATTATTAGTATTATGGGGTTTATTGTTGTTTTGGTGGTTACAGCAACAATCACCTGGTTTATTGAAAAGAAGTCTCCTGCTCGTGAGTTTTTTGTTGCCACTGCTCCAGTACCAGAGGATCACTATTACTTTACGCTTCCCTATCAGGAGCAGAAGCACCGTCAATCATACTTCAATAATACTTTCATTCAGATGTTGCATCATACTCATAATGCTACAAATACTACTAACTGTTGAGTATGTGGAATGATACCTGCGCATCAAAAGAAAGGAGGAACACCTTTCATTCCTCTTCCTTTTTCACACAATGGTTCTTGTTAAGCTTGGTACATGCTATTGTTTGCATCTGGAAAACGTACAGAGGGCGGACTTCTTTTTCACCTTAATAAAGTATGCTACCAAGACAAAGATGGGTATCCCCAAGCTAAAGGAACAAAATGGGAATCGGAAGAGTATCAACCGGACAATGTTTCAATACCATATGTCTTCACAAATATAGGAGACTCTGACAAGAAAGAACAATTTGTGTTTTCTGTTACAAAAACTAAAGCAAATTTCTGTATACGAAGCATTGGACGAATTCCAGTAGGGATAAGCGATTGTACCTTGATTTTAACTATTGAGAGTGTAAATAATAGTAGTTTTACAGCTTCACATAATACATATTTTTTTTGTGGTAACTATGGATATTACCAACTACCTGTTGGAAGGTCCTGTGTGTAATAATTGCAATATTTTTTACAGGCTGTATCTGTATTCAGTGTGGTCCAATGTTCTGCTCCATGTGTATTACTGCTTGTATGCCTACCAAAAGAAATATTACAGAAATGAAGGCACAACATATGTTAGATAAGGAAATAGCTGAAATGATGAGCATAAATATACAGGATGAATATTTAGATTATCCCAGAAAGACGAATGTCTTCAGCTAATGCTGAAAGGGTCGTCTGTTGTAATTTAGCAGTGATTAGATTAAGCATTAGCAGAAGACATCTTGTATTTAGTAACTATTGTGAAAATTTTGCGGAATCCATTTTGTATTCATGGCAGCCATTTTCTCTGCTACATGCTGCCATGTGCTCACCATGTGCTCTGTCCTACCTTTCTGTTAACTGCTCTTGAAATCTGCCTAGTGACAAGTTATATTTAGCATCTCTTACTTTTGCACATGCTCAGTAAGGTCTGCAGCCGTTAGTCCTTGGAAACTGTTAGCTCCTCCTACCTGTCGACTGTACATTTTCCACATGACCTTACATGTATACAAGTCTTGTTTCCATAATTGTACCATCTCCTTTTAGCCCCTGTGTGGGTATAAAAGGACCATGCTCTCTCAGTTCAGTGTGCTACTTCAGACATTACCCAAGGGTGCTGTCTGAACTGTAGTACCATCTCATGAGGTTAATAAACTTTTGTCTTTTATTCCAGTTTCTGTGCCAACTTCTTCCTACATGGTCTGAGGACTTTGTGCAGAGAAAGGTGAACCCCTTGCACTAGTAGGCCTTGCTGAGGCTTACTTCAAAAAGAGGAGTAGCTACATCATGTTTAGTACCATTGGAATGGTAACAATAAATCCTCTTAACTAGTAAAGACAGATTTATTATTACTATTTTAGAAATGCCACTTTTAGAAAGTAGGCATTTCTCTGCACTCACTGCCCTGTGTGCCCACAGCCAATCTTCAATACACATCTGGTTTGGGCTAGGTGATAGCTACATGTATGCTTTCCCTTCAGACACTCACAACAAAGGAGACTCAGTTGCATTTGCATTCATCTGCATGCTGATGGGTCTTCCTGGGGAGGAGGTTGGGAATGGCTCACACTTACACCTCAAAGGGTAGTGACCAGACTCTGCACAAAGGGGCTGATTACCTCCCACTGATAGTCTGGAGTCAGGTCTGACCTGAAAGAGGGACCTGTGCACTTCACAAGAACCCCTTCTAGTCACTCCCACATCAGAGGTACTTTCCATAATAAGTACTAGGCACCTGACACCTCACAAATCAGTACTCTTCAGTACTCAAGAAAATCTGCTGGAGTAAAGACTGCTGTGTGCCAGGATCGCCACTCTGCCAGACCTAACTGTTCTCAGGAATGGCTGCTGTGCCCTGCTGTGCTGCCCTACTGCCTGCTGATCTCTGTCCTGCAACCCCAAGGACTGAAAGCCACCTCCAGAGTGTCTCCAAGGGCTGCCCCCCCGTTCTCCCCTAAGGTCTCAGGGACATCAAAGACCTCATGCTTCCAACCCTGCACCTTGCAACCATGATTAGAACTCCCAATCTCCTGAGCGCTAGGAAAAGAGTATCTCCCATCTGGGACAGGTGCCTGAGAGCTGCACGTCTCACCACGGAAGGAGTGGAGCCCTCCTGGTTGCTTGACGGCTCTTCTTCTTTGATTTCCTCGCAGCAGAGCCCCGCTTCACGATGCTTGACTACTCAGGTCAGAGCAGTCCCAACAATCCTTCTCTGCACTCCTCACAGCGGAGCACTGCTTCACTTTGTTTAACGACTCAGACCCGAGTGGTCCCAAAGATTTTCCTCTGCACTCCTCACAGCAGAGCACTGCCTCACTTTGTTTAATGACTCTGACCTGAGCGGTTCCAATGATTCCCCTCTACGGGAAGCTTCACTTCACTTGACGACTCAGACAGGAGCGGTCCCAAAAGTTCTTTCTCTGCGCTCTTCACAGCGGAGTACTGCATCACTTTGTTTAAGAGCTCAGACCGAGCAGTCCCAATGATTCTCCTCTGTGCTCCTCATAGTGAAGCACAGCTTCACTTTGTTCAATGTCTCGGACCCGAGCAGTCCCAATGATTCCCCTCTGCGCTCCCTGCAGTGGAGAACCGCTTCACTTTGCGTGATGACTCAGACCGGAGCAGTCCCAAAAATCCTTCTCTGGGCTCCTCACAGTGGAACACTGCTTCACTTTCTTAAACGATTCAGACCCAAGCAGTCCTAACTATTCTCCTCTGTGCTCTTGACAGCAAAGCAGCCCTTCACTTTGTTTGACAACGCGGACCAGAGCGGTCCCAACGATTTTCCTCTACACTCTTCTCAGCAGAGTACCACTTCACTTTGTTTGATCACTCGGACTGGACCCACATGGTCCCAACACTTCCTCCTTGTGCTTCTCACAGTGGGCCCGGGTGGAACACTACTCTGTTACCTCTAATAAACATGCAGTTGACCCTACAGCACTGCTTCTATATCTGCTAATTTAAACAGTTCCTCATATTTTAATGATTGGAGTTTTTTTATGTTGGCCTTACTTTTAATGGGTAAAGATTGTCTGTTATCTTAACCCAGTGTGGAGACTTTTGTTTGTGTGTTACTGTGATTGCTGTGTGGGGATTGTACAAATACTTTACCCATTGCCTTCTAAGTTAAGCCCACCTGCTCAGTGCCAAGCTACCAGAGGATAAGCACAGAATTTATGTTGTGTAATTGACTTACCCTAAATAGGATTGAAGTCCCTACTTGGACAGGGTACGTACCTCTGTCAACTAGATAACCAATTTCTAACACCAAGTAATTACCACTGGCTGAGATTAATTTAAGCTTTCTATCCCATCACTTTTTGTAAACTTGAGGCTGCCTTGTTTTCACCAAAAATCAATATAATTTCTTATACAAAAAGAAAGGGAGGATCAATCACTCTGATAATAAATTAGTCCTCCCTGAGTGTCCCTAGCACAGTGCTTTTCCCAAATTAGGATGACAAGTGATGATCACTGATTATTTATGTGCAGCATCTGTAAGCAAACTACAGCTCACTGATTTGGCAGGTGGTTGAAACACAGGTTAGATGTTAACTAGGACAGCAGTCTAAGAGGAATCTGAGCAACTGGATCTGTTAAGGACCCTCCGAAAATCCGACTACCTCTCACTAAGCTTCAGCAATAATAATGTTTATGTCCAGAGTGGTTATCAGACACAGGTACCTATCTCTGAGGGGAAAGGCAAGGCTCAGCAAATTGACTTCCTGGGGAATGCCAGTACAATACAACTACATCACCTTGCAGGATGAACCAATGGTGGCATAATACGTTTTCTGTTTACCTAGTCACCACTGTTAACCTTTGTGTATCAAGTCCTTTCTGTGGCCTGCCACCACCATGCCTTTAGGTTTGTCCCCAGTACCCCCTGGGCATGCGTGGATCTGGTTGTTAAACATTCACCAACAGTGCTTCCTAGCTGTGATGACGAGCTGGCCATGTGCTGTAACAGCAACCTGAATACTGCCTACCTCTTTTGCCACTGATCTATGCAGAGGTACACCCAAGGAGCTGCAAGCACCCAGTCATGTGGATGATTGACAAAGCAGAAATCTCTCTGCCAAATTGTATAGCTGTAAGGGAGAATCAGTGCTTAAGTTGTGCTGTGCACCAGTACTTATTTTTGGTGACCGAGTCTTTGATGCATGGCACAACACTAAAAAGCAGGAAAAGAAGAAAGAAGGAGGAAGATGACATTATTTAAACATATTTGACAAAGGGAGGAGAGCCACATGACAAAAAACTGACAAGCGTGTGTTTAGGAGAGAAAGGAAGTGTAAATTTGGGGGAAGAAGAGACATAAGTTTAAATCAAGAGTAGGCATCCTTGGAATTTTGCTACACTGGCATTCAATGATGCGAGCAGTTGGGCTACTAAAAAAAACTTTGAGCCTTTGCACTTAATATTTCACCGGTGTGAGAAAATGGGTTGTTGTTTCACTAGGGTGAGAGCACTAGTTAAGCAAAAGCCACAATCCCTTCCAGACTGAACCACAAAAAGTAATTAAATTAACTTTTGTTTAACCCTGGGTAGATTGGCACTAAAAGCAGTCAGGCTTAACATAGAGGCAATGTGTATAATATCTATACAACACACAAACTGAAATAAAGTGAAGCCACAACACCAACAAAATCCCATTTCAGTTCAGAAAATTAGAGTAAATGTTAATAAATGATTTGACACCAAAATGACAAAAAGTCAATCAGTAGAACCAGATTTATGAACATTGAAAGTTTTAAGTAAAAACTAGAGCATGAAAGATCAAAGCACCAACTGTAGACATCTAGGCCCTCATTCTGACCTTGGCGGGCGGCGGAGGCCGCCCGCCAAAGTCCCGCCGTCAGGTTACCGTTCCGCGGTCGAAAGACCGCGGCGGTAATTCTGACATTCCCGCTGGGCTGGCGGGCGGCCGCCTTCAGGCCGCCCGCCAGCCCAGCGGGAAAGAGGCTTCCACGATGAAGCCGGCTCGGAATCGAGCCGGCGGAGTGAAAGCTGTGCGACGGGTGCAGTTGCACCCGTCGCGTATTTCACTGTCTGCGCAGCAGACAGTGAAATACATTTAGGGGCCCTCTTACGGGGGCCCCTGCAGTGCCCATGCCAGTGGCATGGGCACTGCAGGGGCCCCCAGGGGCCCCGCGACCCCCCCTACCGCCATCCGGTTCCCGGCGGGCGGACCGCCGGGAACTGGATGGCGGTAGGGGGGGTCGGAATCCCCTCGGCGGCGCAGCTAGCTGCGCCGGCTTGGAGGATTCCAATGGGCGGCGGTACACTGGCGGGTGACCGCCAGTGTTGCCGGTCCGACCGCGGCTTTACCGCCGCGGTCGGAATGCCCATTGGAGCACCGCCGGCCTGTCGGCGGTGCTCCCGCGGTCCTCCAACCCGGCGGTCATGGACCGCCAGGGTTGGAATGACCACCCTAGTCTTGTGAGACTGGATCAAAGTAAAAACAATATGGCTGACCACGATGACGCGTGCTTCAGATACAATAAGTCGATTGAACCAGGTCAGTGCTTAACTTCGGAGTCGGAAGAGTCTTTACAAAAAGTGTTCTGAGAGTGTAATTGTTGGACCTGGCTTTTTGAAAGGGACATCCGCAACCTTTTTGCCTCCTTCCTCCTATTTTTTCTGACCTGTTGTTGTTGGCTTTTGACCTCTGGGCACTTTACCACTGCTAACCAGTGCTAAAGTGCATATGCTCTCTGTGTAAATTGTACTATTGATTGGTTTATCCATGATTTTAAAAGTACTTGCCAAGCCTAGAACTTTCCATTTTCTACATATAAGTCACCCCTAATGTGCGCCCTAGGTAACCCCTAGAGAATGGTGCTGTGTGGGTAAAAGGCAGGACATGTATCTGTGTAGTTATATGTCCTGGTAGTGTAAAACTCCTAAATTCGTTTTACACTACTGTGAGGCCTGCTCCCTTCATAGGCTAACATTGGGGATGCCCTCATACATTGTTGAAGTGGCAGCTGCTGATCTGAAAGGAGCAGGAAGGTCATATTTAATATGGCCAGAATAGTAATACAAAATCCTGCTGACTGGTGAAGCCGGATTTAATATTACTATTCTAGAACTGCCACTTTTAGAAAGGGAGCATTTCTTTGCACTTAAATCTTTCTGTGCCCTTCAATCCAAGTCTGGCTAGGTTTAGTTGACAGCTCCTTGTGCATTCACTCAGACACACCCCAAACACAGGGTACTCAGCCTCACTTGCATACATCTGCATTTTGAATGGGTCTTCCTGGGCTGGGAGGGTGGAGGGCCTGCCCTCACACAAAGGACTGCCACACCCCCTATTGGGACCCTGGCAGACAGGATTGAACTGAAAGGGGGCCTGGTGCATTTCTTAGACACTCTTTGAAGTCACCCCCACTTCAAAGGCACAACTTAGTATAAAACAGGGTCTCTGCCCTACCTCATGAGACACTTGCTGGAGAAGAAACCTGAACCAGAAACTACATCCTGCCAAGAAGAACTGCCTGGCTGCTCAAAGGACTCACCTGTCTGCTTTCTCCAAAGGACTGCTGCCTTGCTGTTGGCCTGCTGCCTTGCTGAACTCTTGTCTGGCTGTAAAGGTGCTCTCCAAGGGCTTGGATAGAGTTTGCCTCCTGTTCCCTGAAGTCTCAGGACCAAAAAGACTTCTCTTTTTCACTTGGACGCTTCGTGTGCGCCGAAATTTTCGACGCACAGCTTGTTCCGCGGCGAGAAAAACGCCGCACACTGACGCTGATTGACGCGACGCCTT
Source organism: Pleurodeles waltl (assembly GCF_031143425.1). Lineage (NCBI taxonomy): Eukaryota > Metazoa > Chordata > Amphibia > Caudata > Salamandridae > Pleurodeles > Pleurodeles waltl. The sequence goes on along the minus strand of NC_090440.1, from coordinate 1,260,474,814 downwards.
CGGGACGACCGGAACTTCGACGCACGGCCTCACAAGGACAACGCCGCCCGACTTCCAGAGGAGAAATAGACGCGACGCCTGCCGTGAGAGCGAAACTTCGACGCACAGCCCCGCAGAACGACGCGCAGCCGGAAAACAAGCAGGAGAATCCGCGCACAGACCCGGGACATCTGGTAATCGCCACGATCCACAGAAAGAGACTGTCCGCGTGCCGGAAAACAACGCACGACTTCCCCGCGTGAAGAATAACGACGCAAGTCCGTGTGTGCTGGGGAGAAATCAACGCACACACCATTTTTCCACGTATCTCTTCTTCTGCGGCCCTTTGCAGAGATTTTCCACTCCAAACCAGGTACTTTGTGCTTGAAAGAGACTTTGTTTGCTTGTTAAAGACTTAAGACACTTTGGCCCTCATTCTGACCCTGGCGGTCAAAGACCGCCAGGGCGGAGGACCGCGGGAGCACCGCCGACAGGCCGGCGGTGCTCCAATGGGGATTCCGACCGCGGCGGTAAAGCCGCGGTCGGACCGGCACCACTGGCGGGCTCCCGCCAGTGTACCGCCGCCCCATTGAATCCTCCACGGCGGCGCAGCTTGCTGCACCGCCGCGGGGATTCCGACCCCCCCTACCGCCATCCAGATCCCGGCGGTCCGACCGCCGGGATCCGGATGGCGGTAGGGGGGGTCGCGGGGCATTGCAGGGGCCCCCGTAAGAGGGCCCCTACATGTATTTCACTGTCTGCTGCGCAGACAGTGAAATACGCGACGGGTGCAACTGCACCCGTCGCACAGCTTCCACTCTGCCGGCTCGATTCCGAGCCGGCTTCATCGTGGAAGCCTCTTTCCCGCTGGGCTGGCGGGCGGTCTGAAGGCGACCGCCCGCCAGCCCAGCGGGAAAGTCAGAATTACCGCCGCGGTCTTTCGACCGCGGAACGGTAACCTGACGGCGGGACTTTGGCGGGCGGCCTCCGCCGCCCGCCAAGGTCAGAATGAGGGCCTTTATATCACTTTTCAGTGATATCTTTACAAATTCATATTACATCTTTGATCGTTTTGACCTGCAAATACCGAGATAAATATTATATATTTTTCTAAACACTGTGTGGTGTATTTTTGTGGTGTTATATTATGGTATTGTATGATTTATTGCACAAATGCTTTACACATTGCCTTCTAAGTTAAGCCTGACTGCTCGTGCCAAGCTACCAGAGGGTGGGCACAGGCTGATTTTGGATTGTGTGTGACTTACCCTGACTAGAGTGAGGGTTCTTGCTTGGACAGAGGGCAACCTGGCTGCCAACCAAAAACAACACAAAAAGGAGTACGGGGTTCTTTTATTATAACGAGGGATGGATCAGTGGTGCATCAATTGTGACACCAGATCTACCACTATTAACCTAGACCTCAAAACCCCCATGGGTACAAAAATCTCTCACGAACTGCAATAGCAAGAATGTGGTTTACTTGATCAAATGTCCCTGCCAACTCAAATACGTGGGTATGACCACCAGAAAGGTCAGTACTAGAATCTGCAAACACAGGAGCAAACGCGATGCCACCAAATTGACCAGTCACTTCCTTCTGAAGAACCACTCTCCGGATGACATGTCCTGGACGGTCCTCGAGCAACTTCCCCCAACAACCCTCAACATGTCACAGAAACTGTTTCGGGCCGAACAGCGCTGGGTGTGGAGGTTGCACACAGATACTCCTGCCCTGTCCTACCTCCCCCATTGTGTCTTCCAAACCCTTTCAACGTTTTATTCTGGCTCCTTCTTTTCCATCTTCCTCTTTTTTCCCTCCCCCCTCCTCTCTTTCTCCTCTAGCCCCCTCCTTAACTTCTTCCCCCATAACCCCTCTCATCTTAACCTCCTTAACCGTCCCCTTTTTCCTTTTCTTTTCCTTTTTTCTTTTTCCTCTTTTCGTCCCCCCCTCGGCCCCTTCCTTCTTTCTCCCCCCGCCCCTTCTTCATTCTCTTTTTTCTCATCCCTCTTTCCTTCTTTTTATTCCGTATCTTCATCCCCCCTCTTTCCTGGCCTCCCTTCTTGAGCCCCATCCTCCATTTGACCCTTCTGCTGCCTTCCCCTTCCCTCTCCATTCCCCCTCTTTCCCCTTTTTATTTATTTTTTTACTTTTCTCTATCTTCGCTTTATTTTTAAGTTTTTAAGGCCGCGGGCCGCCGGGCAGACCTGTTCCCCGGCGCTCCCCGACGCCGCTGGGGAACTACGTTTCCCGGCGTCCCCCGCAGGGCCTACGTCACTTCCTGACGTGGGCACCCGCGGAACGGCATAGACAACGAACCGGCCGACCGTTATGGAAGCTCCTCTTCCGGGTCCCACGTCCAATTATCGATCGGACCACGGGCTGCGGCGGTGATTGTCTCCACCTGTTTACAATCCACCCTGGCGATTATTACTATATTAACCCGTCTCTCCCAGACCACTTCATCCAAGTGGTCCAGGGAGAGGACGGTTTAGGCGCACAGTGAGCGCCCTCCTTTGATGCAGTGAGTGATCTGGCAACCCCTGGACAACACAGATAAGATTTCTATGCGCTTCCTACTCTACCATTCTTTTCGCTTTCCCTTTTTCCTCCTTTACCTATTTCTCTCCTGTTTCCTCTCCTTTCTTTCCCTTTTCTTTTTCTTGTTCTTTTTCCTTTCCTTTTCCTCTTTCTTTTCCCTTTTCTTTTTTCTTCCTTCATCCTCTCCTTTTTCTTTTTCCTTTTTTCTTTTCTTTAACTTTTTTTCTTCTTTTTTCTCCTTCTATCTGATCTTTTCGCCGTTTCTTCTATCATCCCCCCTTTCTCCCTGGGTCAGGCGCTTTCTGTGTGATGGAACCAAGCAGGTTTCCTTCCACTAATGGGCCTCGCCTTTTGATCTCTAGAGGCAGGTCATTTCTCTTTGGTTTCAAATTTTGGTTTTTATCTTCATGTTCTCCCCCTTCTCCCCCTTCTTTTGAACCTTAGTGTCTGACTATAAGGGAACACTCCCTCTCCTGGACACCAGAGGCTAGTAGCCTCTAGGGACAGGGTAAGAACTTCCTACATACCGTCCTAGTAATACTGTCCACAACCTCGTTGTGATTTTGTCCATAAACTATATGTGATGAATGTATTTTGCACTCAGTAATTCTGTTTTTTCTGCATGATTATCTGTCTCACGTGTGGTTTGCTGGGCAGTGCTGTGTCACAATGCTACTCTCATTGTCGGTCTGTTTTACTTCCCATACGCCCCCTCCCAGGTAGTTTCCTGGCAAGGTAGGCCCCTTCTCTTGTTTACTCACCGTACCGTGTCTTTTTCATATTCTTAGCGTGAGTAGCAGGGATCCTTTGCCCTGATGAATGCCCCGAGACTTTCCAGAGCTCATTACTGAGGGAAGAAACATGTCGGCTCCTTCCTCCTAGATAGGTGACCCTGTGAGTCCTTGTTCTCACAGAGGTGTCCCAATCTCCATTTTCTAACCACACCAAACAGAACATTTATTAAATACTCACACAGGTATCTGTTTAGGCGTTTTTATTCCTTAGTTTAGCTGGATCCCTCTATTTCCAGAACCAGAATTAATTTACGCACTCCCTCCTGTTCCTTTAACAGTGAGGTTGAGTCCGCCCAGGTGGCACTGTCCTACCTGGGTGGGGCTAGGTTGTCATATGATGAAGCATGACACTATATAGTGTGTGAGACCACCTAGTCCGTAAAGGAAATTCCTTCCTTCTTCCCCCCCCCCCTGTTTTCCAGACCCTCTGCAGTACCACAGCTTACTGATACCCCGCCTCCAATTGAGGACCACGAGGGATCTGGTGTCACAATTGATGCACCACTGATCCATCCCTCGTCATAATAAAAGAACCCCGTACTCCTTTTTGTGTTGTTGTAGTTATTTTGGGAGCAGAGTACGGTTGTGTTCTTTTTCCTTCCCCCTCTCTCCCACATACTCTCTCGTTGTGTATTGATTGCCAACCAAAAACCCCATTTCTAACAGTAATGTTTAGCAGTGCAAGGTTGCAGGCAGTGTCTAAGGAGTGAATGTTGTCGTCAGTGAGCATGTGGACAAAGCCTTGGTGAAGATTTCAATGTTTGGGCTTTTTTGGAAGTTGAATATCTCCAGTGGGGCAAGGCAGGAGGCAGTAACCGAAGATAAATCCAGGGGCATGGATACCCCATTGGCAAAGGACCACTGAACAGGATTTGCTGCTGCATAGGGGAATGTATCATGGATCAGCCATGAAGTCAGGCTGATTGGCAATGCACCTTGGACAGATAGAAAAGCAGGTTGGTCCCGGTCTCCCCTTGGTTCTGCGAGCAGTTTTTAGCCAGATATTTTCTAATTCCTATATTTTAGATTTCAGCTATCTGGGCAACTTAAGCACCACAACTAAGGCTCAAGGACTGGTGGGACCCCACCTGGGGATTCAGGACTCACTCAAGCTATGTCCAGGTGTGGGTTCAAGATGACTGGAGCGTTTTGTCTTCCTGTGAATCTAAACAGAAGCCTACAAACTAACCCTTGGAGTCACTCTGGTGGCCCTGGGTGCAGGTGAAGATTCAAGGCTCAAACAGCAGGGCTGGCCTCTATGGGATCAAGGCAAGCTCCAGGAAGCAAAGAGGTCCTTTCAGGTACAGTAAAGCAGTCTTGTAGAGTTCAAAGCCACTCACTGCAGCAGGCAGTCCTCTGAGAGTTCTTCCTCAGGTCCAGCAGTGAACTGAAGAGTAGGTCTGGGAATTTTATTTTTATACCTATTGCCCTTCCTCTGAGAGGTGGGGGAAGCTTATAGAAATTATCTTTTGAGTGCATTAAATTTCCTGCCTCCCCCCCCCTGTCTCTGATCTGGCTGCAGTGACAACTTGGAGGTGCTAACTTCTTTATGTGAAGGCAGAGAACAGCCTTTTCATTTGCAAGTGGGGTGGTCCTCTGCTCCACCCCCTTGGCCCCATCCTGCCTCCACATGGCCTCTTCAGGCACCCCTAATCCCTCTATTGTGTGACAGGAAGTCAAATAGTCTAACTGTTGGTTACACCCAGTCACGTGACCCAAAATATGCTGCAGGCTCAAAATGTTTAAGAACAGGAAAATAACAACTTTCTAAAAGTGCCATTTTCAAAATTGTGATTAAAAAACCGACTTTACTATTAAAAAGGATTTGTTTTGCAATTTCATAGATACCGAATAGGAACTGGTTACCTGGTCCCAATCAAAGGTTAGCCCTTATTAAATCTATTAAGGCACCCCGATGTTCTTCTATGGGACATTTAAAACTTAAAAGTACATATCCAAACTTTTAACTACAATTCACCCTGCCCTAACGTCTACCTGGAGCCTGCCTTATAGGTGAAATCTACGCAATAAAAGTGGAATTTAAGGCTTAAAGCTTGGCAAGGGGGTTATTTGACAAAGTCGAACTGGCAGTTTAAAACTGACTTTAGGCTTCAGTGTCAGGCCTAGGACATGTTTTGAAGTGTTTCTTAATTGGGTGGCATATTAAGTGCTGCAGGTAAACTTGTAGAATTTAATTTACAGGACCTGGGTATATAGTATACAACTCTACAATGAACTTATAAGTAAATTAATCATGCCAATCAGCTAATTAAACCATGTTTAGGGGAGAGAGCATAAGCACTTTGGCCCTGGTTAGTAGTGGTAAAGTGCACGAGGTCTTAAGGCCAACAAAAACGAATTTCTGCAACAAACATGGAGGTAAGTAGTCAAAAGGTTTGGGGGGAATCACCCTAAGGATGACATGTCTAACAACTTGGTAGGAGGCGAAATTGCCAGGAATGCAAGTAGAAAAGGTTATACAAGGGTGAAGCAGGCTTATTGCGCTTTTCTGTTCAATGGTTAGACACATATTTCAGGCTAGGGTAAATCTTACACAGACTAACAGGATACAGTGTCACTTACATAGAGCCTTGGGTAGTACGTAGGTCCCCTAATGGGGGAATTGATTTATATTTACTAGCGATGCACCTAATTGATTTCGCTTTGCTCTTCCTTTAACACTAGTTGTATTCAATATAGCTGCAATTAGCAGCTAGACTGCACTTGCCACAATACTTTACAAAAATCTCTATATATCTCAACAGTAAAGTTTTAACATTAATCATGAAAGGAATTGCCTGTCGTTTCCTTTCTTGGAATGCTGGGATATTAAAGTCTCATCCGTAATGATACAGTTTATTCTTCGAGCTGAGATTTCTCGCTGGCTGGCTCCTGCAGAGATCCTGGCCCTGCTCACAGATCATCGTCTTCACGTCCTCCTGTGCTGTCATAGAACTTTATCTGGTTTGGAAGGCATGACCACCAGGGCGATAAAACTACAGGAAATCACAACACTGGCTGGTGAGCAAGAGGGAATTGAAGCAGTGATAATGACAGTAACAGTTTTATGGCGCCCCAGCAGCCCGTCCCAGCACTAATTTATCACAAAGCTGTTAGCATTGTTGATGTTTTTCAAAAGCTATAACTAGACTAGTAGAACGTTCTGCTCTCAAGAGGTTGCATTTGTATTAATTCCTTTGAAATAATTAATTTGCCTCCGCTTCAACTACTGTGAATCGTTATTTATTAAGTGTAATATGAACATTCTGCATAAATATTAGCTAGTTAAGGCCATGATTGCAGTGTCAACCAAAGGGGATGTATGTGGAGCTCTCATGTTTCTGTTAGGCTGTTTTTTTTTTTCTTCCAAAACTAAACAGAAAGAGACACACTAAGCCAAAAGAGATCATGGTCTGGTAATGTGCAGGTGTATCTAACGGTGTCTTCTTTGCAAAGTTCATGCTTCTTAAAGTGGTAAGGTTTGTAAAGGCAAAAAAACATAAATCACAGCAGTGTCCGCTGCCGCCAATCTTAAAGGTAGGAAGGTGTCATGGGAATAGTAACAAAAATAACAAAAAATGCCTTATCGGACTGAAATTCTACCCACTCTCATCAAGCATTCATGAGAACGGTGGGGTAGACAACAGCCCCAAGTACTTCTGCATTCACCCCTTAAGTCTCTGTGCAACTTAATTTGGCACTGAGGGGCAGATTTAAGAGCTCCTAGCGCCACCTTATCGTCGCCATAGCGTCATTGTTTTGACACTAAGGCGCCGCTAAAGTGCCATTTTCCCATAGCCATATTTACACAGTGGTGCAATGCATGCATTGCACCACTTTGTAAACCCTTGCACCAAATTCTGCCTGCACTCCTGCAGACTACATCTAAAGCATAAAACAATTACACTATTGCCCCCTACCCTGCACATTGGTGCGCTGTATTTTAAGTATGGCGTGCACATGGTGGTGGTAGGGGGTACTGAGGAGCGCAAGCAAAGTGGCGCTGCACTAAGTGCTGCGCCACTTGTCTTAAATCTGCCCTCGAGTCCCTCTATCCTAGACCGGTTTGTCCACATTGGCAGAAGACATCCAGCCTCATGAATAACAATCAGGAAGGATTTTTGGATTCTTGTGATGTGGGGGCCATATTTACAATTTTTTCACACAACGCAATGCAGCACAACACCTTTCTGTGCGGTGCTGCATGAAAGGACGAGGACAGGAATGCACCATATCTACTAAGATATGGTGCATTGATATAGTGCATTCTTGTGCCTCCTTGTGCGGGAACACTTTTGGATGCTTAGTGCCAGCGCAGGCACACTGCACCATGGTGCAAGGTACCTGTGCTGCAGGCACAATTGTGTAGAAAGAGATATCATCCTGCACAAAAACAATCTCTGAGGCTCTTTCCCCTTTTTGTGTGTGTTTTAGAATGTGGTACATTTAGAAAGAGGAAAAACATGGAGAAAAAAACATATTTCCCCTTGTTACACCCCCCTGGGGAAGGTGTAACATTTTTGTGTATTCCCAGGTCTACTACTCATGGTAAATCTGGAAAAGCACCAAAATCCACATTCCACCCATGGAATGCCTACCTGGGGCAGAGTAACATAAGACACTGCGTTGTGCCACCTTGTTTTACTCCAGCTTTACCAAGCCATGCAGGAATACACAAGGTGGCCTTGCATGGCTTGGTAAATCTCATTCTAGGTTTTGCATCACCTTGTGTCCCCTTGTGTGGCACAAGGGTGGTGCAAAACCTTTGACAAATCTGGCCCTGGATCTTGTGCTAGATTGAAACATCCGGCACAGTGCAAAGAATTATATGGGTTGCATCACAGGCACTACACAAACATCACCACAACCTTGTCCACAATGTTTGCCCCATATTTGATGCCTTCACTGGGGTAGATGTGCACTTTGCCATAGTGGAATTCATTTGGAGCTTAGGGCCAGATGTATCAAGCGTTCACAAACAGTGTGAATGGCCATTTGCAAATGCAAAAATGCCTTTTCCAATGTATGAAAGGAATTCACAGTGCGAAAATAAGGAATCGCAAAAAGGCATTGTTAAGCGTGTTGCAAACAGCATATCGCAAATAGCGCTATGAATTACTGAATCGCTATTTGCGAAATGCAAATTGCAACACCAATTAGCATATCACAGATATCGATCTGCTAAATCATGACGCTATTTGCGATACACAGATTGCGACATGCAAAAATGGATTTGCAATGCAATGCATCAAAAAATGCGATTATTCGCAGAATGGCTGTTTGCACATGCAATTTCCCATGAACTGAAACCAGGTGGTAACCAGGTGCAACCTATATAAAGAGGCTCAGAAGGCCTCATCTCCTCTTCCACAATGGCTGCACTCTACGTCATGGCGAGGAGAATGAGGATCTTGGGAGTTTTGAGGATGGGGAGGAGGAGACAGGAGCACATATTTAGAGTGCACATTACCCTTTTTGACCAGACTGAGGATGACATTTATGAGAAGTACAGGTTAAGCTCAGCCATGATACTTGACCTGATAGCTGAGCTACAACCCATGCTGCAGCGCACAACACACAGGACCAATAGCATACCCACCCATGTGCAGTTATTATGCTCCCTGCACCTACTAGCCTCAGGGAGCTATCAAGAGGTCATATCAGCAGCTGGAGGGGTATCACAGAGTGCTCTCTCTAGATTTTTCAATGCATTTCTCAATGCCATGCTGAGAAGAATACAACGGTGCATAAGATTCCCCAACACCCAACAGGAATTACAACAATCTAAAATTAGGGCCATATTTATACTTTTTGACGCAAAACTGCGCTAACGCAGTTTTGAGCCCAAAAATTTAGCGCCGGCTAACGCCATTCTGAAGCACCATGCGGGTGCCGTATTTATTGAATGGCGTTAGCCGGCGTTAGCCGACCGGCGCAGCCTGGTGTGCGTGAAAAAAAAACACGTACACCAGGCAGCGCCGGCATAGGGAAAAATGGCGTTTGGGCGTCTAAGAATGGGGCAAGTCAGGCTGAGGCAAAAAAAACGTCTTAACCCGATTTGCGCCATTTTTTAACGACGCCCATCCCCCATTGAAATGACTCCTGTCTCAGCAAAGACAGGAGTCATGCCCCCTTGCCCAATGGCCATGCCCAGGGGACTTATGTCCCCTGGGCATGGTCATTGGGCATAGTGGCATGTAGGGGGGCACAAATCAGGCCCCCCTATGCCACAAAATAATATTAAAAAAATACTTACCTGGACTTACCTTAATGTCCCTGGGGTGGGTCCCTCCATCCTTGGGTGTCCTCCTGGGGTGGGCAAGGGTGGCAGGGGGTGTCCCTGGGGGCAGGGGAGGGCACCTCTGGGCTCATTCTGAGCCCACAGGTCCCTTAACGCCTGCCCTGACCCAGGCGCAAAAATCCGGCGCAAATGCGGGTTTTTTAGACCCGCCCACTCCCGGGCGTCATTTTTGCCCGGGAGTATAAATACGACGCAATAGCATCGCAGTCATTTTTTAAGACGGGAACGCCTACCTTGCATATCATTAACGCAAGGAAGGTGTTCACGCAAAAAAATGACGCTAATTCCAGGAACTTTGGCGCTAGACGCGTCTAACGCCAAAGTATAAATATGGAGTTAGTTTTGCGTCGAATTTGCGTCGAAAAAAACGACGCAAATTCGGTGCAAACGGAGTATAAATATGCCCCTTAATATCTACCAGATAGCACAGTTCCCACATGTCCTAGGTGCCATCAATGGGACACATGTAGCAATCTGTCCACCATCGGCCAGCGAGTATGTGTATCGCAACCGTAAAAACAATCATTCTATGAACATACAGGTGATATGCAATGCCTCTTACCAATCTGGTGGCCAGATGTCCAGGGAGCAGACATGACTCCCACATCTTTCGCCACAGCGGGATACACACAAGACTGGGGAGTTTGGTGAAGTATGTCTACTGGGTAATTTGACAGTTTAGAATAATGCATTGATGTGAGCATGATGTCAGACATCACATGTACTTATTTTACTCTCTGTGTATTCAGGAGACAGTGCCTAAGCTGTGCGCACCTATATGCTTACGCCCTACCTGAGCCCTGCAACTCCAGCAGAGAGGAGGTACAATGCTGCACATAGGGCAACCCGCAATGTGGTGGAGCGCACTTTTGGGCTGCTGAAGAGCCGCTTCAGGTGCATCCATAAGAGTGGAGGTGCACTACAGTACAGCCCAGAGACAACATGCAAAATTGTGGCCACATGTGATATTTTGCACAACATATCAACCACCAGAGGCATACCAGTGGAACTCATGGAGCCAGACTCAGATCAGGATGATAATCCCTTACCACCATTCAACCAGCAGACAGGACCAGTGCAGCAGAGGGCAGGGAAAGACGTGCTGACATCACGCGCAACCATTTTTGATGTAAGTAATGACAACTCCACTTAAATGAAATGTGTTTCTGTAGTTATCTTTATTACCTTGACTTCAGGTAACAAATGTGTCAATAGAACATTGCTATTCACAAAAGGTAGACATGAACAATTAGCAACACAAAAGAATGATGGACGGAGTGCTGACAATGCAAACACTCTCCCCCAGTCACAGATCGGGGTTTAATCCATCGTTTTTTTGCTGCCCATGCCATTCCAGTTTGGACCCAGCCATATACAAATCAGTCTTGACCCTGTTCCCCATGGGAACAGTCCAGCCCGAACTGCCAGGCCAGGTCTTCCCTGGACTGGAAACAAGCATCCTGGGACCGGTTTTGTGGTTTCACCCCTCATCAGCCAGGCTAGCTTGAATCCAGTGGCATGGGAAGCACGGGACCCACGTCTGGGCATACCCTTCCCACTTAGGGCGACATTAACAACACAAAATAATGATGGACGGAGTGCTGACAATGCAAACACTCTCCCCCAGTCACAGATCTGGGTTTAACCCATCGTTTTTTTGCTGCCCATGCCATTCCAGTTTGGACCCAGCCATATGCAAATCAGTCTTGACCCTGTTCCCCATGGGAACAGTCCAGCCCGAACTGCCAGACCAGGTCTTCCCTGGACTGGAAACAAGCATCCTGGGACCGGTTTCGGGGTTTCACCCCTCATCAGCCAGGCTAGCTTGAATCCAGTGGCATGGGAAGCACGGGACCCACGTCTGGGCATACCCTTCCCACTAAGGGCGACATTAACAACACAAAAGAATGATGGACGGAGTGCTGACAATGCAAACACTCTCCCCCAGTCACAGATCTGGGTTTAATCCATCGTTTTTTTGCTGCCCATGCCATTCCAGTTTGGACCCAGCCATATGCAAATCAGTCTTGACCCTGTTCCCCATGGGAACAGTCCAGCCCGAACTGCCAGGCCAGGTCTTCCCTGGACTGGAAACAAGCATCCTGGGACTGGTTTCGGGGTTTCACCCCTCATCAGCCAGGCTAGCTTGAATCCAGTGGCATGGGAAGCACGGGACCCACGTCTGGGCATACCCTTCCCACTTAGGGCGACATTAACAACACAATAGAATGATGGACGGAGTGCTGACAATGCAAACACTCTCCCCCAGTCACAGATCTGTGAGGACCTGGCTTGGCAGTTCGGTCTGGACTGTTCCCATGAGGAACAGGGTCAAGACTGATTTGCATATGGCTGGGTCCAAACTGGGGTGGCATGGTGAGCAAAAGAACGATGGATTAAACCCAGATCTATGACTGGGGGTGAGTGTTTGACAATGTTCAGCATTCCGTCCATCACTTGTTGTTTTTGCTTTGTCGCCCTAAGTGGGAAGGGTATGCCCAGACGTGGGTCCCGTGCTTCCCATGCCACTGGATTCAAGCTAGCCTGGCTGATGAGGGGTGAAACCACGAAACCGGTCCCAGGATGCTTGTTTCCGGTCCAGTGAGGACCTGGCTTGGCAGTTCGGTCTGGACTGTTCCCATGAGGAACAGGGTCAAGACTGATTTGCATATGGCTGGGTCCAAACTGGGGTGGCATAGTGTGCAAAAGAACGATGGATTAAACCCAGATCTATGACTAGGGGTGAGTGTTTGACAATGTTCAGCATTCCGTCCATCACTTGTTGTTTAGACATGAACAATTAACAGTGTCACACTATTAGCATCATAGCATAACTGTATTGCTACATGTTTAGGTAGCCCTCAATATCTCTTCTTACATCCACTCACTCCACCTGAGTGCTCAGTACCCTCGCTGGCACCTCTTGTAGCTTGTTCACATGCAGTCATGTGTCTTGCACTGCGACACCTCGGATCAATCACAGGGACTCTCAGACTGCTGAGGCTAGAAGACTCCTCACTGTCCCCAACACCCGGTTCGCTGGTTGTGACAATGCGTGCTGTTTGCATTGCATCCAGTACATTGTTTTTTTGCACCAATCCCTGTGCAATGTCCCGACTGCAATGTGCCATCTTCACCTGAGTGGCAACGGTACGCTGTGATATCAGGGCTGTTGAACTTGAAAGCCGATTGACGGATCTACAGAAGCTATCAAACCTTTCCAAATATTAGTCATGGCGCCTGTGCTGGCTGACGCGCTCCTGCGTATCTCAGTGCAGAGTTCCCCAATGTGTCAACTCCTTGGTGTATTCAGCTGCTGTTTGCTGTCCCACAATCAGAGTCTCCAACTGCTCCAACTGCTATGTAGTAACCCCATATTGCAATTGTGAGACACAAACTGTCTGTGCAGTGACCAATTGTTTGCATTGCAGGCACTGCACCTTCAGCATGGAAGCTTCAAGGCCGCCAAAGATTGATGGGTCCACTCCTTCATCTGTATACTGTCTGCCTGCATTGTAGCGCCTCCTGAGGGGAGTTGACTGTCACTGGCGCTGGCGCTGGGCTGCTGTCTTCCTGTGGGGCTAGCCTCTGGTGGTGGTGTAAGTTTGTGTTCTGGCATCTCAACTGAGTCCAGGTTATACTCTGGCAGTGGTAACACCCTTGCCCTGGGTCTAGTCGGAACAATACTGTAGTACTCACTGGTATTTGAGTCAGACTGTGGCTGTGTTTCTGCTTCCCCCACTTTTTCAGACAGGGACAGGGTCATCTGCAAGGACAATGTGCAGCATGTCAGTTCTAGCATTTTTCACAGATTTCCGCAGTGTTGCTTTAAATGTACAATTAAATTGTGTCACCATAAGTCGTTTGTGGTGTTTCTCTATGTGGCTGACCACTATCTTGCTATTTATGTTGTGTATTCACCTTATGGTTGTGTGCTACCACTCCCATAAGGCACAGTTGTGTTATATGTAAGATGTGACATGGACTACTTTTCATCGTGCATCAAGCTATTATCTATTTCCAAAGGGGCATTTGTACATGCACATGTGGGGATTCACATAATTACTGGCCTTATCTTTGCTGGTGCTGGGTGTCCCTGAGGTGTCAATGTCAGTAACACCACTGACAGCTTCTGGAAGCAATGTGGATCCACCAGGTCTTCCATGGGGTGGACTGTGTCTGGGTGGATGGTCTGCCTCCGGTGCTCCTTGCCTCCTTTAGCCTGCTGGCCACCCTCTCTTTGGCACAGGACCGCAAGTCGTACCATCTCTTGCGTATCTCCTCCACAGAGTGGTGCGCAACGCCCACTGCACATATTTTTGTCTGGATGTCAGACCAGAGTTTCCGCTTCACACTCTCAGGTACTTGGAGTGAGTTTTTGCCAAATAGTCTATCATGGATCCTAACAACCTCCTCAATGAGCACCTCCAATTCTGGCTCACTGAATTTGAGCTTCCTCTTCCTGTCTCCCTTCTTCTTCCCATTGCCAGCATTGCCATGTTGCTGTTTGGTCCTGGTTTGCTCACAATGCTGACTCCCTGGGGCTAGCTGTTCTCTCTCCCTGCTCCTGTGGGTGTGGCTCCTGGAAACAGCATGGGCTGGCTCACTTCCTGGTTGTGATGTCATCAGGCTGTTCCGGTTTGCTGTTTTAGCTATTTGCGATTTTCAATTACTGAATCGCCATTTTTTGGGGGCGATTCGGTATTTGTATCTCGCAAATTGCGTTTGCGAATTTGAAAAAATCGCTATTAGCGATTTTCAAATTTGATACATCGCTTTTTGCATTTCTTAAATTGCGATTTCTTAAAAATCGCAATTTGAGAATCGCTAACTGGAATCTTGGTTCATCTGGCCCTTGATTTAGAACCCTGAGTTAAGTGCACAAAATTAGTTTGAAAATCGAAAACCACTTAGCAAACACCACAGATGCACCATATTTCCAAGTTTTCTGTATTCCTTGAAATCCAAAGCTGTTTGTGTCTCCAATCATGACAGTCTTTTGCTTTTTTGATTTTCTGCCATCGGAGTTGTGCGAAATTCGCAACTTCACAAATTGAGAAAGTTGAGAGGTTTGTAGATTTTGCACATCACCATAGAAAAACAGATTCCCCAGAGCCAGAGAATTTTAAAACCAAAACATATTTTTCAAGAAGATTTTAAGAAAAAACTTCTCCAACTGAAAGTAGATTTGGTTGACATTTTGCACGAAAAAATGTGTTTTCTGTTTTTTTGCACATATTGTTCCTAATGCTAACGAAGCTTACAAAGTTGGTAAATGCTTCTCAAATCCGAAAGGAATGCGGTAACTTGAACTGGCGAAGATTCACTCAAGCTTAATGAAACCATTTGTAGCGTGAAAGGAAACATTGGGAACAGTTTTTGCTAAGTGCAAAGGTATCGGGGATCCCATGCTTTGTGATAGATGGTGGAATGCACAAGTGCAAAGTCACCAAAAGTGCTGCAAACTGATGTAAAGTCTTGACTCTGGAATTAGTGTCAGTGCTTTTGCGCTGGAATGCTGTCTTAAAGTGATCCAAAGTAGTGATATGTGGTACTTTGTGTCAAAGAGGTGTCCCATAGGGGATGCTTGGTTATTTCCATGTATCTACTGATTTTTTTTAATGTGATGCCCGATCTATTAACATTTGTGAATGGCTTTGCATCAGAAAATTGCACCTCCTTGTGGTAGGCATAAAAAAGGAGAAATATTTTCTTTTCTGAAAACGTTTTTAACTTTTCACATGCTGTACTGTACAGCACACACCATGATCACAATTGTGGGAAATTGTGTGCAATATTTATCCCAATTCATAAAGGTATTTGAATATCATTACCTACGGCAATTATCCTGCTTGGAATCAAGCAAAGATTTTTTTGTTTCACCACTTGGAAAATTGTTTTTACTGTACAGAAAATGGTACCAATATGGAGGGCCGTTCTCCGGCAACCTGGAAAAAGCACATTAAACAACTTTATGTAAATAAAGCATTTGTAGCCCTGGAACCCATGGCAATCATTGCCCACTCTACCACCACCCATCTCATAGGGATAAAAGGCCTTATCTCATCACCTGAGGAGGAAGGCACTTTGAAGACTGTGTGCTCTTCCAGCACCCCAGGCCCCAAACGAATCCCAGGAGCCCTTTTTAAGCACTCCCAGGCCTACCGGGCCATGTTGATGTACCCTCTTTTTAGGAATTATTTGGCTATGAACTCCATCTCTGACAGCTTGATGGGATCCTTGTTGGCTCCAATACATCGCAAGCATTGGCCAAGTGAAAAGATCATGCCTATACGAGAGCAGTTGGCTTTGTCAATGTTTTGCAGAGCCACACTGTGCAGCAACACGGCTGCTTGAGCATGGCTCAAAGTAATTGACAATAAATGCTATGACGGTCAGCGCTGATGGCGTCAAAGCGCTTTCTTTTTTACTTTCAGGCAAGCTGTGCTGCTGTACAACTTGGCTAAAACACATTGGCAAAGCCAATAGCTTTTGCATTGATGCGACCTAGTGTCTTTGTAATGCTTGAATTACTACTAAGTGCTGGGACTTTTCTGCTTACATTTATTATTGCTAATCAGCATTTGTGTAGCTCTCAAACTGCCCATTTTAAGCCATTTTTGATTGCTGCCAATACATTTCTGACTCATCACAGACTGGTGCCCGTTTCAGTTTCTGGAGATGCTTCTATATTATGAGGAAAATTAAAACTGTCCCATAATGTAACCTTTGGTTGGTTCTAAGATCTTTTTTGGCTCAAGGCGTTGCATAAGGCAGGGATGTTACTTGGCAGATAAGTATAATTCGCTTGCCACAAGTCTTACAGCTTCAAGAAGTGAAAGCAGTTAATAGGTTTTATTACTAGATACAAGCAATCTTTCCCATTTGACCTTTTTACATACACTTTTCTGTGCCACATGTGTATCCAACTCTCCCCAGATTGTCAGACCTGGGACAATGACTGGAGTCTCCAGAGGAAATAGAGGATGTGTTGTTACGGCTAGAGCTGCCGACTTAGGAACTGGAGTTCTAGTCTCAGTGTCAGGTCAATATCCTGTGATTCTGGTGGAACCCTTACATTACTTTACATTACACCAAATTTATATAGTGCATGGCTACCCGGAAATGGGCTTCCAGTGCTAGCCGTAAACAGTGAGATAACAGGCACAGCACATTAAGGAAAGAGGTAGGTTTTTAACTGTTTCATCAAGCACAGCCAATTCATTTTGCCTCCCAGCTGAGGTGGAAGAGAATTTCATAGCCTAGGAGCAAGATACGAAAATAAACATCCGCCACACCTGGATCTTGGTATTCTGGGTATAACTAAGCAATCCGGTGTAGCAGATCTAAGGCCCCTCTTCGATAGATAGGATTTGATCAGTTGGTGCAGCATTTTAAGGTCCACTTTATATTTCACACAATGAACCATGAAAAGTGCCTTAAACTGGTCTCTGCCACTTATGGGCAAACAGTGCAGAGTTCTAAGTGTTGAAGTAAGCCTCAGCAAGGCCTACTAGTGCAAGGGGTTCACCTTTCTCTGCACAAAGTCCTCAGACCATGTAGGAAGAAGTTGGCACAGGAACTGAAATAAAAGACAAAGTTTATTAACCTCATGAGGTGGTACTACAGTTCAAACAGCACCCTTAGGTAATGTCTGAAGTAGCACACTGAACTGAGAGAGCATGGTCCTTTTATACCCACGCAGGGGCTAAAAGGAGGTGGTACAATTATAGAAGCAAGACCTGTATACATGTAAGGTCATGTGGAAAATGCACAGTCGACAGGTAGGAGGAGCTAACAGTTTTCAAGGACTAACAGCTGCAGACCTTACTGAGCAGGTGCAAAAGTGTGAGATGCTAAATATAACTTGTCACTAGGCAGATTTCAAGAGTAGTTAACAGAAAGGTAGGACAGAGCACATGGTGAGCACATGGCAAAGAAAATGGCTGCCATGAATACAAAATGGATTCCGCGAAATGTTCACAATAGTTACAAATACAAGATGTCTTCTGCTAATGCTTAATCTAATCGCTGCTAAACTACAACATAAGAGCTTCCATCACTGACTGTGGTTATGGAATCCCTAAAAGAATCTGCACTGCAGCAACCTGGATAACTTAAAATTTCCTTATAACCATCTTAGGACTGCCTAAATAAAGTGAGTTACCACAATTCAAGCATGATCAAATTAGCCTCTGGATCACAATGCATCTGGAATCCACCGGGACCCACTTCAATGTTATCTTGACTGCTCTCAGACCAAAGCAGGTGCCAGCAATCTTGTTGGCCTGCAAAGCCATCATGAGCTGTTTATCTAAGGTGAAACCCAGGCTCTTTTTCTCTTCTCTGGGTGATGGACGTTCCACAAACCCAGTGGGCCAGCTGATTTGTTGTCAAAGGGATGGGTTGATACCTACCACCAACACCTCAGTTTTCTCTCCAATTAATTTCAGGCAAGTGCCCACCAGCCATTCCGCTACCTTCTTCAAACTGCTGTTGAGTTTTATTGATGTTGCAAAGGTATCATGGGATAGCGTGACTATCAGCTGCGTATCATTGGCATAGGACGCCATTGAAAGCCCACAGGCACCTATGATGTCTGATAATGGACGAACATAAATGTGAAAGAGTATAGGGTTCAATGATGAGCCTTGCGGGACTCTGCATCTCAGCTGTTGAGTAGTGGAGTAACATGACCTGTCACTTACTCAAAATCCTATGTCACTTAAAAAGGAGGCAAGCCATCTTATTGCACTCCCAGTAATCCCTTTTCCTTCCAGTTGTTGCAGTAAAATTACATGCGATACTGTGTCAAAAGTGGCTCTCAGACACATATTCACCATGTGTCTAGAATGTGATCTTTTTTAATGTAACTGGTGTTCATGTAAAACTGCAAAAAAAGCGAAGAGGAGGGGGCATAGGAAGGACAGGCTTTGGTCCAGAGACACCCAGTAAACTCTTTCTTTCAGCCTACTCTTTGAGACGGTCCTGAAATAAACCACATGACTGTCAGGCATGTGTTTATTTTGTAGCACTGCAGCAGGCACAACACTTCCAGCCCTCCACCAAAAAGTAACCACAAAGAATTTAAGGATGTGACATGCACAGAGGAATATACTTCAGCATTCTGGAAGCTAAAGTTACTAATAGGTAAGAAACACATATGTGTTTATTTTTTCTTCAGTGTTTTGAAGCATAGAAGTCTAACGTGACTACAATCTGCCTGTTAGAAATCATGGTCCAGCACTCCACAATGGTGGAACAAGCGCTATTAATATAATGAAAATACATCCCATCTAGCGAGGAGGGGTTTCTTGATCTGAATTTCTGATGCAGCGTTATATACTGTCTTTCTTCATCATACTGCCTAGTGTACTTTAAGATTTGCAGGGCTAAACTGAATGTAACGGCATCAGGCGTTTACCCCGGAGGCTGGAATGGTGGGGTCCAGTTTTTCAGTGGTAGGGGCCAGTTTTGTGACTGGGGGCCGTTTTGCAGAGGTGCTGCAGTACCGGCACGCAGTAACAAAAGCAGCAGTGCTTTGTACTTGCAACCCCTTCCCTTCACCTGGGGCTGGTCTGAGAAAATTGCCAGTGCTGGTTTACGTGCGCTGTCCACCCTGGTGATGTGTGCCTAGGTGAGATACATGTTTCACCTTTTTCTCCACACCATGCCTCCTCTGTCTGCAGCTGTGTCCTAATAATTGACCTGAGACATATTTGTGCAGCAACTGAAATACAGAGTGCAGAACACACTACAAACCACTAGAGCTGTTGGGAAACAGCATTACACTTACCATGCAGTCATTACAATTCCTATGCCTTCACCACTCACTTCATTATCATGCATATACCTTTAGCACACATGCCTTTACCACGCATTATTGGGAAGTATATAGATGAGTACATGTAGGTATAGGAGGGTGTCTGATTTTAAAAGGTAGAGGGCTCCTGTACATTGTTTATTATTATATTTATAGGTTTATACATAATGTGTACATTTATTAATAAGGTGTTTTAAAAAAAAATAGAATAATCCCTTTCTGGAAGAAGATGTAAGCAACATAGGGGATCTGGTTGGGGAACTGTATTAATAATAAGGTGTTAATTTTAGTGACAGTTACATTTTTTAAAAAGATGAATGCATGGGTTTTGTATTTTTTTTAATTATTTAGTATAATATTATAAAAACTAGAAAACTAGCCTTTAGGAACAGGATGTAAGGGATACAGGGGTTTTGATTAGGAGTACCCGAGTATTAACTTTTAAAACATTAATTTATATGTTTTTGAAAGTTGAAATTATGTTCTCAAAATATTTAGAAACTAGTCAACTAATTTCCAGGGGTGGGATACAGTGGTCATAGGTAAAAAAGTGCATTAATGCTCATGTATTATTTTAATACCTGAATATTATTTTTTAAAGCATGAATGTATGTGTTTTAATGCCAAAAAATATTTAACAAAATATTTTAGAAACTAGATAACTAACCGATAGCAACAGTATGTAAATGATATAGTGGTAATGTGGCGGTAACAGTAGAAATACTGAGGTAATAATCTTAACACACGTATTAAACATTGCCTTACATATTTGGAACCAAACATAATTAACATCAAAGTAGGAATTAAATGTAAAATATTTTAAAGATTTTAAAAATGTAGACACCGCTAAAGATATTTTTTAAACTATAAAAAAATTCTACTAATTTAATTGTAGAATATAGTAAATGACATAGTTTAAAAGATAAAACTCTTTATTGAAGCATTTTTAAAAATCTGAAAAAACTGCCATAAATAGTAACAAGAGCAATTCATGTTATACAAATATAATAAATATTGTAAATTGTCTGCAGTTTTTAAAAATAATTTTTGAACCTTTTTCCCATGGTTTCCCATTGACTTCAAAGGAAGACATTGGCCATCATTATGACATTGGCAGAAGTACCGCTTACCGCCATGCTGACTGCCGCCAACATACTGCCACTGCGGTGGCTCACCGCTACCCATATTATGGCACACACATAGCAATCGGTTACTATACAGTCACACACACAAGTCTGCCAGCCCAAAGGTCGGTGATAAACTGGTGGTAGCAAAACCCACACAGTTACACCAACAGACCTACGCCCACAACATTATGACTCACAAATCACAACAGCGGACATTTGATGGCAGTAAACCATTGGCGGAACATACCGCTGCGCTCAAAATACACACACACATAAAAAACAGCACCACATTGGACAATTCAAACTACACACACCTGACACCCATTCACACACCACACCCACACACCCACACCACTATAAGACACACACATATTACCCACAACCCTTTCCGAATACAAACAAGTGCCACAAGAGAGATAGCAAGACCACAGACAAGATCACAGCCACACACCAATATCACCTATACACCATCCACGCACCTTACATCACACACCCCAACACACCACCCTAGACACCCTCACGCACACCACTCACACTACACTCACAGCACCACAACAACACCCCAGGTTCTTAGAGGAGGAGCTAAGGGTCATGGTGGAGGAAATCATCCAGGTAGAGCCACAGCTATTCGGATCACAGGTGCAGCAGACATCCATTGCAAGGAAGATGGAGCTATGGTGGAGAATCGTGGACTGGGTCAATGCCGTTGGACAGTGTTTTGCTTTCCTTATCTAATGACCGAGCTGACAAAACTTCTCCAGAATGCACTTCTTAGTTTAAAGAAGACATTTATTATTACTTCACCATGAGGTTCCTGAAAGACGAGATTAGTAGGTTGGAAGCACACGTTTAAAAGTAGTCACAGCAATGAAAGCAAAATATATCAAAGTACTTCTCAATTGCAATGTACACAGCAAATACATGTGATTATATTATAGCATAACTTCAAAGCAAAGAATAAAAGTCAAAATTCATCATCGTAGGTCACTGCTCTTCACCTTTCTTATGACTGCAAGTTGATGACTCCTGTTCAACTGCAAGAAAGAGATTTTCCACCCAGACGGGAGGTCAGGCAGCTGACGTCCGCTCCTGACTGAAGTCCTGGAAAATTTTCCCCTGCTGCTGCCCAGGGACACCGTAAAAATCCTGCTAACAGGCCCTTTCCTCCAATCACAGTGGACAAGAAAAAGCTGGAGAGCGGCCAAGTCTCCACGCTCGCTCGTTCCCAGGCTGGATAGAGAGGTGAACACAAAATATACGCTCTCTTATCCCACTAGGGTTCGATGTGAATTCAATACGAAAAACACAGCTTGGTCTATCATGTGGAAAAACACAGCTCATCTGCAATGTCTTAACTGCAATGTCGAACTCCACGATAAAGCCAATAGGCAGCTAAACTGAATACAGAATGTAATGTCTAATGCCACATTAAAGCCAATAGGCAGCTAAACTGAATACAGAATGTAATGTCTAATGCCACGTTAAAGCGAATAGGCACCTAACCTAAATACCAAATGTGATGTCCAATGCCTCGTTAAAGTCAATAGGCAGCTAAACTGAATACAACATGTAATAATGTGCTACTGGTGAACATTGAGCAACTAATATGCGCAGTGGTGAAACACAAAGTCATTGGTCAAACACAATTAATGGCATAACATCTCCACCCTATGACCAACGACTTTTGTTTACATTCCTCTTATTTCAAACAAACAAACAAACAAAAAACACAAAAAAATTATCACCAAATCAGATTTGAATGATAAAAACAATCACTGTAAAGCAATGGAAGTGGATTAACATATTGATCTCATAAGCTTTCAAATCAGATACCCCTACAATGAAAGGACTGAAGCTTATATACTCTGATTGGGATAATAACTGATTGAATAGTGTCTCTAAAATAGAAAGTTGATGTAGCATGAGTTCTACTCATGCAAATGTACACGGTCCACCTGAAAGGTTTGTTGGAATGTAAGTGAAAGTCAGGTTTCCACACGAAAAAACACAGACAGTTAACTGGCAATGTTGCTTAGTTCCAGTGGAAGAATGTAATCAAACAAGCTGACAAACTTTATATTGATCCCAAGTAGAACTTGAACTGAAGGCACCAGTTGCGCAAAATGGATCAATGGGGTTTGTACTTTAATCAATCAGGTTCAGGTTGAGGGTGTGGTCCCCCCCCTGACCCCACGTGCAAACACCCAAAGGGAGACCACACAGCACACTCATGGTCAGTGGCGAGTCATAGTAGGATCTGCAAAAGAAAAAAGTATGACTTTTCTTGCAAATAACATTTGCCATCTGAAATGTGCCCTTATTCTTCCTTTTTTCCTTGTTTTATAATGTTGGGGCCCTTTCTTATGATTTCTGCAGGTTCTGGAGGGCCATTTGGGGATTCAACCCACACCTTAGCACTGAGGTTTTTATCTGCTGCACTACAGCTTCCCTTTCCTTGCACTGTCAGAAGGGCTGGGGCAGACTCCTTCTATACCAAACCTCCATTCACTGCACTTATGACAAGTTGGGCAATTATGTCTCCAATCTTTATGAATGAATCAGATTCCCTTCTGGTTATCAGCATCATTTTGGTTTTGACTTGGTAATCTGCAGCAATCACTCCCCATAAAACCTGATCAATTTGCCATATCTGTCCTGGTAACTTTCCTCTCCCCAACTGATCTTTGACTGTTTGTGGGACATATCTCTGCTGTATGTGCTGACCACTAGGACGTTGCAAAATCACAGTTTTATCAAATGTAGGGGAATGTGCATCTCTCCAATCTCTGCCCACCTGTAAGTGGCTTTTTCTCCCAGATGTCCACATTTCTGGTGCACCCACTTAGCCATCCCCACCAAGTCAGAATTCTGGGTTGGCACTTCTGACTTTGCACTTTTCTCTTTAACATATGCCAGGGAATTGAGCCAGTTATGTACAAGCCATGTGGAAAACCAAACGGCTAATTCATTGGCAGTGAACCAAGAATCCGTGTAAAAATGACATGTCTCTAGCAGCCCTTACTTTAAAGTCTGACACACATTGTACAACTCTGCATATTGGTTACTTTTTCCTTCTCCTGTGGTAGGCAACAACTTTTCAGTAACTGAATTGTATGACACTGCTTCCATTGTCTTTTAGTACTCATGCGTTTCAATGAATCATTAGTCAAACAAACATGCTTTTTATCCTCAGGGGACAAGATTTCAAATGGTGCACTCAATTTCACTGGTGACTCTTTTACCTGTGGCACTCCCTGCACCCTCTCCTCATCCTGTACAGGGGCTTGTGACACATGTTCATGTAGGGCTGTAGTGACTCGAGCCCTGTTTTGAATGTAACAGATCCAGTGTATGGTACTAGCCTCTTGTGGCTGTCCTAAACTGTGAGATTTAGGTGAACTCACCACCCACTGCATGATTGATATTTTCAGGTTTCAGAATTACATTATTATTTCATTTCATTTGCTCAGTATTCACTAGAGCCCAATAACAAGTCAAAAGCTGTTTCTCAAAAGGAGTACAGCGCTCCACAATGTCAGATAGTTTTCTAATCCAAAGTTCCAGGGGCACCCTTGTCCTCCCCTGTTCCTGATTTACATGTAAATCAGTGTATCCCTCTTGCACTGCGCACAAATCTAAAGTCTGTTGAATTATTTAATTTGCCAAATCAAAAGCATGCAGCTGCTTTTCACTCCATTTAAACTCAGGTTTTTTCCTAGTTACTTTGTACCAAAGTGTTAAGATTTTACTCAGATGAGGGCTATACTGTTTCCAAAAATCAAACAAGCTTGTGAAACTCGGTGTCTCTTGCTTAGTGCAAATAGTAAGAAACTCTAAAATCTTTTGTTTTACCTGTGACAACATCTGTCTATTTTCTGGATCCCACTGAATTCCCAGAAACTGCACATTTTGCTACAGTACCTCTGCCTTGTCTGAATTAATTTTACACATCGTACTTTGCAAAAGCGGTCTGAATATAACATTCTCAACTTCGTGCTCAGTGCAATCTTTTAAGGAATGCACTTCAACTGCCAAAAACCATGGGCTGCTCTGCGCACGGGGATTTACGCTCTGCTCCAGAGGCTCTCACTGGCCCCCACCTTTTTTAACCTCCACATTACTTGAATGAGAAAAGCCAGATTCTCCTGCAATAGCTTTATAAATTTCAGTTTTATCTTGCAACAATTTGTTCTGGCTAATTTGCTCACGTAAATTCTTATTTTCATGTTCTAACTGCCTACATCTCTCATGCAGACAAAAGTATCCAAACCCTTCTGTCAAGAACAAAAGGGACATAATTTCTTTCAAAAAACACATTTTCTAAATATGAAAACACTTTTGCTTTATCCAAGCACTCATCCCAAGACTCACAAAGTCCTGATAAACAAGAAAAGATGTTTCTCACAGCACCATAAGGCAGTTTACCTTCACATGCATTTTCAAACATGGTTTGCCGTGCTTCTTTAATTCTCTGAACAACAAAAACAATTACACTTTTAAATCGTGCACCTCCAATCTCCAGTTCGACTCCCAGAGTGACGACTCACGCCAAAATGTTTTGCTTTCCTTATCTTATGACCGAGCTAACAAAACTTCTCTGGAATGCACTTCTTAGTTTAAAGAAGATATTTATTATTACTTCACCACAAGGTTCCTGAAAGACGAGATTAGTAGGTTGGAAGCACACGTTTAAAAGTAGTCACAGCAATGAAAGCAAAATATATCAAAGTACTTCTCAATTGCAATGTACACAGCAAATACATGTGATTATATTATAGCATAACTTCAAAGCAAAGAATAAAAGTCAAAATTCATCACCGTAGGGTACTGCTCTTCATCTTTCTTATGCCTGAAAGTTGATGACTCCTGTTCAACTACGAGAAAGAGATTTTCCACCCAAACGGGAGGTCAGGCGGCTGACGTCCGCTCCTGACTGAAGTCCTAGAAAATGTTCCCTTGCTGCTGCCCAGGGACACAGTGAAAAGCCTGCTAACAGGCCCTTTTCTCCAATCATAGCCAGAAAAGAACAAGCTGGAGTTGGCCAAGTCTCCAAGCTCGCTCGTTCCAAGGCTGGATAGAGAGGAAAACACAAAATATACACTCTCTTATCACGCCAGGGTTCAGTGTGAATTCAATATGAAAAACACAGCTTGGTCTATCATGTGGAAAAACACAGCTCGTCTGCAATGTCTCAACTGCAAGGTCGAACTCCAAAATAAAGCCAATAGGCAGCTAACATAAATACCAAATGTAATGTCCAATGCCACGTTAAAGCCAATAGGCAGCTAAACTGAACACAACATGTAATGTGCTACTGGTGAACATTGAGCAACTGATATGCGCAGTGTTGAAACACCAACTCATTGGTCAAACACAATTAATGGCATAACAGACAGCACCCCAGAACAAGGGATAACATCAGGAAGAGGTGGAACAACCTACGGGGGAAGGTGCGTTCCATGGCAGCAAGACACCAACTAGCTGTACAGAGGACTGGCGGTGGACCCCCACCTCTTCCTCCACAACTAACAACATGGGAGGAGCAAGTCTTGGCAAGGAGTAGGAGGAGGACTGGACTCTGGTAAGTCAAATCTCTATTACTATCACCCCCCTACCTGCATGCCAATACATACCCCTACACTTTCGCTCACTCCCATCACTCTACCACCTCCCACACACCCCACCATCACAACCCACACATCCCAATAACAAGCCCTGCATGCAACACCACTGCATGGACACCCATTATAGAACTGCATGGACACCTATCACTAAAACATGCACATTAGAGGGAAACAGATAGCCCACCAAATAACAGGTCACAGAAGGTAAAGCTGCCAGAGCAAAAACAACCTTAGAGTGCAACACACCCATGCACAAGATGTCACACGCAGAAACAATAACACTGCATTTACAGCCCCACAGGTCCCCCAACCAAAGTCACCGGAGAGGAGTTGCCAGCAACATCCAGTCACCCCCCCAGAAGAGGCCCACAGTGATGACAGCAGCTCTGCCTGCCTGGATCAGGATGATCAACCTGGCCCATCAGGGATCTCCGGACAGTCGGTTACCCAGGCACAGTCCCATACCACCACCGAGCCTCCCCCTCCGGAAACACCAGCACAGTACCCACCCAGTGGGCCCATCCCTCTGTCCCCAGGACACATTAATCAGCAGTGTGTCCACCACTACAGTGGCCCCAGGCCACCCCACAAACACAGGATGATCAGAGACCTGGGGTCAGTGGGCACACAGTTCAGGGGACAGAGGCACAGGACAACAAGGAAGCTGGGAGGACTGCTGTGCAACAGGGGGAGGACAGGCCCAGGGAACCGACTCTCCAGGAGGCACTCACCAAGATCCTGGGAGCATACCACCATTCCCAGGAGATAATGGGCCGGATACTGGACAAAGTGCAGGAGAACCAGCAGCTGCACGGGGGACAGTACCTGGGGATCAGAGAGGACTTAAAGAACATAAACACCACCCTGGTCACCATTTCATGGGTGCTGGCAGACATGGCCAACACTATGAGGGAGGCAGTGGCACACCACCAGGCCCCTACCACTAGCCAAACTGATGAACAGCCCTCCACCTCCACTGCTGCTAGTGGACGGGAGGCGCCACCAGCACCCCTCCCCCTGCAGAAGGAAAACCACCCCACAAACATTCCCTGCGATCCAGGCAGAAGCCAGAGACTATTGCAGAGACCCGCCAGGAAATAAGACTCTCCTGAATGTCACCCTTGTGTCCCACTCTGTCACCCTCTCCACCTTAAACTGCAATTGCTCCCCTTCCTATGCCCCCTTGGACAATACATCTGTGATCCACATAGACTGGACTCTATCCTGGACTTTCCTCCACCATCAACCCAGCCCATTGCATATCCCCCTCTACTTATTAGCACTTGTATGGAGTATGTAAAATGATTCAACTGTGTATTTGTTTAACAAGGTAAAAACACTGCAATACAACTGTACAGTAATGTATATTTAGGAATGACCTGTAGCTGGCTGCAGTCAACACACAAGGAGCGATAGTGGGGCACAAATATCTGCAAATAGAGATGCCAAAGGGTACAGTGAGTGGCCATTGAAGTGGGAAAATCAGCCTGCCAGTAACAATGTCAAACACAAAACTGTCAATTATAAGTGAAGTTACACTGTCTTACCTGTGTGTCATGGGAAGTATTGATGAATTATTGCTCTTCTGTTGTCCTCATCCTCATTCTCTGCCTCCTCATCTTCACTGTCCACATGGTCCACTGCTGCCACATGCCCATCTCCAGCCTCATCCTCCTGCAGAAAAGGCACCTGGCAACATAAGGCAAGGTTGTGCAACATACAGCATGCCACAACGATCTGGCAGACCTTCTTGGGTGAGTAGCACAGGGAACCACCTGTGAGATGGAGGCAATGAAAACTAGCCATCAGGAGGCTGAATGACCTCTCTATAATTCTTCTTGTTCGCCCATATGCCTGATTGTAACATTCCTCTGCCCTTGTCCTGAGATTCCTCCCAGGGATCAGTAGCCATGAGAGGTTGGGGTAACCAGAGTCACCTGCAAATATCGAGGGACAACTGTTAGCCACACACCAACCCTTAGGGCCCACACCATTCCCATACACCAACATCCACTGGCTGGTAACCAGGGCTCACCTATTAGCCACGCCCGGTGCCTCTGGAGTTGAGCCATCACATATGGGATGCTGCTATTCTTCAGGATAAAGGCATCATCCACAGACCCAGGATACTTTGCTTGACATGGGAGATGTACTGGTCCACCAGGCACACTATCTGCACATTCATTGAGTGAAAGCTCTTTCGATTTCGGAACACCTGTTCATTTCTCTGTGGGGGGGACAAAGGACATATGTGTACCATCAATTACCCTAATAATGTTGGGGATATGTCCCATTGCATAGAAATCAGCTTTCACTGTGGCCAAATCCTCCACCTGGGGGAAAACGATATAGCTGCGCATGTGTTTAATCAGGGCTGACAACACTTTGGTCAGCACTATTGAGAACATTGGTTGTGTCATTCCTGCTGCCAAGCCCACTGTCACTTGGAAGGAGCCAGTTGCCAGGAAATGGAGCACTGATAGAATTTGCACAAGAGGGGGGATCCCGGTGGGGTGACCGATAGCAGATATCAGGTTAGGCTCCAATTGGGCACACAGCTCTGTGATTGTGGCTGTGTCCAGTCTATAGGCAAGGATAACGTGCCTGTCCTCCATTGTTGCCAAGTCCAAAAGGGGTCTGTACATGGGGGATGTCTCCATCTCATATTCATCCGCAGCAGTTGCAATCTACGGGGTAAACGGTGAGCAGCTGGTCAGTATTTCATATTTCCAAACACTACACTTCATTGCATGTTGTGATTGTAACAGTATATTGTTGGATATGTCCAAATGGAGCTTATGTGTACTGTGACGAAGTTAGGTGCCATAGCCTGCTCCCCCCGAAATGGCATCTGTCTGTCCTGTGTGGAGGGTCAAGTGGAAATGAGGTACGCTGTTGAGAACTGCCGTGCAACTCCTCATTGGTTATCATTGGCCCTATGGGTTACAGTAGCCAACGGTGATGTACGCCGGTGGTGATGCACCACTGCAGAAGTGACCGCCATTTTCTATCTGTTCACTCACTTGCTACCTGACCTTCAACAGGAGAGGGCCTACACTGCATGTTCTGCTGTGACCTGTGTCTGGAATCGACCATGGCTCATGTTAAAGGGGGAAAGGGCCCCTGCCTTCACTGCAGCGGAGTTGGAGAGACTGGTGGATGGGGTCCTACCCCAGTATCGAATGTTGTATGGGCCTCCAGATCAACAGGTGAGTACACTGTGAGCACGATGCATGGGGCATGAATGCATCGAGTGCTGTATGTGAAGGCCTTGTGTGGGGGGGTTTGGTGGAAGGGCCCTGGGCAGCGGCCTGCATGTATGTGTGGCCATGTCTTTGCAGAAGGGGATGTTAAAGGCTATGGTGGGCCACAAGTGTAACAGGCAGGACGGTCGGACTAATATCTTTCCCTGTGTCCATTTCCCTGCAGGTCGGCGCCATCGCAGAGGCCATGCGGGTCCTGGGGGTTTACGGCAGGCGGAGCACCAACTGTCGGAAACAGTGGGAGGACCTGAGACGCTGGGCACGAAATACGGCAGAGGCCCAGCTGGGGATGGCCTCCAACCAGGAAGGGGTTCCCATCGAACCATGACCCCCCCGATGGCCCGCATACTGGCGGTGGCCTATCTGGAGCTGGATGGGTGCTTGGGGGCATCACAGCAGCCACAAGGGGGTGAGTACAGTGCCACAATATACTACTTGCGCCCTGTGGGGTGGTATCCGGGTGGGGGATGTGAGCCTGTGGGTGCCCCTGGGTCAGGCCGGACATTGCAGGGTAGGTCCGATGTTGGGCAGGGTCCGATGTAAACTTCCTCAAACCAAGCTAATAGGCATTCACTACTGGGCAGGGGTCTATGGGTCAAAGGTATGCTGCAATTGATTTTAGGTGTCCATGTCTATGGACTGGTGAGTAGCATTGTGACTGGTAGTGGATTGCCTAGTGTGTAGGACTATTCCCTCTGTGTGTGTGTGTCATGTACGCCAACTGTGGTGTTGTTGGCGCCATTGACCAAGTGTACCCTATGTCTCTTCCCCCCCTTTTTGTTTTGTCACTCTGTGCATTGGCATCATCTGGTGGAGGAGCAGAGGCATCGGCGACAAAGGGAGCTGCATCCCACAGGGCCCAGGAGGCCGATTCCAACAACAGTGGGGGCACCAGTGGGACGGAGGGCGAGGTGAGCACCACGGCCGAGACTGGAGTGGATAGTTCAGACAGTGATACCTCCTCCTATGGAAGCTGCCTGGTGGTGGTGGACACCTCTATGCCCACCCCAACTACAGTTACAGCCGCCACCACTCCATACCAGCACCGCCCTCCCAGCATCCCCTCAGTGAGTTTCCTGTGCCCGCTCACCCTGGAGGGTGGGCATCTCCTTTGCCCCAGGCAACTAAGGCCCTGCCCCAGTTAGCCCTGCTGCCCTGAGTGAGAAGGCTATTGACCTCCTGCAATCCATCTCTGTTGGGCAGTCAACCATTGTGAATGCCATCCAGGGGCTGCCAGCCCAAATGCAACAGACCAATGCATTCCTGGAGGGCATTCACACTGGCATGGTGGCCCAACAGAAATCAATCCAGGCTCTGGCCTCCTCTCTGATGGCAACCATTGTCCCTGTTTCTAGCCTCTCCCCTCCAATGTCCTCTACCCAATCCCATTCCCCTCAACCTATCCCAAGCACACAGGCAGACCAGCATGCACACAAGACAACACACAGGAGTGGTTCAGGCAAACACAAGCACCACACATCATCCAACAGGCACTCACACAAACAGCATCCAGATGCAGACATACCAACATCCACTGCATCCACTGTGTCCCCCTCCTCCTCCTCGTCCCCCTCCCTCCCAGTTGCGTCTACACTCACACCTGCATGCACTACATCCTCATCCACTCCCACCATCACGCCTATCACTACATGCCCCTCACTGGCAGTCACCACCCTCACATCCATGCACATGTCCCCTGTGTCCTCTCCCACTGTGTCTGTGCACCCTCATCCCAAAGTACACAAACGCAAGCACTCAGACACCCAACAGCCATCCACCTCACAACAGCATCCAGCCCATGCACCTGCACCCAAACACAGCAGACTGACACCTCCTACAACAACTTACTCTTCCTCCACTCCCAAACCTTCACCCTCTTCTCAACCCAATGTCCCTAAGAAGATTTTCCTCTCCACCGTTGACCTCTTCCCTACCACTCCCCCCATCCTTCACGTCAGGCCAAGGTGGTCAGAACCCAAGCGAGCACCTCAGCCACCAAGTTCACGGTCACAGTAGTTCGACAGGTACTCCAGGTTGAAGAGGATACCGGGCACCAGGCAGCCACACTGAAAGGGTGCCTGCACCAGGTGCTGCAAGGAAAGCTAAGGAGGCACCACCAGCTGCGTCAAGGAAGGGCAAGGAGGCGCTCCCAGCTGCGTCAAGGAAGGGCAAGGAGGCACCCCCAGATGCTTCAAGGAAGGGCAAGGAGGCAACCCCAGCTGCTACAGGGAAGGGCAAGGAGCAATCCCCGGATGCTGACAGGAAGAGCAAGGAGCCTGCACCAGCAGGCAGGAATGACAGGAGGCCTGGGGCTGGGACTCATTCGGAGCCCCCACCACCAACCATGGTGGTTCAGCCATACGAGGCTTCTGGGGAAGGGCTGGAGCCTCCCCTCACCACTGCCAGCACCACCACCACCACCTCTACCAGCAGCCCGAGTGGGCAGCCGTCTGAGGCTGCAGGCGAAGGTCTGGAGCTTCCCCCCACCACTGCCAGCACTGCCACCAGCACCACTGCCACCACTGAGCAGTCATAACCACAGGCAGACAGTGTGTAGTCCTGCATCAATGGGCTGTTGTGTGGCCTGGCCCCTGCAAATCCTGTGGGTCTGACACCCAGGTGAGAGACTGACCTTGCACTCCCCAAGATCTAAATCACAGAGCACAATGCCCCCTCCAGAACCAGTGGAGAAGCCATCCACTCATCCTCCCATCCTCCACAGGATATATCTCATTGGGCACAATGCCCCCTCCAAAACCAGTGGAAGAAGCCATCCATTCACCCCATCCTCTACAGGATGAAGCTCATTGGGCACAATGACCCCTCCAGAACCAGTGGAGAACCCATCCACTCACCCCATCCTCCACAGGAAGAAGCACACTGGGCACAATGCCCCCTCCAGAACCAGTGGAGAAGCCATCCACTCACCCCATTGTCCACAGGATGAAGCTTGCTGGGCTCAATGTCCTCTCCAGAACCAGTGGAAGAAGCCATCCACTCACCCCATCCTTCACAAGATGAAGCTCACTGGGCACAATGCCCCCTCCAGAACTAGTGGAAGTAGCTATCCACTAGAGAGACTGTGGCCTTGCACTCCCCAGGACCAAGCAGTGGGCAAACCACCCACTTGAGAGACTGTGGCCTTGCACTCCCCAGGACAGTGCACTAGGCATGTTGCCCCCTCCAGGACCAGTGGTGTTGTACCATCTTCCGGCTGAGGTGCCCCCCATTCCCTGTCCCCCTGAGGAACCTGTCTGTTTTTGAACTGATGCCCCTGCAGTGTTCTCTCCGTGTTGTTGCAGGAGTGAAGTGGGGTCTGGGCCTATGTGTTGTGGCCCTGTGGCCCACAGACATTGAGGACTGGGCAGTGTCCCTACATTTGTAAATATGTATATACGTTTTAAATTTGGCACACTTATTCATAGTATTTAATTGTATTACACTTACTTTCTTCAAATCATTTTGTCCTTGCATTATTCCTGAGGGGTACGGGGTAGATATGTTATGTTGCTACTTCTGGTTGTGTGTATGGTGTTGGGGCTGGGGGTTTGTGTGTTGCTGGTGTGTGTCACTCTCTTTTTCCTCCCCCCTCCCTTGTGTGCTAGGCGGAAGTACTCACAGTGGTTGTCTTCGCCGGCGTTGGTGTTCATAATGTAGCAGAATGTAGACGAGCATGGGAAAAATTTGGAACTCTGGCTCCATGGCGTCGTGGTTGTTTCCTGAATCTCTACAGGTGAGTCCTTTGACTTCTGAGTTCTGTTTCAGCCGGGCTTTTGATGTCGTTGGTACCGCCCCAGAAAAGGTGGCAGATAGGCCGATCATAATAGAGTGGACTGTACATTGTCTTCCACCTGGCTGTTGGCGGTTACCGCCGTGATGCTTGTTTATTCTGCTCTGGCGGTCGCTGTGTTTAAGTGGCTGTCTGTCTGAGCAGTTTCTGCCGTGGTCATGATTCCATTTTTGTTACTGCCGGCCTGTTGGGTTTATCACCGAACGCCAGGGTTGCAATGAGGGCCATTGTCTTTTTTTCTGTTTTACTTTTTGGCTTCACATAAATGATTTTGGTTCTCTTTCTGCAGTAGGTGGAGGGTTGCGGTCAAGATTGGTTGCAATGAATACCTGTGGTCAGGTAAAAATGTACTTTACATTCTTAGAGTTTTTGATGGTTATTTTTCTTGTTGGGAGACATGGGGCGAGGTAGATAGATGTGGGCATAGTTATCATTACTAACACAATGCTGTGTTCCATAGCATTACATACGAAATGTCTGCGCTGTTTTGTGACATTTCCCTGCACCATAGATGTGCCATATTTCTGGGACGGAGCACCATAGTGCAAGGACAAGAGATGTGTCACATTTTGACACAACGGTTTTGGAGAATGACGCCAAGTGCTGCAAAGCAAGTACTACCTATGTGACGCAAAGTTGACTTCAGTGTCGAGAAGCACCTGTACATGTCACTAATCGATCAGGCAGGAATGCTTTGAGTCGGGGGAGCACTTGAAAAAGCGTTGCATTCTACACAACAACACTCTTCAATACAGAGAAGCATGGAAGGAGCCTCAGGGAACTAGGAGGGTAACAATTCCAACCCAAAAGACTTGCCATCATCCCTGGGCAAAGGGAAGAGGAAGTCCAACTTTAATGAGAAGTAAATTCTGATACTTATAAGTAAGGTGACAAAAAATTAGCATCTCCTATTTGTCACTTCAAAATTGCCATTAGCAAGAAGGGATGCAATTTGTCAATCCAGAATGGACAAGATAAACTGTGTTGCACAAACAAAAAGGACCATCCTGGAGTGCAAGAAGAGGTGGCATGACTACAAATGCAGGACCAAATAAAAACTCGCCAGGAACCTTAAGGCAGCCATGAGGACTGGAGGAAGATCTGGAATCCAGCAGGAGGTGGATCCACTGGAGGAGCAGGTGGTATCCCTCATTCCAACAGAGTTGGTAGCTAGAGTGGAACATCTGGAAAGTGCTGAAGAAGAGGACCAGCAGCAACTACAGGATTAGTGAAAACAAGGGACCATATATTAGCATACTGTCATGCAGAGCAATGCTTAAACAACACTTTGCTGCACTGCGTTGAAAGGGCAGGAATGCCCCACATGTTAACTCATCCTTCACATAACTGTCTTTTCCTTGGCCAGTACAAATTTGTATGGCCTTGCCAAGTTTCCCAGGTCCACATGTGATGAACTGCTCCAGTCTAGGTGCTTCCTTTGAATCTTGGGGCTTATAGTGCAATGTATTCCTTCATAAAACAGGAGTACAAGTCTCAGAATGCAAAGATGAAAACCTGGACAGAAGTAGTACATCATGCATGAACTTGGAACATTTTGCAGATATGCTAGTTCCAATGAAGACCCCATGCACTCAACTGTGCTTTTGTTGGGGCTACGCAGGCCTAAATGTACTGTTATGTTAATACAGTTATGTGGCTTTGTAGAGGGCCACGGTGTCACACAAGAGGGTTTCCGGGTGATAAATAGATGCATGATCTGAAAGCAGGAGTGATGTATAAGTTTAAGAGTATGGGGCTGAGTGAAGAGCTTTTTAGGACTCTGCAGATGAGGTCCTATGGGCATATTTAGGAGCCCATAGCATCACCGGAGCATCACTTTTTGTGACGCTCCATTGGTGCAATACCCTGCGCTGTATTTACAAGGTGGCATTAAGCCACTTTTATAGCCCCTTCACACACAGCCCTTTGCGTGGAAGGAGCGTGCAATGGGTGTTGGCGTGGGCGTGCCACAGCAACCAATTGCATTTTGACGCTGCATCAGATTTACGAGTTTTCATAAACCTGAAGCAGCACCAAAATCTACCGCCACCCCAGGGGTAGCGTTAGTAAGGCACAACAAGGAGGAATACTTTGATTCCTCCTTGTTTTTTGCTTTTTCTATGTGTGCTGCATTCTGCAGCGCAAATAGAAAGAGCAAAATGCCAGAAATGACTGTCTACGTGCGCGAAGGTGTCGCTTCCTGCACATAAACCATAATTTCAAAATTATACTTGGCACTTCTGTGTGTGCTGCATCCCGCATCACACACAGAAGTGCCAATCACTATTAGTGATTGCTTATGTGCAGGAAGGGACACCTTCCCGCACATAAACAGTCAAATCCCTCAATGCAGACATCCTTGCATGATGGTGCAAGGATGCCTGCGTTGGCGCTAGGCAGCTCAATTTAGCACCAGTGCAGGAGGAAACGCAGGTTGCACCATATTCTAATAAATAAGACACATCCCTGCGTTTCTAAAGTGACGTTGCGCTGCCAATTTTGGAGCGCCATTTTTTAGTAAATCTGCCCCCTTGTGTTTTGAGGGAAAGGAGTGAGCTTGAGCTGTTGCATACTTGCAGTTATGAAGGAGGCTATCCACTTCTGAGATGGTCTTTAGATTCTTGCATTCTGGAGATGGATGTGTATGCTAGGAAACTACAGGATTCCCCAGAATAATGTTGAATTATGGCATATACATGCCTTTCAACTTTCCTGCAGTGCAGCAAGGTGGCTTTTTGTATTGTATTGTGTACATGTTTGTGGAATATGACCTCTAGGGTGCAATAATGTACAAGTTGCATGTAAGACAGTGCAGCAAAGCCCCTTGGTGTATTGTGCAGTGTGAAAGGTAGAGTTCAGGAATGTGTGAGGTATAACAATATATCTCTTGGCTAGTGCTCGTGTGGCAACTGATGGCTGAAGCAAATGCAGGCACCCTTGCTACGTGGAGCAAGGATCCCTGCAGTTTTGCTAGGTAGCAACTTTTGCAGCAGTCCAGGTAGAAAGCCGAACCACGCAGTAACATGTTGGATAGGGCCCATTCCTGCATTTACTCTTTCAGGTAGTGCAGGGTAGCAAGCTGCCAAGCTGTGTTACATAGTGTGGAATTTACACAAATAGGCCCCCTAGCCAATAGGTTGTGTGATAAGTGTGCATGTATTGGTTTAGTACAACATGGACAAAGGCACTGGTAGAAACAAATGCTCCACATATACCTGTGTAGCTGAAAGTGAAGAAAACCACTGTCCAAATGTAACAGAAATTCTTTATGTCATATTCAATCATAGAAGCTTTGGAACTTATTTCTATTTCTTTCCAGAGTGCCAAAACAACATCTCCTGTGGATCCTGTGGATCTCCTGTGATGCCCAACTTGTTGGGGGCACGTACTGTCCCCCACTGATGGAAGCATAAAGAACAGATGGTGGACAGAATGCTAAACAATGCAAACATTTACTCCCAGTCACAAAGATCAGGCCGTAACCCATAATTTTCTTGCCCACCATGACACCCCAGTTTGGACTTAGCCATATGCAAATCAGTCTTGACTCTGTTCCCCATGGGAACAGTCCAGCCCGAACTGCCAAGCCAGGTCCTCCTTGGACCAGAAACAAGCATCCTGGGACTGGTTTCAGAGTATCATCCTTCATCAGGCAGACTAGCTTGAGTCCAGTGGCGCAGTGAGCACAGGACCCATGTCACGTAGTTTATCTTGTCCACTTATGCTCCAAAATAATATGCTACTTTTGCTAATGGCACTTTGGTCTCCTCACTAATCTCAATCAACACATGTAAATGTGAAGTCTCATGTGTAACCAAATGTATTTTGATGAATAATACTTCATCATTTGCCATATGTGTTGATTGAGCAAAAAATGAACTGCTCACATATTGTAACATTAGGATCTGAACCACTGGATTTGAAAAAATACAATTTGAAAAACTATTCAGAGATGTTTGTATTTGTTTCTCAAAAGTCTACATACATAATGTAACTCTAAAACCTAAATTAACTTTTTGAAGCTGAAGAACAGTGAACTAAAGTCAGTTGTACATGCTGCCTTTGTATGTGCACCTACATGAATTACATCCATTGCAATCGTATGATGAGGAATGTATAGATTCTCAATATAATGTCAGAGTGTATCAACACACTGCATTTTCTGCTAGACATACATTGGGAGATTTTTGCAAAGTACACAAATATCTACCACCTATAAATGGTACATGTGAGGCAATATGAGGCCAATCACTGTTCCAATGATCCATATTTTGCAAAGTAAAGATGACATCATCATTACGTGATGTGAATACTTCACTGCTCACACAAATGATAATCAACAATACACAGCTCTGGATGGTTGTACCAATACTAGCCAGATATATTTAAGCCCATATTCCTTGTGGATTTGCCTTGTTCTTGTGCCACAAAAGGATACACAAGGACAACTCAATACAGTGAATGACAGTTACCAAGACATGCAAGGGCACCTTGTCTATACTGATAAATGTTGAGTAATGCTCACACCAGCAAAAAAGGCTTATGTTATATTGTCCCGGAGAGGTCTCACATTTGTTGATGGTGAGTGCTTCCACATGTTAAAGCATTTGCCCATACAGTTTTGAATAAGTGTCAGGCCAGAGAACATGTAACAAAGCTATATCGCCAGAGGGGAGAGGAAAATGGGTGATATATGGACAAAATATACTGTTGTTAGCTTTTTCTAAGTGAGCTGAATGATGCAAAACACTAAGCAAGAAGTAAATGTCAACGATGATGGATGTTTGTCCAGGTAGGTGTGACTTCCTGCTCAATAATAAACCAGCCAACAATGCAGATTTGCTTGCAAAATGGTGCAAGGCTTTTTGCATGTTTCCTGCAACGTTTTGCCCCATTTTGGACTACTAGCTGCTGGTTCTCGAGTGACACTGAGGACTGCTGTTCAGACCTCAGTGACATTGTTCTTTCTTTTTTCAAAAGTATGTGTTAAAGTGATGCTCCCAATTGGCATTTGCTGACTTACTATTAAGTCCCTAGTATATGTTAGCCAGGTACCAAGGGCATGTAAGGATAGCTGTCCAAACAAGAACTGCAGCACTGGTTGTGCCACTCTGTGTGTGTGTGACAAAGTGAAAATATGACTTCCAGCTGCCATTGCAGACTAAAGAGTCTGTGCATGCACTTCACACCCACCTTTTCCATTGCCATTAATCCCAAAGTCACTTTAAGTCCCTTAACTATATATGTACGTCTCCTGTAAGGCAGGCTTATAGAGCCCCATGGCAAGGAGCTTAATGCTGTTAAGACAGACATATATTTTTTGATATGTCTATGCAGCAAAACCCTAAAATGTCAGTCTTTGCTGAGGATGGTTAAGTAGCCTCATAAGGCAATTGCAGAGTTAACGCTTGGCACTCCAAAGCGTCAAACTTCTCACAGAGGCTACCTAAACCTGTCATGAAAGGTATCAACTTAAAGGGGGCATCAAATGTGACCCAATGTTGCAGTCAACCTTTATGTCCACTTTAATGAGGGCCACTTTTGCAAAAGTAACCATACTTGGACCCAGCTACTCCAGTGGCTCCGGAGAGGCACAGGGACTGAGTAAGGTTTCTAACTACCTGGGGAGATGTGTGAATGACTGCCAGGCTGAGAACAAGGGCTGTTGCTGCGCTGGAGGTACAACCCCACCCACAGGATGATCTACAAATGCTGTTAGCCCAAAAGCCAGCCATCAAAGAGTGATGCCACCTTTGAAGGGCTGTGACAACATTCCTGAAAAGGAAGTCCTTTGTTTCCCAGAGACAGGGTACAGCAAGGGGCAAAGGAGAGAAAACCAGTTTTCAAATCTGTTTTCCTTGGGCATGCTGCTAATAGTAGCCACACCCACAGGAGTGGCTACCAAGGTCCCCACACTCAAGGAAGACCTTTGCAATGTTGGTTGTGGCATTCAAGGTGCACTCAGGGATAGCCAGGTACCACACTTTACTGGAACTGTGTCACCAAGTTGGAGGGGCCCTAATAGCCCATTGGCTCCAGTGACACAAGAGTGGAAGAGCCCAAAACAACAAAGTGGTAGTCCCTACAAATGTTTTTCTGTTACCAGTCGCCTGGCACACCAACAAAGGAATCTGAGATAGCCAAAGTCTGCACCTGAGTCTGTTTGACCAAGAAGAGCTGCCAGAGACTAGATTTATTGGAATGCTGCTTTTGCCTTAAGAGGGAAAGGACTAGACTTTGCTTTCTGATATCCTGCTTGTGAAGTTACTCCAAGAGCTTGGACTGAGATTACCCCCTGTTCTGAAGTCTCAGGGCCATCAAAGACTTCACATGGGCTCTCTTGTGAAGACTCCTACCCAGCAAGTGGTGCTACATCCAGTACCTGGGCCTTTGAAAGAAGCAGCTGGTGAACCAGAGGTGAAAATCCAGGTCAGGAGCTGACCAACAGAAAAATCGACCCAGCGCCTGCACCACCGCTGAAAAATCAAAACAGTGCTGGTGAAATCAACACATCACCAGCTCAGCATGGATCAATTGTTGCTGATCATCCAGATTTTCCATGCATCGTCCCTTGGTGTTAACTCTTCCACATCACCACCCAGACCTGAGGCTACCTGCCCGGGAATCGATGCAGCATTTACCGGGTGGAGAAAGAATTGATGCACGGTCTCACTTGTGAGAAAGGAATCAACACATCACTTGCTTTTCTGATGCACACACGCCTGCCGCTGCGGCTATATTTTTGATGCATACCAGGTACTTTGTGCTAAAACAATGCATCCATTGATCCTTTTGTATTAAGACTACTTTTCACTTTAACATTTGATATATTTACTTGTGTATGCTGGATTTGTGTCATTTTGGTCTTGTTTGATTTAGATAAATATTGGCTATTCTTCTAAACCGGTGTGGGTTCCTTTTTTGTGTTTTCAGTGTGTTACTGTATTTGTTTGTTCAAATACCTTACCCATTGCCTCTGAGATAAGCCTGACTTCTTGTGCCAAGCTACCAATGGGATGAGCAGGGGTTATCTGAGCTGTGTATCTCCTTTACCCTGACTAGAGTGAGGGTCTCTACATGGATAGTGTGTTAAATGACTGCTAACTACAGACCCCATTTCGAACATCAATGATTGAAGAAGTATGTGCAGGAGAAGAGGATTAAACCTAAACATATCAGCCAAGAACCAGGAGCGGGAGCAAGCTTGGATAGCCTGGGAGGAAGCAAGGGAACTCCAGGCTCAAGCTCATTTGCAGAGGAGGTTACCCCAGAGAGTGATGATGAGGAGGAACTTGGTAACAATCCTTTTGAAACCGAGAGGAACAACAAGTGTGTGGACCTAAGGGCTAGGTCAAGACATGGGTCTTTGTTTGGGAGAGAGAGGAGCTTTACCCCAGCAGAGAAACCCAATGACTTGAATTTCAGCTCAAGCTTCTGAAGCTTGAAGAAAATAAAGCTGGAGATTGAGGGGAAAATATTGGCCCTTGACCAGACAAGAGCCAGACTGTGGTTAAAACCCCAATGTAATGGTGGCAGCAGCACTGTTTCAGTGGTGCACACAGGTCGTACACATAATCCCAGGTTGCCCAAAGGGATAGATCTACAAGAATGACAAGGGTAGTGCACAACATTGGGGAGTATTGTTGTAGGTATTATTGCCCACAGTAGGAGGGACAGGTTACTTATATTTGATGATGAGGTAGTAGAATTCTACCCCCAAATGAGACAGGCATTCATTGAGTTATTCGGTCTCACATCTGAAGAGTATAGGTTGAAGTTGAGGAACACTGCAAAGGGGGCTACACAAACATGTGTAGACCTTGTGGATGGATTTGTGTAGTCACTGAATGTTTGGCTAAAACGTGACCAGGTTGATTCATCTGAGGACGTGTACACTTTTCTGGTGAAAGAGTAATTTTTGACAAATTGTTCCTCAGAGAAGTTACACCAGCATCTGGTAGATTCAAATCTTTCCAGCCATAGAGAGCTGGGCAAGAAGACTGATGAGTGGGTTAGAACTAGAACCCCTAAAAAGCATAGGGGGGGAGATTTTAAGAAGGGTGGTTTGGCCAACAGAAGGGAAAAGAGGGAAGTGGTAAGCACCACATAAGCAATTCCTCAGAACCCTAAAAAGGAGGATAGTGTATTTAACCCCAACTCTAGTAGAAAGCAGAGTAGTGGGGATCCTTATCTTAATATGTTCATAGATAGTAGTAGACCCTGCTTTGATTGTCAGCCGGTTGAGCACTACAGAGGGGACCCATCTTGTCCCGAGGAGAACGTAAACACTGAGATTGTCATTGTAGCCTTAGAAAATTGTTCTTCAGCTGCGGAAGTCCTAATAGCTTTCACCTGGGAAGTAGGGCCAAAAGGTGACTTGGTGATTCCAGAGGATAGTAAACACTTTCCCCACCTCCAGGTGAATGGAATTCCAATCACTGCCCTTAAAGAAACTTGTGCAAGTCACACCATTGTGCATGACAGGTTAGTAACTCCAGACCAGTATTTGCCAGGAGAGACCAGAAGAGTGAGAGTTGTCCCAGGTGAGGTCACTGTTAGGCCTGTGGCTTTAGTAACTTTAAAGGTGTATGGTGACAGAAGGCGGTAGTCAGTCTAGACCTCCCCCTTGCTTGTCTCCTTAGATATTGCCTCCCAGAGGTTGGTCTGAGCCCAAAGGGGTAGGTGCCCAATGCAATACCGCGCTCAAGGATTCTAGAGGTACTGATCCTACAGGTAGTAAAAGTAGGCCCCAGAAGAAAGGCAGGAAAAAGAAGTGTCGGAAAGGTAAGCTACTTGTATAAAATGTTTCATTAGGCCAAGGGGATTCTACTCCAGTATGGAGGAACTCCAAAGTTGACACTGGTAAGGCTTCACCTGCCCCACAAGAAGACCTGACTAGTCAGACAGCTGTTAAGCAGGCGGTTGTGACAACTCAGCTGACAGAACATAGAGTGGTAGAATGGTGTCTGCTGCACGATGTGGCTCCCCCCAACACAGAAAAAGCAGAAGGACCTCTTTAATGCCAAGAAACATATTGCATAGCCCATCTGCCTGTCAGTGGGAAGCTAAAGGTGTGGTTCTGGGTACCCACAGCTGTTAGTAGCCTCTGCTGGGGGTTTGCCTTTATGTGTGCACTGTCATTGACAAGAAGTTCTGACCCCATGCAGTGATATAAAAAAGGCCCTCACAGCCCCTGTGGTGCCGAGGGGAGTGTCCTAAGCCACAGGAGGCTCCCTCAGCGCAGCATCCTGGCCCCTGAGTGAGTTTGAAGGGGGCTCCTCCATGCACTATGCAGGGGGGGTGCTCAAGTTTCATTATGCCACTGACTGCATGTCAAGTAGCAAGGTAGGCCCCCTGACCCTGTTCGTCATGGTGGGGCTACTCAAAGTGTGGATAACCTCTGTGGTTAAACTAGGTATTGTCCTAACTAAGGTAGAATTAGCAGAGGTAGGTATCTCTGATCCCCAGAAAGAAGAAAGGGTAAAGAAAACAAAGAGTCAGTTAAAGTTCTGTTTAGGATGGGTCCTATCAGATTTTAAGTTGGTCAGATTCCCAGTGGGAATGACCTTGCCAGTATGATGCAAGGTAGAGTAGGCCCTGTAGTACAGTAAGCCAGTTTTCTACATACTTCCTCACTTAATGCTCATGAAGACTCACCAGGA
Organism: Pleurodeles waltl; assembly: GCF_031143425.1. Lineage (NCBI taxonomy): Eukaryota > Metazoa > Chordata > Amphibia > Caudata > Salamandridae > Pleurodeles > Pleurodeles waltl. The sequence goes on along the minus strand of NC_090440.1, from coordinate 1,260,431,909 downwards.
AGTGGTTGAGGTCTCCATGACGTATTAGCTGGGACAGTTGTGTAAGAACACAGACTTTGTGCAGGTTTCTTTCAACGTTTTGCCACATTTTGGACTAGTAGCTGCGTGCTGGCCAGACCTCAGTGACAGTGTTTTTTTTTTCTTTTCGAAAGTGCATGATGAATTAGATACTCCCATTTGGCATGTGCTGACTTACTTATAAGTCCCTAGTATATGGTACCCAGGTGTAATGGACGTGTAAGGATGGTTGTCCACACAAGAACGGCAGTACTGGTTGTGCCGCTCTGCGTGTGACAAAGTAAAACAAGACTTTTAGCCTACATTGCAGACTGGATAAGCTGTGCATGCACTGCACTCCCGACTTTGCCATTAACACTAATGTCAAAGTCACCTTAAGTCCCATAACCATATATGTAAGTCTCCTCTAAGGCAGGCCTATTGAGGCCTACGGCAAGGAGCTCTATACTGTTAAGATATACATATATTTTCTGATATGTCTGTATAGCAAAGCCCTAAATTGTCAGTGTATGCTGGGAATGGTTAAGTAGCCTTATAATGTATTTGCAGAGTTAATGGTTGGTAATCCAATGCATCTTACTGGTGACAGATGTCAAATTAACCGGGACATGAAATGTGACTCAATTGTGCATTCAGCATTTATGTCCACTTTAATTCTGTCAACTTTTGTGAGAGTAGTTTATACCTTGGCCCAGCTAATCCAGTGGCTTCAGAGAGTCACGGGGACTGAGACAAGTTTCTGCCCTACTGGGGAGATGTGTGAATCATTCCCATGCTGATAACAAATGCTGTTGTCTCACTGGAGGTGTGACCCCCAACCACAGGATGGGGTGCAAAGAGTATTTGCCTGAAAGACAGGCATCAAAGGTTGATACCGCCTTTGAAGGGCCACTGTGAAAATATTCTTAAGCGGGAACCCCTTTGTTTCCCCTAGATAGGGTAGAGTCAAGGCTAAAGGAGAGAAAACTAGCTATAGAGCCTGTTTTCCATGAGCGTGCTGCCCTTGGTAGCCACCTGGTAGCCACACCCTCTAGAGTGGATCACCAAGCTCCTCAAACCCGAAGAAGACCTCTGCCACTTTGGTTGTTGCATGCAAAGTGTATTCTGGGATGGCCAGGTGCCACACATTACCAGAACTGTGTCACCAAGTAGGAGGGGACCTACTAGTGCATTGGCTAGTGGCTGTGTTGTCCCCTTGGGCCACTTTACTGGGATTTTATGGGCACCGCTGGCACAGGAGAAAGTACTTGAAGAACTTGGACCAAGGACATGAAGAAGACCACTCTGCACCCTTCTGAAGAGCATGAAGAGAGGCTGTGGCACCTGCACAACTGCACCTGCACTAGGGTAGTGGAGTTTGGACCCTGGTCTGCATGCCTGGCCTGGGCAAAAGTAGTTTCCCAGCCACCAATTTAATGCAAAGGCTCCAAGGATCAGCTGGCTGATCACCTAGAACCTGCTCCAGGGAGACAAGAGTGAAAAGAGTTCACAACAACGAAGTGCTAGGCTCTGTAATAGTTTTGCTGCTACCAGGCACTCCAACAAAGGAATCTGAGATAGCCAAAGTCTGCATACAGGTTTGCCACACCCAGGATGGTTGTCAGAGACCATATTTGTTGGACTACAAAGACACTAACTCTAATGTGAGGAAGACCTACAGCTGCCCAGATGAATTGACAATGCAACATATTCCTACAATGTAGTCAGGACAAATTGAATATCATGTACTCACCTAACCCAATAATACCAACTCATTACAAATAAACATTATCCAACTAGAGAACAATGATCAATTTATTAAAGTGCAAACCCAATTATCTAAAAACACTAACTAACCCTAATTGACCTCGACTATAACTAACACTAGCCTATAATACCTTATATAAAACTTAACCTACCTTAACCAGTATTGACACACAAGAAGTTAAACATCAGACCCCCAACCCCTAAATACACATAGGTCAATACAATACAGACATCAACTACATCCTAAACATATACTATCTACATATATAAGCCTGAACAAATATATATATTTGGGGGGATTTTTTTAAACTTTTTTTTTTTATTGTTTTTTTTTAAAACACAAAACATTCAACCCCCACTTAAAAACTTACCATAATAAAAACTTACTTTAAAACTACTACGTAAAAACTTATTTCTTATCTAAAACTATCCTAAACTAGTCCTACAGGTGCACTAAACACTAACTATAACTATGGCTACTAAAACTAACAATATAAGGGGCAGATTTATGAAAAGTGGTGCTGCACTGAGCGTCCCCCTACCACCACCATGTGTGCGCCGTATTTAAAATACGGTGCACCATTGCGCATGGTAGGGGGCAATAGCATCATTCTATGTGACGCTATTTATGCACCCTGCAGAAGTAGCACCAAAATGTTGGCGCTACTCCTGCAGAGTATATGGGGCCCATTCAAAATAATAGAAGCCCCCTTTTAACGCCTGCTCCAAGCAGGCGTTAAAAGTGCTTAAAAGAATGGTGCAAGGAAATCTCATAGATTTCCTTGTGCCATTATTTCAGCCCCCCTAACTGTGGAACTGCCCCATTGCATACATTATGCATGGCGCAGGCATAATGTCGCACAAGGGTTTACAAAGTGGCGCAATGCAAGCATTGCACCACTTTGTAAATATGGTGCATGGGAAATGCCACCTTAACGCCATATTTGTGTTGAAATAAATGATGCAAATGTGGTGCAAGGTGGTGCTCAGGGCTCAAAAATATGCCCCTAAATGTGTGAGAAATCAGGGAAGGGAATGTCCAGGAGGAGAGATGAATTTTGGTGGCAATGCGCTCCATTGCCTCCTAGCACGTAAGCAAAATTTGCTGAATGCTAGCCATCCTCCTGTCCATTTGACGCAACCATGGGACAAGCAACAAATTAAATCTGCTGCACTTCCATCCCTTTTTTGTCCTGTGACTGCCAGTTGCTGTTTACTTGAGGGTCCAGTAGTAGCATGTGACCTTGCTTGAGTTGCACCTTCAGAACCTGTAGCTGCAAGGGTCTTCTGTGACCTGGGCCATGTAATGGATCCCTAAATGCCAGTAGACTTTGCCTTCTCATAACTGCAATCCATTTTCTTAAAAGCATAGGCAATCTTGTGTATGTGATCATAATGTGCCCATCTCAGACCAGAGGTATTTACAATGTCTGCTGTAATATTAGCGAGGCAGTAAATTGGACCTCATATTAGGACAAGTTTCACATATATGTCACATTTCACAAATTTTGGCAGACATTGTTATGTAATCATAAGTGTCATTCCATACCCATTCCAGACAGCTAGTCTTGGGACAGAGAAAGGGACAATCTACCTTCAATATAATGACTTATCCATTTACAATTTGTGAAACTGACCCAATTATGGTCAGTGCTATGTACAAAATATTGAGTTACTCACAATATAGAAACGTGCATTGCACTTATATGAGTGATCCCCACTCATTCAAATGTGTCTATGGCAATTTATACACAAGGCTCAGATATGTACTCTTTTCGTGTTAGTCTTGCATTATGCAGGGGTGGCAAGGTTATGGCAAAACCAACGTGAGATGTGTAAATGTAAACAAGGCCAGATTCTGTAGCTCTGCATTTCTTAATTAATATGGTTACTTGCCTCACTTTGCAGCAGGGAGTCATTCCATGGATGGAGGGAGGGTGTTTCACTGCCTCCACTCATTTATTTTGACAGGTTCACAAAATTAGCATCAGTGCTACACCTGGAACATATCATAATGCATCAAGTCCACAAGTGGACCTAAACCACGAGAAAGACTCTAACTTCGCAATTATATTACTCATTCTCCCTATGTTGCATTCTGCACCTCACAAAGAAAGAACAAAAAGCCTCTCAGGAGTATATGTTTGCAGGCAAGAGTCACTTGACCAAGTACTATGTTGCCTACAATGCAGGGCCCTTTGTACCATCATGCAAGGGAGCTTGCATTAGTGCTACAAAGACAAAAGTACCCCACCAGTAGGAAAGGCCAGTAATGTGCTGTATCATGGAATCAATGTGCATCCCTGCACTTTCTCTTTCAGGCAGTGCAGTAAGGTGGCTTGCCGTATTTCACTGCAAGAAAGCTTGAAATACATGCCACATAGGTACGATACTGGTTCTGAAGCTGGCATTGATATGCCAATCTATGGGAAATCTAGTGGGTATGTGCTGCTGGCCACACTTAGGCCAATGACATTGTATCGATGCAGTGAGCCCTAATGGAGCCTCTTAGGTTTTACAACAACAAGACTGCCACTCTTGCTGCTCTACAGAAACACATGTGACCGAGATACTCAGGCTCTCCCAACTGCTAGGCCACAGCATAAGATCCCTGCCATGTGGACATCTACCCTCACAATCTGCATTAGACAGATTGAGAGCTATTGTTTTGAAGTAAACCTTGGTTCGATACATTAGCTGATGTACATCCATGAAGCCTCCAGGGCATCAGGGTCCACTGTCACTCCATGCTACATAGATATGACATGGATGCCTCTGAAAGAGGCTCAGTCGCCCCAGAGGCAGGAGTACACCAGCTATGCTTCTGGCAAGTGTTCATAATGAGGAAATGTCTGGATTTCATACAAATTGCTCACACCCTTGTGGAAACACATGTTGAGGTGTCGATTGTACCTTTTCATGGATTCTTTTCAAGGTTCACCAAACTTTAGGGTGTAACTTTGCACATTTCTAGCATCTATTTGTTGTGCAATATATGCAATGTGATGGCTAACCTGGTAACACTGTCAACAATGTCCATGCAAAGTGTTGTTAAGTATGACACACAGGTACAGTTACAGTTATGACATCCCTACACTTCAATTGGCATACGGCAGGAATTCATACCCACACTTATATTAACAATACATTCACATTAACATGACTCCTTGTCAGTTTAAAACAAATCTATTGACACATGCTCAATGAATCTGAGTAATTTGTTGCCAGGTGATGAATACCTCCCAATACACATCACACTGTTACAACTATCATGAATCACACACACATCTCACAAAGCTACAGCCTTGTACTTGTGACACTTACTTTCCGCTTCAGGATCCCTGAAGCTGTCAATTTCTCCTTGTGTGAATGGTAAATATTGAATGTCTACCTGCAATACATCATTTGAAAAATTGCATTATTAATTGTGCAACTACACACTGTTCTAATTCCATGCTAAGCACTATGTAACCAGTGGAATGGCACATTTCAACAGCCCTACACACATATGTCACCTCGCAGGGCTGACTTGGCTTGAGGTGAAAGATTACAGATGTCTTGCATAATTTGCCAGAATTATGCTTCATGCATGTGATGTTGTAAGAACTGCTGGCCAGCTTCATCGCAGCTAGCTCCTTAACTGGATTTTATGACACAACCACGCATGCCTGAACCACGCATGCCTAAACAACACGGTCAGAACCGTGACCACGCCTTTACCACGAATGCCTTTACAATGATTTTCACTGTAAAAGCATGTTTGGGAAAGAAATATGCTTGGTACATCACACTCTGCTCTTTTGCCCTGTCCTATTGTCCAATACCCCAGCCCTGCAATCCACCCCACTCCAGTCCTTAAAACTGCCCCTTCCCCCGCCGTAGATCTGACTCCGCCCTGCCTGTAAAACTATCCTGTCCCTCCCACCCTGACTCCTAAAACTGACCCTGCTCTGCACGTAAAACTACCAAAAAACCCCACTCTTAGCCCTTAAACTGACTCCACCCTTCCCTTAAAACTACACTGATCCCCCTGCCCTGAGCACTAAAACTGACCCCACCCTTAAAACTCCCCCACACCCCCACCCTGAACCCTACAACTGCCCTGCCCTGCCCTGCCCTTAAAACTACCTCTTCCCCTCCCCCCGCAATGAGTCCTAAAACCCTGCCCCTTCCTACAAAACTACCTCAACCCTAATGTGCCATCCTCAGCCCTAAAACTGACCCTCAACCCTAAAAACTGTACCTTCCCCCTTAAAACTACCCTGACCACCCCTGGCCCTGAGCCCTAAAAGCATGCCCCCTTAAACAAAAACTAACCAAAGCGCCATAAAACAGCCCCACCCCTAAAACCTACGCCCCCCAATCCCACCCCACTTACCTCTCCTGATTCTTCCTCTTCTGTTCTTCTCCTCCCATCCATACAGCTAGACACACATCATTCTCTGCTTTAACCACATATATGAGTGGTTTAGGCATATGTGTGGTTAAGGCAGAGAACAGGAGAGTCATTGTTTAGGCAAGCGTTGTTAGGCTTGTGGGAAACAGCATGCGTGACTTCGCCTAGGTTGTTAAGGCGGTTTCCCCTTTATATGGTATACTTAAATGAGGTATACCATGCAAAGAGTCCAGGGATTCCCTTACTAGTGGACAAGGGCTTGCTCTAGCAATCCCAAGGTGCTCTTTTAGGGGCAAGTGTGGTAGGGCAGCATTAGGCTTATCAGAGAGGAGTGTTGGACATTTACCATAGACACACAGTCAATAACTGAGATACACTACTCAATAAGGAGATCCAGACCAGTTTCCAGAAATAATAAGAATCTTTATATATGTTTAGGCACCAGAATCAATACAATCAAGAAAGTACATTTGGCAAGAAAAATACTTTCAGGTTTCAGAAGTCGACACAGTGCATTTTTCAGAAGCGACAATGTTATCCTATGGAGTAAAAACAGGTACTGCATACAGGTATAGTACAGTGACTTATGGGACCAATCTCCTGGGCTTAAGGTAAGTAGGGGCATTGCCCATGGCCACACCAACAGGTCACACCAGGTGGCACTGGGGCAGCCAGGTACAGAGGTGTAGTACAGCATTAGGTGCCCCCTTGAGTCAATGGGGATGGGTCAGGTCAGAAAGGCACTGCAGGCAGGGACTGGAGATCCAGTTGAGGTGAACCAACAAGTGGGTTCCAATCTTGAGATGCTCAGGGACACCTTAAGTCTTCTTATAAATGGGCCATGGGCACTGGGTGCAGCAGTGCCTTGAGGAGTCAGATTCATCCACCGGGAGAACTTGTGGTTGAGGGGCTCTGAGGACAGAGGCTGCAGGTGGCGGTGAGTCCACAGTGGGCAAGTCCAAGGTGGTCGATGTCTCTGGAGGGCTGGGGGACCATGCTGGCACCATTGGCCCACTTCAGCTCAGGCTAGGAGGCATGGGTGCAGTGGTGTTTTCAGGTGTTGGGTTTTCAGCAGTCCGTAGTCCTCTTGCGGTGCCCGCAAGATGCAGAAAAGAAGATCTGCTGCTCCATGGGAGTTCCTGGGTCTTTGTTGAATGTAGGCAGTCCCCCCAGGCTTTTGGAGGCACCACAGTGTGCAGGAAAAGAGGACTTTGATGCAATTCGACAGGAATAATAGACAGGACGAAAGGCTTGGATCCAAGTCAGTTGCTTCTCCCTTATCCTTTGCTTTTGTGGCGTTTTGTGTCCTTTGTAGATTAGCAGAAATCTGCTTTTCAGGTGCCAGGGGCTCCCCTAAACATTAATTTAGGGGTGTTTAGGGGGATGTTTAGGGATAATGTAGTAGCCAATTGGCTGCCTACCCCTGGGACCACTGCACCCCCTATATGACCACTTCCTGTGGGAAGTGGGAATAGCCCTGTTCCAGAGTTCCTGATTCTGCCAACACCAAGATAGCAGATTTATCAATGTTGTGTCTACATCCGGCAGCTCACCTTAGGGGTGGGACTCACACACCTCTCTGAATAATTCATTTCCTGCCTGTAAAGGTGCTAAATGGCCACTGGGGTGGGGGCAATTGATTTCTCTCCTTTGAGAGAAGCCATATCTGCAAACATATTCTTTGAAGGCCCCTTCTTTGGAATGCAATTTTGCAGGTCATCCTGTTGGGAGGAGTATGCTAACACACCCTTCAGAGCAAGCTTTTGTTCCTGTCTGCCTGAGAGCAAAGGCACTCACCATTGGAGGTCAGAAACACATCTGGTAGTGACATTCTAGTTAGAACTAGTCAGTTAGCACATGGGTAAATGGTAGGTTTTTCAGGGGGAACCTTTAAGGTGCCCTCTGGGTGCATGTATTAATACATTCATCACTGGCATAAGGGAGAGTTTATTAACATGAGATGTTTGATACCAAACATCCCTTTCTTCAGTGAAGCCATCATGTAGCTGGGGAACACACAACAACCAGTGTCCAGCACATGTACTTAAAATGGCTTCCTTGTTGTTCAATATGTCTAATAATTGACAAAGACATAGCAGAGGTATATGTGTTCATGCAGATCTGCCCTCAGGTGTAATATAATGCACCCTGCCTTAGGACTGTGAGGCCTTCTGTAGGGGTGACTGACATATATGGCATGCAATGTTAGGGAACATGGCACACAGGCAGGATGCCATGTCATGCTTTTATTTTTAGCTGCATCAAGACATGCAGCCTCCAATGGCACTCTGCACCTGCTGGGAGTGGGGTCTCTCAGGGTTGTACAATACATGCTGCAGCCCTTGGGTACCCTCTTTGGTACTCAGATTCTAAGCAACAGGGGTACCATTTACTAGGGACTTACAGGGATGCTAACGGTATTGTCAATTGGGTAGCATGTGTACAGTTTTAAGGAAAGAGATCTGGCACTGGAGACCTGGTTAGCAGGAACCCAGTGCACTGTCAGTCAAAATTGCATCAAATACCAGGCAAAAAGTAGGGGTGACCATGTCAGAAAGGGGCATTTTCCTGCACATGCCCCCTTGCACCATGACACAAGGGTGCACGCTATGGCACTAGGGAGCCAAAAGTGTTCTGTGCTAGGAAAGGACGGAAAATCACTGTAATATGTTAAATATGATGTGTTCCTGCCCTTTCACATTTGCGCTGTGCAACATGGTGACTTGATGTGTTGTGTTGGGTGAAATAAATATAAATGTGCCCCTTGGACCATACATACTAGCCTTGCAACAAGACATACCTTATACTGTGTGCAGTATGGATGATGATATGTATTGTGAGTCTAGCCATAACAGCAGATTTACCCACATATTGTGCAGTATTTGCATCACATGAGTGACAGAAAACAGCAATACATTGTGAATTCTACTACATTGACCATCATCGGTGCTGGATATTACTAAATAGTAACCCTCATTTGGGCAAAGGGCCACTTTGAAATACTTTGTGTCAAGAGTGCTAGCTCACTGTAATGCACCACAACATTTATGCCAGGTGTTGTGCTTTGTGGGACAGTTTGATAAATCTGCCATTTGGTGTCACTCCCTATTTCCTTGTGTGTCACAAGGCATCCACAGATTATAGCTACATTTGGTGACTGAAAAGCACCCCAAATAATTTTTCTACATTACTACATGCTGACGGTACATAATTATGGGGCCTCTGATCTCCAAAGCCTGCAAGTCCAGCACATCAGCCTCATGCGATATAACATCATCGCAATGATGTTTCAGCTGTGAAACAGTCTGGTCCTCATGGGCCACCAGAGCCATATGTCACAGTATCCTTTCCCACAAATCCTTGTGGTCCTTTGTGCGGTAACCTTGGCTTACCCTTCCTGTGGCAGCCAGCATCTATGGCAGGTAGTGTATGACCAGCCAGACCAATGTATCTGTTAAATGGTAGCGGCAGTTTCAGTCGATAACCTTTCAAGTATTGCCCGGCGGTAATCGCCTCTCATACCATTCGATGATTAACCAACAAAAGAGGCAGGCGCCGGAGACTGGAAGGCAGGAAACAAAGTTTTATTCCGTCGGAGCAGAACACGTAAGATCGGACAGCAAGGTATCGTCTCGAGGTGCTCTGCTCGCTTTTCTGAGACCTCGTCTCTTATACACACATTTTTGACTTTATTACCGGTTTATTGTACATGGCACATTCTTGAGATTGCTTTGATACATGAAAGAACATCCTCGGAATCCCCGGCTCGGATCCGCTCCCACACATAACTACAGTGGAAGTCCCCACCCCACCCACAGTAGGAGATGGCTATCACACAGCTGGACATTCCGCCAATTCCCAGGGGTGTGTGCGGCTGGTCGGGTCTCAGGGGGTGGGGGCCTTGATCTACTGCAATCCTTTTGATGTGAGGCGTTTCCCTTACAGTAGGGGCAATAAACTGCAACCGCAGGGCTAGGTGACGGCCTGGGATCGGTTCGGACAATCGGGCGCAGAGGAAGGGGGTTATCAGAAGGATGTATGACCATGTATGGGATGAAAGGAGGTGTTGGTCAGGCGCGGGATGTGGTTCCATGGCAGGGTCGCGCAGAAGGAGAGGGTTTTATGGCCCATGTATGAGAGAGCGGGGGGCGGCGCGCGCGGGATGTTTGCGGTGCCTGGGGAGAGACAAGATGGCGCAGATAATGTTCAGATACGAACTAAATTTCCACAGTCCTCCCTTTTAACATATCTCGCCAGCTTGTTTAGCTCGGATCTATCCCCATAATACCACGTACTTCTACTTCGTACAGGGCTTTCATTCGTTCTGCTTCAAAGTTCAGAGTCTTAGGGCAGATGTAGTTCGTGAAAAGTGAACATAAAGGTGGCAAGCACTGAATCCCCAGACAGCACCCACACAGTATCACAATTGGTATCATGATAAATGTAAACAACCTCCACCCCCAACTTTTAATAGTGTCCCAAAACCAACTCCCAAGCGACCATCCTTCTTGCTCCTGATGAACCTCTGCGGAAAGTCTGTGGAGGTGTTCGATCGCCTTGTAGACTGAGGGTGAGTTATCCGGTACGTAGGTACAACAGCTGGACCCAATGATGCGGCATGCTCCTCCACGATCAGCCAGAACCACGTCTAGAACGAGGCGGTTCTGAAGAGCTACCAGGCGGACGGCCTGAAGCTCAGCGGTGTTGTTGGTGAGGATGCCGGCTGTAATGTTTATTGTGGTTTCGACTGCCTGGGTTAGGTGCCGGATGGCACGGCTGTTTGCCATTGGACCCCACAGTGGAACAAGTCCCTTTACTGCATCCATGAACTGTGCTCCAGTGGAGTCGGCTTGTACAGTGTCCTTTGCACGTTTCTGCCGGTGATGGTTTGCTGAAGCCACATATGTTGGAGGGAGGATAAAAGCGATGTAGCAGGTGCCTCCCCAACCTTTCGGAAGCCAGGTGTAGGCCTTAGTACCACAGATGAAGTACATATTTGGGGAGGTAACAAAGGAGGGTGGGTCAACTGAGTCCAATGTTCGGGTGATGAGACAGGAACTGTGGCCTACCGGTTGTGTTCCTAGGCCTTCGAGGCACACCAGACCTGTGATGTTGACGACGGATAGAGCCACTGTTAGGGTGGCGGCCGTTCGTTTCCGGAGGTAAGAGAAGGTGGGTCTGGCTGGGTTGTTGAACACCTGCATTTCAACTCGCTCCTTGGCAGGGATGTCCATATGAAAAGGGGTGTTTGATCTCAGAGGACAAAAGGGGGCAGAGGTTTTTCCAGTTTGGTTCAGCCAGAACCCATGATAGAAGTGCGACACAGTTTTGCCGGAAGTGGCATTGTCCTTGTAACTTTCTTGCAGGAGGATTAGCCAAGCGAGGCAGGAGCCATGGACAGAGAAGGGCGAGGGGATGAAAGGGATAGAATGTCCAGTGGCATGTGGTAGCAATCCACAGATCCAGCAGTTAGTGGCATTGGCAGCAAGATTGTGTTGGTGGAGCAGTTGCACAAAAGAGTATTTCCAGAACTCCTTACGTCTTTCTCGGAGTTGGGGTGAAAGTGAAATCAGATGGTGTTCTTTCATGGTGGTGGGTTGAGCAGTGGTAAGCAATGTCTTATGAGCGGGTGCGTTTTCTTCCATGATCCAGAAAGTGACCATGAGAAGGAGGCAAAGGAGAAGGGTAATGAAAAGTGCAATAGTCTTTGAGCTGTGCATTTTGTCAGTCTTTGGGTTTTTGTAGTGGATCTTCGGACGTCCGGTTGCTTCCATCATCTTCATGTTGGGCGCTTCCATCGTAGGTTATACCCTTCTTTGGATGGCACAGTGGGATCGGGATATTCAGTCAATTCAAGTGTCTCTGTATTCGGGTAGGGGCTCAGGGATGGTCGGTCTTTGTCCAGAAGTTCCTCTTGGGCGGTGATGTTGTCGGTGGTCGTCAGGGTCAATGATACCTTCTTGCAGTGGTGTGCATGCAGCTAATTACGTTTCCCCTTCACTCGGAGAGCTGTTCGGGTGGTGATCAGGACTTGCAGGGGGCCCGTCCACCGGGGCTCCAGACTCTTGGTGCGCTGGAAGTTGCGCACTAGGACAAAGTCACCGGGTAGGATGTCGTGTCTGGTGCCCCTGGAAGCATCGGGAATGGCTTGCAGCACCTGCTGATGGATAACAGACAACGTTTTAGTTAGATTGTACAGATAGTCAGACATGAGGACGTCCGGGACGTCGTGAATGGATGCTGGTTTTGGTGCAGTCCAAAGGTTCATGGGTCGCCCGAAGACGACCTCGTAGGGGGTTAAGTGGTGTTTGGTAGGAGTGGAACGCATTGATAGCAATGCTAGTGGGAGGGCGTCTGGCCATTTCAGTCCTGTGGTGGCAACTATTTTGGCTAGTTTGAGTTTCAATGTGGCATTATGTCGTTCAACCAAGCCTGCAGATTGGGGGTGGAAGACCGCATGAAACTTCTGTTTCACACCCAACCCTTTTAAGATGAGTTGGATAACTTCGGCTACGAAGTGGGGGCCGTTGTCGCTCCACAAAATTCGACAAAGGCAGTAACGGGGGAAGAATTCTTTCAGTAGTACTTTTGCGGTAGTCATAGCAGTGTTGTCGCGGGTTGGGTAGGCTTCCACCCATTTGCTGAAGGCGCACACAACGACAAGCACGTACCTCAGGGTTTGGCACCTTTCTAACTGAATGTAGTCCATCTGTAGGACCTCAAAGGGGTGACTAGGAACCCCAAACCCTCCCCGGGGTACAGCAGTTCCTTTACCAGGGTTGTGTTGGAGGCATATCAGACATTGTTGGACTAGGCGTTTAGCAGAGTCTGGGATTTTGTTGTTGTGCCAGACTTTGGAGATGAGTTCAATTATGGGGGCAGACCCTATGTGTGCGGGGGAGTGTGTCATGGTCAGCATGGGAATCAGGTATGAGTCAGGTAGCAACCATTTGTTCGTGTCTCTAGTTCGCCAGCAGCCTTCATCGTCTTTCAATCCCACCCCGTGCCCATTCAGTCAATTCGTGTGGTGAGCTGGCCAATTGTATGTCTCTAATGGTTTCCCTAGCATCCTTCCATTTTTCAGTTTGTGACCTGGTCACGTACATGCGTGTTGTTGACCTATTCTCGGCTGTGGTTCGGGCAGTGATGTCAGCCAGCGCATTTCCCTGTCCTATAATGTCCGTCACTTTTTTGTGAGCCTGGCATTTGATCACAGCTAGCCGTGTGGGGAGGAGGACTGCTTCGGTCAGAGCGGAGACTAGATCTCCATATAGGATGGGTGTGCCATGGGAAGTCAGGAATCCCCTCTCCTTCCATAGGAGCCCAAAGTGGTGAACCACCCCGAAGGCGTACTGGCTGTCGGTGTAAACGTTTGCGGTTGTCCCCGCTGCTAGGAACATACGTTGTGCGAGACAAGGCCTGAACAGATCTGGGTTATCGTGCAGTATGACTCGAACTCCGTCTGGGGAACATCTGATGGTAGCCCGGAAATGTTTTAGTAAATCAAGACCCATAATGGCGTCGGGGGTGTTGGAGGAGAGCAGAAATGTTGTGTCAGTGGTGTTATTTTCCAAGTCAAAGGAGATTGGTGCGGACAAGGGATTAGTGGAGGGCGTTCCATCAAAGCCTATTGAGGTTACATGTGAGCCAGACAAGGGTGCCCTTGGGATCAGCCGTTTAGATAGCGCACTACGTGTCGCCCCAGTATCTACCAAAAATGGAGATTTTGTGCCCAGGACCTTAGCAGTGACGTAAGGACCTTGCTGGTCAACACGGAGTTCGACTGGATCCCTCCCTTGCCCCTGGCGGTCCTATGCAAAGTCATGGGTGTTTTCGTAGTCGAACTGCTGGCACTGGTACTGTCGGGGGCGGTCGAAGGTGTTTGGTCTGTCTGGCCTGTTGTTGGTGGTGTCGTTCGTGTACCTTCGTCCCTGTCCTCTATTTCTGGGGCTGTTTGCTATGTCTCTTGTTTCCCTATTCTTGTTCATATCCAGAAGGACCGGGCACTGGGATTTCCAGTGTCCAAACCCTTTACAGAACGCACACTGATTCTCGTCTAAGTCCCTGCGTCCAGCGTAGGGTGTGGGTGCATGGTCTCTAGGGGGTAGTTTTCTAGGAGCAGTCGGTTGGTAGTTTCCCTTGGGAGGTTCCCTTCCTATGGTCACCCCTTGCAACTGTGCGATCATTACCCTTTCCTTCAGCTCCTTTTTCTTTCTCTCGGACGCCCTATCGTTCTCATTCTTTTGGTGTTCGTAGTACTGGGCCATCTGGAGGATAGCCGCGGGTTTGGAGGCTGCCCAACTACTCTCGCTGGTCTGTAACTTCTGGGAGACTTGCTGTGACAGACCCTTCACATAATTCTGGACAAAGAGGTGATGTCCGGTTGCAGTGGTCATGTCCTGGCCACTATAATCGGAAAACACTGTCTCGAATCGAGAGAAGTATTCGGATACATCCTCCTGGGGTTTCTGGCGGCAGGCCGTCACTATCGACCAGTCTACCTTCCTTTCTGGGATTAGGGTCTTTAATTTCTGAACAATCTTGTCTGGGAGTTCCAATATGGCCTTTAGAGGTTTCTGTCCAGGTTCTCGCTGCTTGTCTATGGTATCGAGTTGTACCCAGGTATATCCGAACGGCTCAGCGTGGTCGACTTTCCGGATTTGCTTCCACACATCAGCCGGCAGACATAACCCGAAGAACAAATCGATATCCGCCAAGGTCATTATAGTTGAACCTAAGGCCGTTCCTAGTTCTGTGTAAAATGCAGTCGGGTTCTTTCTTAAGTCGGGTAGGGTTTTTCTAAAGGTCAGGATGTCTTGTCGGTCCCATGGCTGATAGACCCAGTTATATACAACCCTTCCCTTCGCATCTTGGTGGTTGATGTCATCGTGTGTTCCCTGACCTCGTGGGGGGACCCAGTAAGGAGCGGCTTCCTTGATAGGCATCATGGTATCAGCTTTTCCTGCCTGGGGTTCAGTCGCTATGGGGGTTTCTGTCTTGGTCGTCTGCCTGTGTTCTTTAAGATGTCGGAGGACTTCGAGTGTACGTGTGAAGAGGTCCGTCACATCGCCCTCTCCCTCTTCCCCAATATCAACCTTTCTATACAAGGTTGCTAAGCCTTCGTGACCTCTATCCTGGTACCTATCCTCATAGGCATTCAGAGTGTGATAACAAAGTCGTACGACAAAGTGTCGTCTGTGGTTGTCGGATTACGAGTTATACATATCTGTCACATATTCCTCACTTTCCTTCCGTTCTACTAGTGTTCTCACTACCTTATCGATTCCGGCTTGTTCACCCTTTGTTAGCCAATTCATTCTGGCGGAATCTTTCTTTCTCGTTTCGGGGTCATCTAACGTTATTGCTAACGTTGTGTTCAGTACAAAAGGCTCGGCCGGAGCGGAGGCCGTGAGGACCGAGGCCCTGGTACTGCTTTCGCTTGCGTTCGGGGGTTGTGGGTGCTGCACTATAGGTTGGGAGGGAGCGTATGGGGGGGGCATGTAGATGATCGGAGGACCTAATAGCAATTCATCGTTCGCCCGTTGTATGGGAGGCAACTCAGGGTAGAGCGTAGAGGGGGTCCTAACAGGGCACTGGCCTGACGTTTCAGATTCTTGTTTTTGTTTAGCTTCCTTTCTCTCCTTTATTTCTTCCTCTAACTTTCTAGCGACAAGGTGAGCTGCCTTTCGTAGTTCTTTTTCTGCCTTCACTTCTCTCTTTTTCCGTTGCGTTGTTTCTTTGCGCCACATGCCGATACTGTCGAGCATAGTGGGCGTCGTTTTATTGCTACGTAGAGCTATTTCTAGCGTTTCTATTTTATGGTCATCAAAGGATCCCATCAGTGGCCACTGACTTTCGGAGTCCTTCTTTGTATATTTATGCCATAGTTTGCTATAAGCTACAGCGACTAGTCCATATTTAGTAAACATGTCCTTATTAGGGGTGCCTTCCAGTGGAGCCGGATGGTTCATCTCTAATAGGCGGTCCGGGCAGAACCAACTACCAATCAGTGGGGAGAAGATAGGCATGACAGATTACAAAGGGGGACAAAAGTCCGCACTACCTATCCTTCACTATCTGCAAAGACTAGACAGAATGTTTCTATTCTACGTTATTTGCAAACAGAGAATATCTCAAAAAGCACTATTCGTCAAAAACAATTAATGTTCGGACAATCAATCAGAGGGGAGAAAAATAGGCACGACAGGTTACAAAGGGGGACAAAAGTATGCGTTACCTACCCTTCACTATCTGCAAAGGGAGAGAGACTATTTCTACTCTTCCCCGTTTGTAGGCAGCGAATATCTCAAAAAGAACAATCAAATAAGCAATACTAGTATTTTCAATCAATCAATCAATCGTTTCGCAATTTGTCGTGTTACACGACCTTACCCAGACCGCATGGACAGTTTCTCGTCTTCCGCCTCCAGCGCCCGATCGTCCTCTACTCTCCGTATTTGCCGTGGCATTCCTGATGGTTCCCAGTCAGGACCGTAGATCACTCGAGAGAGGTCTGCTCGGAACCAGTGAAGTTCGGATGATCGGCTGCCAGACGAGGGTCTATCGGGCAGGAGCTCTTCCCGATCGTTGCAGTCGTTCACTCTGTCGTCGGGACCTCTCCCATTGGATCCACGTGTCGCTGATGGGCCCCACGTTTGGGACGCCAATTGTTAAATGGTAGCGGCAGTTTCAGTCGATAACCTTTCAAGTATTGCCCGGTGGTAATCGCCTCTCATACCATTCGATGATTAACCAACAAAAGAGGCAGGCGCCGGAGACTGGAAGGCAGGAAACAAAGTTTTATTCCGTCGGAGCAGAACACGTCAGATCGGACAGCAAGGTATCGTCTCGAGGTGCTCTGCTCGCATCTCTGAGACCTCGTCTCTTATACACACATTTTTTACTTTATTACCGGTTTATTGTACATGGCACATTCTTGAGATTGCTTTGATACATGAAAGAACATCCTCGGAACCCCGGCTCGGATCCGCTCCCACACATAACTACAGTGGAAGACCCCACCCCACCCACAGTAGGAGATGGCTATCACACAGCTGGACATTCCGCCAATTCCCAGGGGTGTGTGCGACTGGTCGGGTCTCAGGGGGTGGGGGCCTTGATCTACTGCAATCCTTTTGATGTGAGGCGTTTCCCTTACAGTAGGGGCAATAAACTGCAACCGCAGGGCTAGGTGATGGCCTGGGATCGGTTCGGACAATCGGGCGCAGAGGAAGGGGGTTATCAGAAGGATGTATGACCATGTATGGGATGAAAGGAGGTGTTGGTCAGGCGCGGGATATGGTTCCATGGCAGGGTCGCGCAGAAGGAGAGGGTTTTATGGCCCATGTATGAGAGAGCGGGGGGGCGGCCGGCGCGCGGGGGATGTTTGCGGCACCTGGGGAGAGACAAGATGGCGCAGATAATGTTCAGATACGAACTAAATTTCCACATATCAACCTCTCCCTCTGTGAAGTTCTTACCTCTCCACCTCTCAGACAAAGCCACAATGGCACATGCCTATCAAGCCATTACACAATAAACAAAAACACACCTCATACCTCTAGCTATGCCTAAATAAATATTGCTTAAAATTGCACAAACACCCAGCAATTTAAATACAATTACAAAAACAAACTATAAGACTTAGGCACAAAAACTATCCAAAATACAATTAAGAGGGTTAGATCAAACACAGACTACACCAGAAACAATGAAAAACTCTTCAACCCTCACAAGGCACTCCTCAAACCACCAGCACCAATCAATAAACACTAATGGAAAGTGAAAGCAACATTTACTCTTCTTGGTATGCAGCTGCTCCTATTGCATTATTTCATGGGTATGAGAGGCAGTTTCTTGACATTTGCATTGATTTTTCTGAAGCATTGCTTCACAAATGTACATTGTATGATGCAGCACTCTCTGCCAAACAACACAAGATCCCATGCTTTCCAATTTACCTACACAGTGACCTATATGGCGTACTGCAAATAACCACACAATGCATATGTTTACTACACTGTGTCCTATGTAGGACAATGCACATAACTATGCAGATGCAACTATGCTGCACCGCTAAGGGCCATGCAAGGACAGCAATATGTAGGTACTGATCCAGGCAACATAAGCAATGTGACACGTCTGACCCATGCAACAGCGGTGATGTGCTTGTTCAGACATGAGCAGCAGAGGCTATGTATTGGTTCGTCAGAAGATGATTGGCGTTTGCTGAAGCAAACACCTTGGGTCCACTTCCAAGGATCTCGAACTATGCTGGCACCACTTGGCAGGGCAGACTGACAGATGGCAGAGCCCAAGTGCAGAAGCAGGGTGATTGTAAGTCTTTTATGTCCCTGAAACTTTAGATCAGGTGTCTCAGCTAGTCCGTTGATTAACTCTGGGTTCAAGAGATGTGTGTGCAGTCCATCTCACCCAGGCAGGGGAACATCAGGCAGAAGGGCAGCATAGCAAGGCAGAACTTCAAAGCAGGTTGATCCCACAACAAGATTCAGATGGGTTACTAGGGTACACACCTGGATGCCAGCCACAGTCATATGTGCAGTTAAAAAATTACCCTGGGCCCTCTGCCCCAATCTTTGTGATTCCCTTTTTAGCCCAATCTCTCTCCTCCACAGGCCCCTTCCTTGTAATCTACCACTGAATTATATAGCACTTAAGAAGGCACAGAGGCAACCTGGCTCTCCCATCCTCCAATGAACTGCTGGGACTTCTCTACTCTTCATGTTTTCCCCATGCAGGCAAGGCATTACCCATTAAACTCTGCTCAGCATACAGTAACAGCACATCCAGTGCCCAGTACCATAATCCACATGTATTATGCTACCACCAGCATACTCACATGTAGCACACACTCTCAGTCTGTGCAAACTATTCAGTACTACAGTCCATTTGTACTGTACTAGAGTGTGCCACCTTTGCCACACACTAGCAGCATACACACACTTACCATGTGCACACTGTTCTACATTTCACCCTATCTGTAGTGTACGTCTTGCATTCCGCACATTATTTTCTCATGCACACATTTCCAGATCAACCTGATGTTGGGCGGGGTAAGCTGAACACACAGCAGCAGAGGTTTAGAAGGGGTGAGTGAGTTTGTAGGCCTCACACCAATGTCTCAGGGTTGATTGGTCATGGTCACTACCACTGATCACTACATGGTGTGCTGCCCCAACTACCCTTGCACTGTTTTACTTCTGGTAAAGGCAATAGCATTCCACAATTATGAAGGTAGCTCTTTGGCTGCCCCTCCTGGTCCAACCAGACAGCAGTCCATGACATAGGCCTATGTCATGGCACACATGCACATTTCATGTTCCCCTATATGAATATTCCAGCATTAGGCTTCCAAACAACAATACAGTTGAGCACTCAGGGCAGTGGTACTCAACTCTTACCATTCAGAGGAAAATCCTAACCCATCAACCCCACTGCACCATACTTCAAGTATGTCTCCGTACTTCAGGTGTCTCCCATGACCGGTGATGGTATCTGCTACAACATTTGTTCCAGCAAAGTGCTGCCATTCTGCTTGCTAGTCCATATCTGCAACACAAAACGATTTGATGATTGCCTCAGGGGCTGACACATTGTGATAAATCATACACTTAGGGCCACGTTTAACACACTTTCATGCAGCAGAACACAGCAAGGCAGCTTACTGTGCTGCACTGTATTGGTTAAGAGAGGGAGGACAGGAATGTCCCATATCTATCTAGATATGTAGCACTCCTGCCCTCGCCCTTTCATGCAGTGCACTGCATCACATGAGCTTACTGCGTTGATTTGTTCTTAGGCTGAGATATGCTTTCATGTTTAGCACCAGCTCGAATATCAAGATTCATATATGTTAAGGCCTACATCTAGTTGAGAAGACGTGAGTGACAATATATGTACCTTGGCTTACACACAAACAAAACACAGTGGATGGGCTCCCAAAAGAAATGTATTGAATGATACGTTTACATAATTTCTGTCATCATTACCATCATTTTAATGGAATTATGAAAAACAATTAACCACTATTTGGTCCCCTCTCACATGGCCTGCCATTGTGTGCTCTATATCTGCATCAGTTTTATCGTCCTCTTCCTGTTCATGTGGGATTGCAGTCTCATTGTCCCACTGCACATTTGTTTTGATACAGATCTAATGTAATACACACTAAGATAATTTTGAAGATCATAGGAGGCAAGTAAAGGAGTCTTCCACCTGATTTGTCCAAGCAGTGGAAACAGGAATTTAGCAGCCCAAACATTCGCTCTGCAACATTTCGTGTTTTGCTCAAAGCAGAGTTGTACGTCTTATGGCATCCATCTTGGGATTTTGAAATGGGGTCAGACCATGTCCATTCTTAACCGCATGAAAAGTGGAAAAAAACAACATTCAATGATTTGGTACACTGTTACTTAGACATAACTAACTATGGCCCTCATTATGACACTGGCGGAGACTGTTAAAGTGGCAGTAATACTGCCAACAGGCTGGTGGTAATTAGCGCCATATTATGACCATGGCAGTGATATCTCCCATAGACAGCCAATGTACCACACTGTTAGACTTTTCATCCTTAGTGTGGTCTCCCCTAACTTCTTGCCTCTGTTTCCCAGGTTGTTGATGTGTGCTGGGCTCTGTTTTTGTTGCTCTGGACACCTTACCACTGCTATCCAGTGCTAAAGTGCAAGCGCTCCTGTTTAAAATGTGTATGTAATTGGCTATCCATGATTAGCATCTTTGATTTACTGGTAAGTCCCTAGTACCGTGCACTAGAGGTGCCCATGGCTTGTAAATCAAATGCTACTTTTGGGCCTGCAGCACTGATTGTGCCACCCACATTAGTAGACCTGTAAACATGGCTCAGACCTATCACTGCAGGGTCTGTGTGTGCAGATTTTAACTTCAAATTAGACTTGACAAGTGTACCCACTTGCCAGGCCTAAAACCTTCCCTTTTCTTACATGTGAGACACCCATAAGGTAGGCCCTGGGTAGTCCCATGGGCAGGGTGCAGTCTATGTTTAAGGTAGGACACAAACTAATGTGTTTTATATGTCCAGACAGTGAAATACTGCCAAATTCACTCTTCACTGTTGCAAGGCCTATCTCTCTCATAGGTTAACATGGGGTCTACCTTTAAAAATGATTAAAGCGTAGATTCCCTTTGGGAGCAGCTAGACATGTGGAGTTTGGGGTCTCTGAGCTCACAATTTAAAAACACATCTTTGAGTAGAGTTGATTTTAAGATTGTGTGTTTGAAAATGGCACTTTTAGAATGTGGGCATTTTCTTGCTTAACCCATTCTGTGACTCTGTCTGTTTGTGGATTCCCTGTATGGGTCAGTTTGACAGTTGTGCTGTTTGCACCTCTGTCTAGACAGTGACACAAAGGGAGCTGGGGTGTAACCTGCATATCCTGGTGTGCCATATGTGCTAGGAGGGAGGGGATGAGTGGCCACTTACACCTGAAAGGGCTGTGCCTGCCCTCACACAATGCAGTCTCCAACCCCCTGGTGTGTGTCTGGGGCCTGGTCTGGGCAAGGCAGGATTTCACAAACAAGAGAGACTTTCCTTTGAAGTAGGCCTACTTCGAAGGCCAAAATGGGTATAAGAAGGGCTCCCAAAACTACAGTCTTTAGATCACTTCTGGACATCAAGAGGAACATCTGCCTGGAGAAGAGCTGAAAAGCTGAGGAGAAGCGCTGCCCTGCCTGTGACTGTGCTTTGTGGAGCTATCCTGCAGTTGCTGCTTCTGCCTGTGTAAGGGGACAAAGACTGGACTTTGTTATGCATTCCTGCTTGTGAAGCAATCTCCAAGGACTTGTCCTGAGCTTGCCTCCTGTTTTTTAAGTCCCAGGGCCATCAAAGACTTCTCCTGCCAGCACCTGGACTCTCTGCTGAGACTCCTGGCCTGCCAAGTAGTGCCCTATACAGTTCCTGGGGCCTTGGAAGGTGAAGCTGGCAGACCATGACTGAAAATCCACACACAGACCGCCATGTGGGGAAAATATCAATGCACCTTCCAAGACGCAGCTGAAAAACAATGCGCCACCGGCTTCGTGGCAGAAATCAACGCTCCACTGGCATCGCGGCTGGAAGATCGACGCACACAGCTGGAAAAATGACGCACAAGCCCCACTGACTCAGGCTGATGGCATCGCAACCCACATACCGTGGTTTTGCTGATACCGTGCTGCAGGATTTTTGACGCAAACCTTGCTGGGAGCAGAAAAACAATGCAAAGCCGAGTGCTTGACTGGATCGAAGCATCGCTCTACTGCGGTGAGGAAAACTACGCATGCCAACCCGACGCCAAGTCTTGCTTGCAGGTGAGAAATCAAAGCATTGCTAACCGTTTTCGATGCACACTCGCCCGTGCGTGTAATTTTGATTTTACCCAGATACTTTTCATCCATAACAGTGTTTTGACTGTTTTCTCAAGGATTTAAGATTCTTTTAGTTTTAAAATCAATAACTTGACTTGTGTATGTTGGATATTTGTTGTTTTGATTTTGTTTTGTTCAGATAAATATTTCCTATTGTTCTAAACCTGTGTTGTGTTATTTTGTAGTGTTTTCACTGAGTTACTGTGTGTGTTGGTACAGATACTTTAAACCTAGACTCTGAAGTTAAGCCTGCCTGCTTGTGACAAGCTACCAAGGCAGTGAGCTGGGGTTAACTAAGGGTGATTCTGCTTTACCCTGACTAGAGTGAGTGTCCTTGCTTGGACAGGGGGTAACCTGACTGCCAACCAAAGACCCCATTTCTAACACACACCAACTACCAGGGCGTTAACACCACTGACCACGGTGGTAGCCATCAACAGCCAGGCAGAAGACAAGGTACTGCCAACCATGTTATGACATCGAAAACTGCCACGATTATTGGGGTGGTACCAACACCATCAAAAGCCTGGCAGAAATACTGCATAGAAATCAAAGACTCACCATCAGAGATACAGAGGAGACCACCGCCACCATGGAACTGAAACTTCAAGTCTTCCCAATGCTGTTCTATGCCATGGTCCTCCTGGAACACCAAAGCAGACGAAGAATACAACGGTGAGTACAGCTGCCTAGCACACAAGGGAGGGAGGGATGAAAAGGAGAGTGACACACACACGCACAACACTGACCATTCACACACACACCATATACACAACCAGCTGAAGGGTAAAACCAATGTCATAGGACCCACATCTAATTAAAAGAAGGACTACATTGAGGTTTAAGTGACACTGTAATTTGATGCTAACTGCCACCTTATTATCCATGCGTAAACAAAAGCAGGCGTCAATGTTTAGAAAGGGCCAATGGCCAGTCTAAAGTACAAAAGGCCCACATGGCCCCAGGGCAAGGCCCAACTTGACTCCTGACATCATCCAGACTCCACTGTGCAGGGGCATCATGTTGGAAATTGTCAGGCACCTCAGGGGGAAGGTGAGGTAGGGAGCACCTCAGCTGAAGTGGGTAGCAGTGGCAGACTGTTTGGCTGAGGTGCTGTGCTGGGTGGTTGGGACTCTGCTGTTATGGGGAGGATGGGGGGTTGAAGGGGAGGGAAGACATCAAGATGGGCAAGGAAAAGCTTCTTAGGGTTGGGTTGGGATGTGGGAGGAGGGATGGGAGTGGAGGTTGAGGAAGTGGTTGTTGGAGGTGTATGTCTGCTGGACTTGGGTGCAGGTGCAAGGACAGTGTGCGTGTGTGAGGTGGATGGTTGTTGGGAGTCTGAGTTCGTGTGTTTGTGTCTCTTAGGAGGGGGCAGACAGGGTGGGAGAGGACAAAGGGGACGCCTGGATGGATGTTGTGGAGGTGTCTGCAAGTGAGGTGGGTGTGCTGCATGATGTGGTGATGGTGGTGGTGGCTGTTGATGCAGTGCATGCAGGTGTGAGTGTGGATGTGACTGTGAGGGAGGAGGACACTGGGGAGACAGTGGAGGCAGTGAATGTTGTGTGTGCAACTGACTGTTGTTTGTGTGACTGCTTGTGGCCTGAAGTGTGCTGCCTGTGTTTGACTGTGTTACTCTTGTCTGATGATTTGTGTGCATGGGATGGGTTGGGGTTGAGGATACCGGGACTGGGAAGTGGTAGTTGGAGGGGGGACGGTAGGAACAGGGACACTGGCTGTCATCAGAGAGGAGGCCAGAGCTTGAAACAATCTATGTAGTGCCGCCAATTCACAGTGGATGCCCTCCAGATATGCACTGCATTGCTGCATCTGGGATGCCACTCCCTGGATGGCATTCACTATGGATGACTGCCCTACAGAGATGGATCTCAGGAGGTCAATAGCCTCCTCACTGAGGGCAGCAGGACTCACTTGGGCAGGGCCTGAGGTGCCTGGGGTGAAGGGGATGCCCACCCTCCTGGGTGAGCAGACATGGGCAACTCGGTGGGGAGCTGCTGGGAGGGTGGTGCTGGTACGGGTGTGGCGGCTGTACCTGTAGCTGGGGTGGTTCCAGAGGTGTCCACCACCACTAGGGAGCTACCATTAGATGAGGAATCAGAGTCAGTGTTGTCACCTCCTGTCTCCGCTGTGGTGCTCCCCTCGCACTCCATCCCACTGGTCTTCTCAGAGTTGGTGGACTTTGCCTTCTGGGTCCTGTGGAATGCAGCTCCCTCAGTCGCTGGTGCCCCTGTTTCTCAGCCAGATGATGCTAATGCACACATGGACAGGATGACAGAAGAAAATAGGGAGAGTTAGAGAAAAGGAGCACTGGGTCATTTACAGCACCAACACCACATATTGGATACACATTACCATCACACACAGGGATCAGGATTGAGCACTATGCATCACACTGGCATTCCATTGGCTAGGTACCACAGCAAGATGAGAGCCAACCACCGCCAACTGCACCCCTCCTGGGACCTACTAAGCCCTGTCTGACCTGGAACGCCATCAAGCTGGAATACAAGATTTTGCTATACACCCATTTAAATTGAGCTGGACCATGCAGCAATGTCTGAGCTTGCATTAAGGGGAACTGTTAGAAATGGGGTTTTTGGTTGGCAGTCAGGTTACCCTCTGTCCAAGCAAAAGCCCTCACTCTAGTCAGGGTAAGTCACACACTATCCAAGATTATCCTGTGCCCACCCTCTGGTAGCTTGGCACGAGCAGTCAGGCTTAACTTAGAAGGCAATGTGTAAAGTATTTGTGCAATAAATCATACAATACCACCATATAGCACCACAAAAATACACCACACAGTGTTTAGAAAAATATGTAATATTTATCAGGATAATTGTAGGTCAAAAGAGAATAAAGTTGCAATGGAAAATTGTAGAAATATCACAGGGAAGTGATATAAAGTGTCTTAAGTCTTTAGAATGCAATAAAGTGTCTTTCAAGCACAAAGTACCTGGTTTCTGGTGGAAAATCTCCTCAGAGGGCCACGGGAGAAGAGATGCGTGGAAAAAGGGGTGTGTGCGTCGATTTCCTCTCAGCACACACAGACTTGCGTCGTTCTTTTCCACGCGGGGAAGTCGGGCGTCGTTTTCCGGCGCGCAGACAGTCTCTTTTTGTGGATCGCGGGGATTACCAGATGTCCCGGGTCTGTGCGTGGATTCTCCTGCTTATTTTCCGGCTGCGTGTCGTTCTGCAGGGCTGCGCGTCGAAGTTTCGATCTCACGGTAGGCGTCGCGTCGATTTCTCCTTGGAAGTCGGGCGGCGGTGTCCTTGCGAGGCCGTGCATCGAAATTTTGGTCTCACGGCAGGCGTCGCGTCGATTTCTCCTTGGAAGTCGGGCGGCGTTGTCCTTGCGAGGCCGTGCGTCAAAGTTTCGCACTTACGGTAGGCGTCGCGTCGATTTCTCCTGGAAAGTCGGGCGGCTTTGTCCTTGCGAGGTTCTGCGTCGAAGTCTCAATCGTCCCGAGGGCGTCGCGTCGATCAGCGTCGGTGTGCGGCGTTTTTCTCGCCGCGAAACAAGCTGTGCGTCGAAAGTTTCGGCGCACGGAGCGTCCAAGTGAAAGGAAGAAGTCTTTTTGGTCCTGAGACTTCAAGGAACAGGAGGCAAGCTCTATCCAAGCCCTTGGAGAGCACTTTCACAGCCAGACAAGAGTTCAGCAAGGCAGCAGGGCAGCAGGGCAACAGCAAGACAGCAGTCCTTTGTAGAAAGCAGACAGGTGAGTCCTTTGAGCAGCCAGGCAGTTCTTCTTGGCAGGATGTAGTTTCTGGTTCAGGTTTCTTCTCCAGCAAGTGTCTGATGAGGTAGGGCAGAGGCCCTGTTTTATACCCAAATGTGCCTTTGAAGTGGGGGAGACTTCAAAGAGTGGCTAAGAAGTGCACCAGGTCCCCTTTCAGTTTACTCCTGTCTGCCAGGGTCCCAGTAGGGGGTGTGGCAGTCCTTTGTGTGAGAGCAGACCCTCCACCCTCCCAGCCCAGGAAGACCCATTCAAAATGCAGATGTATGCAAGTGAGGCTGAGTACCCTGTGTTTGGGGTGTGTCTGAGTGAATGCACAAGGAGCTGTCAACCAAGCCCAGCCAGACGTGGATTGTAAGGCACAGAAGGATTTAAGTGCAAAGAAATGCTCACTTTCTAAAAGCGGCATTTCTAGAATAGTAATATTAAATCCGACTTCACCAGTCAGTAGGACTTTGTATTACCATTCTGGCCATACTAAATATGACCTCCCTGCTCCTTTCAGATCAGCAGCTGCCACTTCAACAGTGTATGAGGGCAGCCCTAATGTTAGCCTATGAAGGGAGCAGGCCTCTCAGTAGTGTGAAAACGAATTTAGGAGTTTTACACTACCAGGACATATAACTACACAGGTACATGTCCTGCCTTTTACCTACACAGCACCCTGCCCTAGGGGTTACCTAGGGCACACCTTAAGGGTGACTTATATGTAGAAAAAGGGGAGTTCTAGGCTTGGCAAGTACTTTTAAATGCCAAGTCGAGGTGGCAGTGAAACTGCACACACAGGCCTTGCAATGGCAGGCCTGAGACAAGGAAAAAGGGGCTACTTAAGTGGGTGGCACAACCAGTGCTGCAGGCCCACTAGTAGCATTTAATTTACCAGCCCTATGCACATAAAGTGCACCTTACTAGGGACTTATAAGTAAATTAATAGTCCAATCAGGTAGGATTCCAGGTTACCGTGTTTTAAGGGAGAGAGCATATGCACTTTAGCACTGGTTAGCAGTGGTAAAGTGCGCAGAGTCTATAAACCAGCAAAAACAGTGTCCAAAAAAATGGAGGGAGGCAGGCAAAAAGTTAGGGGTGACTACCCTAAGGCTGTCAGGTCTAACATGTGTCCCCCCCAGCTGAAAGTGGGGAGAGCTACCCGACCTCCTGGGAGCTCTCATCGCTAAGGCGGAAGTACCTGGAGAGACCATCAGCATTGGCGTGGTCAACCCCTGGGCGATGTTCCACCGTAAAGTCCATCCCCTGTAGGGAAATGGACCACCTCAAGAGTTTTGGATTCTCACCCCTCATCTGCATGAGCCATCTGAGGGGCCTGTGGTCTGTCTGAACCAGGAAGTGAGTCCCAAACAGGTAGGGTCTTAGCTTCTTCAGTGCCCAGACCACAGCAAAAGCTTCTCGTTCAATAGCACTCCACCTCTGTTCCCGTGGTAATAGCCTTCTGCTAATAAAGACTACCGGTTGATCTCTGCCCTCCTCATTCAGCTGTGCTAGGACTGCCCCTATGCCATGCTCTGAAGCGTCTGTCTGCACGATAAATTCCTGGGAGTAGTCAGGGGCCATGAGTACGGGGGCCGTGCACATGGCTTCCTTCAGGGCGTCAAAGGCTTTCTGACAAGCCTCTGTCCAATTCACCAACTTAGGTTGCTTCTTGGAAGTGAGTTCTGTCAAGGGTGTTACAATGGTACCATAGCCCTTGACAAATCGGCGGTAGTATCCTGTGAGGCCTAGAAAGGCTCTCACCTCCGTCTGTGTTCGGGGTGGTTGCCAGGCCTTGATAGTTTCAATCTTGGCCTGGAGTGGCTGCACCTTCCAACCACCCACTAGGTGTCCTAAGTACACCACGGAACCCTGCCCAATCTGGCACTTACTGGCCTTGATGGTCAGGCCTGCCTGTTGCAGGGCCTGAAGCACCTCCTTGAGGTGAAGCAGGTGTTCCTCCCAGCTGGAACTGTAGACAGCTATGTCATACAGGTAGGCTGCACAGAAGGCATCCTTGCCAGCTAGGACCCCGTTAACCAACCGTTGGAAGGTAGCGGGGGCATTTTTCAACCCAAACGGCATCACCCGGAACTGGTAATGGCCATCCGGGGTTGAAAATGCGGATCTTTCCTTGGCCCCCTCAGTTAGGCCGATCTGCCAGTACCCTGAAGTAAGATCAAACGTACTCAGGAACTTGGCAGCGCCTAGCCTGTCCACGAGCTCATCAGCTCGGGGGATGGGGTGAGCATCCGTCCGTGTGACTGAGTTGAGACCCCGGTAGTCCACACAGAACCGGAGTTCTGGCTTCGCACCTGGGGCAGTAGCCTTAGGGACCAATACCACTGGGCTGGCCCAGGGACTACTGGATTTCTCAATGACCCCTAGAGTCAACATCTTGGAGACCTCCTCCTTGATGCTGGCCTTCACCTTATCCGACAACCTGTAAATTTTGTTTTTCACAGGGAGACTGTCACTGGTGTCAATATCATGAACACAGAGGTGGGTCAGCCCAGGAGTAAGGGAGAACAGGGGGGAGAACTGCTCCAACAGCTCATAACAGTCTCCTTTCTGATTTAGAGTCAGGGAGTCAGACAGGATGACCCCGCTTACTGACCCATCACCTTCTTGGGCAGAGAGGAGGTCGGGGAGAGGTTCACTCTCCTCTTCCGTTCCTTCACCTGTGACCAGAAGCATGTTGATCTCCGACCTCTCAAAATGAGCTTTTAGTCGGTTCACATGGAGCACCCTTAGGGGATTCCTAGGGGTTTTGAGGTCCACTAGGTAAGTGGCCTCCCCTTTCCGCTCCTTTATTTCAAATGGGCCAGACCAGCGGTCCTGGAGAGCTCTGGGCTCTACTGGCTCCATTACCCACACTTTGTCTCCAGGTTGAAACTCTACCAGGGTGGCCTTCTGGTCATACCATTGTTTCATCACCTCTTGACTGGCCTCAAGGTTATCTTGGGCTTCTTTCCAGAAGCGGGTCATCTGGTTGCGGAGGGCCAACATATAGCTGACCACATCCTGAGGGGGTGTCTTTGGAGCTTTCTCCAATCCCTCCTGGACAATGCTTAAGGGTCCCCTGACAGGGTACCCATAGAGAAGTTCAAAGGGTCTGAACCCTACCCCTCTCTGGGGGACCTCTCTGTAAGCAAAGAGAAGGCATGGTAAGAGGACGTCCCACTTACGCCTTATGGCCTCAGGGAGGCCACCAATCATGCCTTTCAGGGTCTTGTTGAATCTCTCCACAAGACCGTTCGTCTGGGGGTGATAGGGTGTGGTGAACTTGTAAGTTACACCACACGCATCCCACAGAGACTTCATGTATGCAGACATGAAGTTAGTGCCTCTATCAGACACTATTTCCTTGGGGAATCCCACACGGGTAAATATCCCCATCAGGGTTCTGGCCACCACCGGTGCAGTTACTGTCCTTAGAGGGATTGCCTCTGGGTAACGGGTGGCATGGTCCACCAAAACCAGGATGAACATGTTGCCTAAGGCAGTTTTGGGGTCCAAGGGACCAACAATGTCGATGCCCACCCTTTCAAAGGGGGTGCCAACGACAGGAAGTGGAATCAGGGGGGTTTTAACCCTTTTTCCTGCTTTACCACTGGCCTGGCAGGTAGGACAGGATCTGCAGAACTTGTCTGAGTGTGTTCTCATTTTGGGCCAATAAAAGTGGGTGACAAGCCTGTTAAAGGTCTTGCCCTGCCCCAAATGTCCTGCCAGGGGAATGTCGTGAGCCAGACCCAGTAGGAAGGTCCGGTAACATTGGGGGACCACCAGCACACGTGCTGCCCCAAAGCCCGGAACCTTAGGCTCACTGTAGAGGAGATCATTCTCCCAATATTGGTGGTGATCGCCAGAGGCGTCGCCGGCTGCCTGGTTTGAGGCTTGTTTCCTCAAACCTTCTAGAGTGGGACATTCTTTCTGCGCCTTGCAGAATTCCTCCCTGGTGGGTCCACTCTCAACTTGCCAGCCAGCAAGCTCAGGTAAGTCACCTAGGGCGGCGATGTCTTCCCCAGTTGGCTCGGAAGCCTCCTCCTCAGGAGCCCCGTCAGCCACTGTGGGAACAGCGGGGGCCGGTTTCCCGCACCCCTGGTCCCTCCTCCTGGCAGCTCTCTGGGCCATCGTTCCAGGATCCAGATGCCCTTGACTTCCCTCTCGGTCAGCCATGGACCGTGTGGTCATGCAGACCCACTCAGGTAACCCTAACATCTCCAGGTGAGACCTGAGCTCCACTTCTTTCCAAGCAGTGTGCTCAAGGTCATTGCCTAACAGACAATCTACAGGCATGGCAGGACTCACAGCTACTTTCAGAGTACCAGAGACCCCCCCCCACTCAAAGGGAACCAGAGCCACCGGTAGGTGACTCTCGCGATTGTCAGCGACTCTGACCTGGTGGAATGTATTAGGTACTATCTGCTCTGCTGACACCAGCTGACTCTTGATAGTAGTCATACTGGCTCCTGTGTCACGCAGAGCCTCCACCCTCTGCCCATCAATGGTGACCCACTGCCGGTACTTGGAAGTATTTCTGGGCATGTGGGCCTTGGGCACCATTTCTCCTTCTCCCAGGGACACTAGGGAAATCTCTACCTGCTCCCCAAAGCTAGTTGGATCCATCTCCCCCCCGAGTGCTACACTAGTCAACCCAGGTGCCTGTCCGGTAGTGGACGGTGCCCTCTTGGGGCACTGTGGATCGCCTTTGTAGTGACCATATTGGTAACACTCCATGCATTTGGGGCTAGAGTTTCCTGACTTGTCAAAGGTCCCTGGCTTTTTCCCAAATTTGGAAAAGGAAGGGTTGCCACCCCCTCCCTGGGAATTCTTTTGGGGGCCTTTAGAGAGTTCCTTATCTGTAAGTTTATCTCCCCCCTCTTTCTTCTGTTGGGAACCCTGACCACCTTTGTGGGAGTCCCCCCCAGGTACCTTTTTGGACACTCTGGTGCTAACCCAGAGGTCCGCCTCCTCAGCAAGCTTCCTGGGATCAGTCAGCTTACTATCCACTAGGTGCTGGCGCAAATCTGTATAAGTAACATTAAGCATATGCTCTCTCAGGATCAAGTCATATAAACCTTTATAATCTGCTACTTTGTTGCCCCGCACCCATCCATTCAGTGCCTTACTAGAGAAATCAAAGAAATCTACCCATGTTTGTGTGGTTTGTTTGGTGCTGTCCCTGAACCTCTGACGGTATCCCTCAGGGGTCAGTCCAAACTTGGCAAGTAAAGTGGCTTTCTGGAGTGGGTATGTGTTTTGATCCGGTGGATCCAATGTGAGAAGTGTGTCCCTCCCCAATGGCGGCACATAACCCCACATAGCTACCCCCCATTGCCCTTCAGGAACCTCATGAGCCCTTAGTGCAACTTCATAAGCAGCTAACCATTTATCTATGTCATCTCCCACCACAAAACTGGGCACCACATTTTTGGGTATACGAACCTTCTTTTCTCCAGCAGGTCCTGTCTGTATGCTGCCACCATTATTGCTGGATTCAGACTGTCTTGCCTTGATCTCCAGCTCCTTGAGACTCAGTTCATGAGCCAACAATAGTTTCTTTTCAGCCAAAGCTCTTTCAGCTTCCACTTGTTTGGCTGCTCTTTCAGCTTCTGCTTGTTTGGCTGCCCTTTCAGCTTCTGCTTGAATCTGTTTGGCTGTCCTTTCAGCTTCAATCTGTTTGGCTGCTCTTTCAGCCTCAGCTTGTTTGGCTTCTCTTTCTGCCCTCCTCTCCTCCTGTTGCGCCTCAATTTTCAGTTTTGCCATTTGCAATTGGAACTCCCTTTCCTCTCTCCTTTCCTCTGCGGTCAGGCTTTGCATGGAGACACTGCTCCCTGGTCTGGAAGGGTGCACAATTGCAGTGGTAACACCATCCATAGATAGTGAAAATCCTTCTGAGGGGCCATTTTCTGGCTCCCCTTCCTCATCATCCTCTAAATGGGCTTCTGCCCAGGCCCTCAGCGCCACTTGAAAGTCCTCCTTTCTGGAGGCCCCTTGGGTGGGTACCCTTAATGCCCTGCAGAATCCTCTTAGTTGTTTGACCGTGTATGTATCCAACTGGACTAGGTCAAAGTCCCCTGTCTGAGACCCAGTCAGAGACATGTTGAGTGAGGATTTAGTTTTTGAAAATTGTCAGGAAAAAACGGATTTTCAAAAAGAGATAAAAACCAAGTTGACCTTCAACTGTGGGTAGGTAGTGAGATACTTAGCTACTGTATGTCACTGCACAAATACAAGTCCTATCCTCACCGCTGATCACCAATGTTAGAAATGGGGTTTTTGGTTGGCAGTCAGGTTACCCTCTGTCCAAGCAAAAGCCCTCACTCTAGTCAGGGTAAGTCACACACTATCCAAGATTATCCTGTGCCCACCCTCTGGTAGCTTGGCACGAGCAGTCAGGCTTAACTTAGAAGGCAATGTGTAAAGTATTTGTGCAATAAATCATACAATACCACCATATAGCACCACAAAAATACACCACACAGTGTTTAGAAAAATATGTAATATTTATCAGGATAATTGTAGGTCAAAAAAGAATAAAGTTGCAATGGAAAATTGTAGAAATATCACAGGGAAGTGATATAAAGTGTCTTAAGTCTTTAGAATGCAATAAAGTGTCTTTCAAGCACAAAGTACCTGGTTTCTGGTGGAAAATCTCCTCAGAGGGCCACGGGAGAAGAGATGCGTGGAAAAAGGGGTGTGTGCGTCGATTTCCTCTCAGCACACACAGACTTGCGTCGTTCTTTTCCACGCGGGGAAGCCGGCGCGCAGACAGTCTCTTTTTGTGGATCGCGGGGATTACCAGATGTCCCGGGTCTGTGTGTGGATTCTCCTGCTTATTTTCCGGCTGCGCGTCGTTCTGCGGGGCTGCGCGTCGAAGTTTCGATCTCACGGTAGGCGTCGCGTCGATTTCTCCTTGGAAGTCGGGCGGCGGTGTCCTTGCGAGGCCGTGCGTCGAAATTTTGGTCTCACGGCAGGCGTCGCGTCGATTTCTCCTTGGAAGTCGGGCGGCGTTGTCCTTGCGAGGCCGTGCATCAAAGTTTCGCACTCACGGTAGGCGTCGCGTCGATTTCTCCTGGAAAGTCGGGCGGCTTTGTCCTTGCGAGGTTGTGCGTCGAAGTCTCGATCGTCCCGAGGGCGTCGCGTCGATCAGCGTCGGTGTGCGGCGTTTTTCTCGCCGCGAAACAAGCTGTGCGTCGAAAGTTTCGGCGCACGGAGCGTCCAAGTGAAAGGAAGAAGTCTTTTTGGTCCTGAGACTTCAAGGAACAGGAGGCAAGCTCTATCCAAGCCCTTGGAGAGCACTTTCACAGCCAGACAAGAGTTCAGCAAGGCAGCAGGGCAACAGCAAGACAGCAGTCCTTTGTAGAAAGCAGACAGGTGAGTCCTTTGAGCAGCCAGGCAGTTCTTCTTGGCAGGATGTAGTTTCTGGTTCAGGTTTCTTCTCCAGCAAGTGTCTGATGAGGTAGGGCAGAGGCCCTGTTTTATACCCAAATGTGCCTTTGAAGTGGGGGAGACTTCAAAGAGTGGCTAAGAAGTGCACCAGGTCCCCTTTCAGTTTACTCCTGTCTGCCAGGGTCCCAGTAGGGGGTGTGGCAGTCCTTTGTGTGAGAGCAGACCCTCCACCCTCCCAGCCCAGGAAGACCCATTCAAAATGCAGATGTATGCAAGTGAGGCTGAGTACCCTGTGTTTGGGGTGTGTCTGAGTGAATGCACAAGGAGCTGTCAACCAAGCCCAGCCAGACGTGGATTGTAAGGCACAGAAGGATTTAAGTGCAAAGAAATGCTCACTTTCTAAAAGCGGCATTTCTAGAATAGTAATATTAAATCCGACTTCACCAGTCAGTAGGACTTTGTATTACCATTCTGGCCATACTAAATATGACCTCCCTGCTCCTTTCAGATCAGCAGCTGCCACTTCAACAGTGTATGAGGGCAGCCCTAATGTTAGCCTATGAAGGGAGCAGGCCTCTCAGTAGTGTGAAAACGAATTTACAGTAGGAGTTTTACACTACCAGGACATATAACTACACAGGTACATGTCCTGCCTTTTACCTACACAGCACCCTGCCCTAGGGGTTACCTAGGGCACACCTTAAGGGTGACTTATATGTAGAAAAAGGGGAGTTCTAGGCTTGGCAAGTACTTTTAAATGCCAAGTCGAGGTGGCAGTGAAACTGCACACACAGGCCTTGCAATGGCAGGCCTGAGACAAGGAAAAAGGGGCTACTTAAGTGGGTGGCACAACCAGTGCTGCAGGCCCACTAGTAGCATTTAATTTACCAGCCCTATGCACATAAAGTGCACCTTACTAGGGACTTATAAGTAAATTAATAGTCCAATCAGGTAGGATTCCAGGTTACCATGTTTTAAGGGAGAGAGCATATGCACTTTAGCACTGGTTAGCAGTGGTAAAGTCCGCAGAGTCTATAAACCAGCAAAAACAGTGTCCAAAAAAATGGAGGGAGGCAGGCAAAAAGTTAGGGGTGACTACCCTAAGGCTGTCAGGTCTAACAGGAACCTACTAACTGAAACCTACCGCCAGGATCCCATGCCAGCCAACAAAAATGTTTGTCACGCTCACTGTACTCACCCCCTTTTGGCTGCTGTGCTGCCCTCAAGGGCCCATCCAGCTCTGGATAGGCCACCTCAGGTATGCACCCCTTAATCGGGGGGGTCAGGGTCTGACAGGCACTCTGCCCTCATTGGGAGGCCATCCCCAGCTGGGCCTCTGCGGTCTTCCAGGCCCAGTGTCTCAGGTCCTCCCAGCTTTTCCTGCAGTAGGTGATCTGCCTGCCCCCAGGGTCCACACATCCTTGGCGATGGCATTCCACAATCCCTTATGATGGGCGCTGACCTGCAGAGGTAATACAGAAAGGAGGACACCATTAACTATACAATCATGCCTGTCACATATGGCCCATAAATTACATTTCCATCCCCATTGGCACACACATCACCCGGAGCCCTGCATGTACACTACCACCAGACATACCCCACCCCTTGTTGCATGCATCATCCCCATGGCGTACACACCTGTTGGTCTCGAGGCCCGTACAGCTGTCTATACAGGAGTAGGACCACATCCACAAGGAGCTCTAACTCCTCTGAAGTGAAGGCAGGGGCCCTTTGCCCTGTCAAACGGGCCATGGCAGGATCCAGACACAGGTCACAGTAGCACACGCAGTGTAGGTGTTGTCCTGTGGAAAGTCAGGAATCAAGTGAGGTTATAGATAGAAAATGTTGGTCACGTCCGCGGCAGTGTACACTGTCACCGCTGCAGATTATCCTAATTGGATGCTGTACTCGTCATTGCTGTGAATTGTACATACATTGCCATTCACAGTGTCCGATTACATACATGCTCAGTTGCATTGGGGTGGTAGTTCCATTGTTCAGTTTGTGACACCCTTCTCACTCTTGTGTCCCTTAGATACCTACCACTGCAGAGGAATAGGAGGAGGAGGCAAGCCCCCATGTACAGACCCCTTGTGGATTTGGCTACACTGGGGGAGAGACATACAATACTGACCTATAGACAGGACAGGAGCACAATCACAAAGATGTGTACTCAATCGGAGCCTTATCTGATATCAGCTATTTGTCATCCCACTGGGATCCCCTCTCTTGTGCAAGTTCTATCAGTGTTCCAGTTCCTGGCAAATGGTTCTTTCCAAGTGACAGTGGGCTTGGCAGCAGGAATGTCACAGCCAATGTTTTCAATAGTGCTGGCAAGGGTTTTGTCTGCCTTGCTCAAACACATGTGCAGCTACATCGCTTTCCCCCAAGTGAAAGCTTTGGCCAGTGTGAATGCTGGATTCTATGCAATGGGACATATTCCTAACATTATTAGGGCGATTGACGGAACACATTTGGAATGTGGAATTTGCTCCCCTTGAACATCAGGCAAGAACCCTGTTATATGAAATTTAGGAAACTGGTAAAAACTTGGCTTTTTCCTTGTTAAAATTTCATCCTGGTGTTTCATGACCTGTGTTTCAGTTCTTTTCTCTTTTACCTTTCTTTTTTATTGTGTGTTTCATAACCTTTTTCTTGTTTCTTTTTTTTTCTGGATAGTGCCCTTTTTCTGTGTTCTTTTCTTCTCACGTTCTCTCCTCCTAGCGCTTAGATGCTCTTCTGAGTAGGAATGCGCTTTACAAATCATGGCATACATACATACATACACATTTGTCCCCCCAAGCCACAATGAACAGGTGTTCAGGAATCGGAAGAACTTCCTCTGACTCAATGTGCAAATGGTGTGCCTGACAGATCAGTACATCTCCCACATCACTGCCAAATATCCTGGGTCGGTGCATGACACATTCGTCCTGAGGAATAGCAGCATCTCAAATGTGATGGCACAGTTACAGAGGCACAGGGTGTGACTGATAGGTGAGCCTGAGTCCCCACCCAAGATGTGTCAGTGTATGCCTTCTGGAGTCATCCCCATACCATTGTGTAAGACTAATGCTTGTCTCTCAATTCTTGCAGGTGACTCTGACTACCCAAACCTGCTGTGGCTCCTGACCCCTGTAACGAATTCCAGGACAGGGGCTGAGAATCTGTATAATGATGCACATGGGGGAACCAGGCGAAACTTACTTTCGGACTCCTGAAGGCCAGATTCAGATGCCTCCATCTGACAGGTGGATCTCTGTGCTACTCCCCTGAGAAGGTCTGCCATATAGTTGTAGTATGCTGCATGTGGCAAAACCTGGCCCTCAGATGACAGTGAGGATGAGGAGGCAGAGGATGCGGATGTGGATGTGGACAACAGAACATTAATAATGCAGCGGTATTTCCAATGACACACAGGTAAGACAGTGGAAGTGACCATAGCTCTAATTATTTATGTTTTCAGTGTGGCTGTAGCAGGGTGGCAGTCATTTCCTTTGCATCTCCCTGTCCCCCTGTGCCTCTGTCCCCTGAGCGGTGTGCCCACTGTCACTGACCCCAGGACCCTGATTGTCTTGGCTGTGGGATGTGGACTGGGGTCCCTTTACAGGTGGGCACACTGCTGATTGACGTGTCCTGGGGACAGAGGTGTGGGAAAGTTGGGTGGGTGCTGTGGTGTTGGATACTGAATCATCACTGGGGGCATCTTCTGTTGGGGGACTGGATAGTCATAGCACCTCCTCCCCCTTGGGATTGACTGGGGCACCTGTGGGGATGTAAGTGATGTATTATGCTTTATGTCTGTGACATACTGTACATCCCTAGCTTCCCCTATATCATTGGTATTTCCCTGCCACCTTTGTTTGTGTATGGTGATGAATTGTGGGATTGTTAGTTCTCCATGCTGTGCTTGCTTTGGTGATGGGTGTACATGCAGGGCTGGGAGGGCTGTACATGCATTGGTTTGGCATGCAGGGCTTGGCATAGCGGTTAGTCACAAGCGTGGGTGCAAGGTATGGGATGGAGTGGAGTGATGGGAGTCAGGGTGAGGGGTGA
Organism: Pleurodeles waltl; assembly: GCF_031143425.1. Taxonomy (NCBI): domain Eukaryota; kingdom Metazoa; phylum Chordata; class Amphibia; order Caudata; family Salamandridae; genus Pleurodeles; species Pleurodeles waltl. Next base: position 1,260,394,154 of record NC_090440.1, on the reverse strand, counting down.
GATGGCATGCAGGTAAGTGGGTGATAAGTAGTAAATATTGACTCACCAGTGTCCAGTTCTCCGGCTACTCCAATGAGTCCCTCAGGATGCAGGATTGCCATGACTTGCTCCTCCCATGCTGTTAGCTGTGGGGGTTAACTGCCATTCCTCTGGATGATGAGCTGGTGCCTTGCTGCCACAGAACGTACCTTCCCATTTAGGTCATTCCACCTCTTCCTGATGTCGTCCCATGTTCTTGGATGCTGTCCACTGTTTTCACCCTGTGCACAATTCTCCGCCATAGCTCCGTCTTCCTGCAATGGAGATTTGCTGTACCTGTGCTCAAAACAGCAGTGTCTCTACCCTGACTATTTCCTCCACCATAACCGCAACTCCTCATCTGTGAAACAGGGGTGCCGTAGTGGGGACATGGATGTTGTGTGGTGTATGTTGTGCAGAAGGTGTTGAGTAATGTGGTGGGGTGTGGTGTGTGTTGTGCAGAGGGTGTTGAGTGATGTGGTGGGATGTGGGATGTGTGGTGCGTGACGGATGAATGGGTGGTTATCTTGTGTGTGTGTAGTTGTCTCTGTGATTCGCGTGGCTAGCTATTGTAGTCTTTTTGTGTTGGCTAAGGGTTGTGTGTAATGTGGTGTGTGTTTTATAGTGCTGTTGGTGGGTGGGTGTGGTGTGTGTATCAGTGTCAGGTGTATGATTTTACTTTTGACCAATGTTGTGTTGTTTTGTGTTTGGGAGGCTATTCAGACTGCGCTGGTGTGTACCGCCATTGAATGTCTGCCGTGGTGATTTCTGGGTCATAATGTGGTGGGCGTTGTATTGTTGGCGTAATGGTATGGGTGTTCGTACTAACACTTTAACACTGACCTTTGGTCTGGCGGATATGTGTTTGTGGCAGTATTCTGTCGGTTTAGTGTGTGTGTGTGTCATATTATGGCAAACGGATGTTTGCCTCCCCAACGGTATGTTGGTGGCTGTCACCGCGGCAATAAGGATTTACAGACAATGTCATAATGACCACCTATGTGTGCAGGCAAACGCATACACATTTATTTAACTTTTAGCAGATATTTACTGTTGACCTTTGCTTTACACATATGCTCAATAAATGCCATTGCTGATATTGTACATTGTGTAAGACATGCAACACATCAACATGCTAATGTTCATGTTTATCCAGAAGATTACTATGATAATTAATTTAGAATGTTTTTAGCAGCTATTGATAATTGCACTCAATATGTATGTGAAGTATCCAATTTAGGAGTAGATTATCTTTCAGTCTTGCCACTTTCAGCTGGTGCGGGACTTCGTCCCCCAGCCTTCACTCCTGTTTCTGCCACACATGTGGGGCTGCCCAGATACCTGAAAACATCATCCAAGGTTTGCTGCAAAACCTGCTGGGCTTGGCATTTGCCACTTTCGGCTGGTGTGAGTCTTTGTTTACCTGTTTACACCACTGTTTCTGCTGCACCTGTGGGGTTGCCAACATGCCCAAGCCTGGCTCTAAAAGCACACTGCAACACCAGCTGCACAGGACACTTGCCACTTTTGGCTGTGGTAAGACTTCATCCCCCAGTCTGCATCACTGTTTCTGCCACACCTGCAGGGCTGCCCCCATGCCTTGTGATAGTTCTAAAAACTCTCAGCAACACCCTCTGCTTGGGACACTTTCCACTTCTGGAGGAGGTGGAACTTCATCCCCCAGCCTACACAGCTGTTTCAGCTGCACCTATGGGGTTGCCCACATGCTCAAGTACAGCGCTTAAAGTACGCTGCAACTCCCACTGCTTGGGAAGCCTGCAGCACATGCCTGGGCCAAGACAGGGCCCATCTTAGCCCATCATCACCTGGAAGAGGCTATGCTGAGCTCCCCCTTTTGCCTTTTTTCCCGTGACCCCCTGTGGATAATGCCTTCTTCTGACATGAATAAGAGGAAAACTGTGGGCAGATGCTGTACTTTTAGCATGCCCCTCTAGTGCTTTGAGGTGCTTGGTCAGATTTAATTATTTTTTTGGTCAGATTTATACCTCTCATCCAATTACAAAAACTCAAACAATGGCATATGGGTCTAAACACTACTTGCTGCATAACTTATGAGTAAAAGAGAATACCTTAGAGAGTGACCGTAGATTCCCTTATTTAGATCTTGTTTTTGATTCTAATGGTTCCTGGGCAGAAACCCTCAGATTCCAGAACACAAAATTTAAGCAAGCTATTTGTTCTTTATTTAGCATCTGTAAAGCGCTGTGGGGGTAACCCAATATCTTCCATTCTAGAAATATGCTCCAAGCAATGTGTACCAGTTGCTAGTTATGGTATTGTAATTTTGGGATATGGTTATTGTCAAGCACTGCAGATAGAGGAGAACGCCCTCTCCAGGCGCCTGCTCTCATTCCCTATCATAACCTCCACTGTTTCTGTCATGAAGGACTGGCCCTGTCTTATTTCAAGGATTCAATTACGTTGGGCCCCCGTTGGGCTTGTATGTTACCTGCATTAAATATGTCAAGCAGAATCTGTCTGCTATGGGTAAATCTGTTCTATTTGATTATCACCTATCAATCTGTAAGTCTAACTAATTCTCACTAAAGTATTTATTTATGGAAGGTTGTTGCTCTATGAGGGATATCTTGGAATTAAGTAAGCCATTTGTCAGGAATTATGTCCTATAGAAATTAATTCCGGCCCAAAATCATATTTATTGTATGTGAGTAACATTTGGGAAAGAACCTTGTTGTTGCAATTTGGACCCAACACTATCTGTTTTATGTTATGTTTTCCCAGAGGCATTTAAAGGAATGTTGAAGGGCAAAAGTGTATTTGTGACACTGCATCGTCTCAATTTTTATTGCACTTTGTGATATTTTGTGAGCTGTACAAAACTTTTGGAGTTTTATATTTATTACTTCTTTTTAAAACTTAAAATAATATACAATGTAGAGTTGCGCTCTGGTATTTGCAATTGCTTCCCAGTACTGAAGTATGTTTTAGAATGGGCAGTTTTCTTAAAGCAGCTGTATCTTATCACAAGTCTTAACTTTTAGTTTATTGAAGCTTGTGCATTCTTAATGTCTATCTTTGATGAAAATGTGTGCTTGTTCTTGTATTTATACTCTGTGTTTTATCTTTTATGATTGTCTATGACATTTGAATAAAAAATCAAATTGAATTGAACTGCACGAATTTAGCCCTATATAGGCAGTCACAGTACTAACCTGTTTGACAGTTACAAATACATTTGCCCTTTTTTCACCTACGATGTCCTTGCTTGCTTATATAACAGTTGCGTAGCCTTAGGTTAGTTCACATAATTTAGCATGGCTATTTGCTTACTAAATGTTAACAATATTAAACATGTTACGTGCATCAGCTAATGCTTTTTGTATGGTAAGTTGCCTTGCTGAACTTAAATTGACACATAGGTATGCACTGTAACCCTTTTTCATATGGGAGAACATGATGTAAATATAAGCGAATTTGTACTACAGACCTGCACACAACCCTTTCTGTATTCACATGTATGTATGTGATTTTGCCTAGTTGATGATTCTCTACTTATATGCCTTGATTCTTGCATCATTTCTTTAGCACGAGAAGGTTCAGAACTGATAATAGGTACCCCGTGATACTGAACCTTGGTTACATTTCACTTATGTTATTTCCTAGTGTGTTTAACATCTTTCACAGCCTATTTATTCACTGTGTCAGTTTTACATTGATTGGCCGAGATGCAGGAAATATGGGCAACCTGAAGCACTAAATTGTTCATTTATCACATTGATGAAGTATGTCATCTATTATTATCTATGGGTATATTCGGGCCATCATTGTGGAATGCCTAAAATAGGTACACTTTGTACTTTTCCTATCACATATGTACCTAGAGTTGACATTTACACAAGAGTTGATACTACACTTTCAGTGGATGCTATACATGGAATTTAGAAGCTCTTTTTCCATTTGTACTCCTGATACTTTGATCAGCCTACAGATATACTGCCATGTGGGACACATATGCTTAGCATCACATGATTTGTTCAACTACCATATATATTTAGTAGAACATTTACAAACAATCCACACTTGCCACATCATTGAACATACTCACATCTCAGACTTTTCTGAGATTTATTCTTTGTTATTATATTCTTCAGAATCAGGGACCAAGCCATTTGTCAGTTGATTAGTTTGACATTGCAGAATTTGTGCTCTATTCGCTCACACAGTATGAGATGATACAGTACTTCTCATTGTGGTATTTTTCCTACTTCCACTGCAGAATCAGTGAGGGAATCACACAATGTGGCAACATTGGCTACATGTTAGAGTAAGATACTCCCACAATATGCACATGACTCACTATCCCACTTTTCTAGTGCCCCTTAGTGTAGGAAAGTATCATCTTGCCTGGCATGTTACCCCCATATTTCACTGTATATATGTTGTTTTAGTGTATGTGTCACTGGGACCCTGCCAGACAGGGCCCCAGTGCTCATAAGTGTGCCCTGTATGTGTTCCCTGTGTGATGACTAACTGTCTCACTGAGGATCTACTAACCAGAACATCAGTGGTTATGCTCTCTCTTTACTTTCTAAATTGTCACTAACAGGCTAGTGACCAATTTCACCAATTCACATTGGCATACTAAAACACCCTTATAATTCCCTAGTATATGATACTGAGGTACCCAGGGTATTGGGGTTCCAGGAGATCCCTATGGGCTGCAGCATTTCTTTTCCCATCCATAGGGAGCTCTGACAATTCTTACACAGGCCTGCCACTGCAGCCTGAGTGAAATAACGTCCACGTTATTTCACAGCCATTTACCACTGCACTTAAGTAACTTATAAGTCACCTATATGTCTAACCTTTACCTGGTAAAGGTTGGGTGCTAAGTTACTTAGTGTGTGGGCACCCTGGCACTAGCCAAGGTGCCCCCACATTGTTCAGGGCAAATTCCCCGGACTTTGTGAGTGCGGGGACACCATTACACGCGTGCACTGTACATAGGTCACTACCTATGTACAGCGTCACAATGGTAACTCCGAACATGGCTATGTAACATGTCTAAGATCATGGAATTGTCACCCCAATGCCATTCTGGCATTGGGGAGACAATTCCATGATCCCCCCAGTCTCTAGCACAGACCCGGGTACTGCCATACTACCTTTCCCAGGGTTTCACTGCAGCTGCTGCTGCTGCCTACCCCTCAGACAGGTTTCTGCCCTCCTGGGGTCCAGCCAGGCTTGGCCCAGGAAGGCAGAACAAAGGAATTCCTCAGAGAGAGGGTGTTACACCCTCTCCCTTTGGAAAAAGGTGTCAGGGCTGGGGAGGAGTAGCCTCCCCCGCCTCTGGAAATGCTTTGATAGGCACAGATGGTGCCCATCTCTGCATAAGCCAGTCTGCACCTGTTCAGAGATTCCCCCAGCCCTGCTCTGGCATGAAACTGGACAAAGGAAAGGGGAGTGACCACTCCCCTGACCTGCACCTTCCAGGGGAGGTGCCCAGAGCTCCTCCAGGGTGCTCCAGACCTCTGCCATCTTGGAAACAGAGGTGCTGCTGGCACACTGGACTGCTCTGAGTGGCCAGTGCCAGCAGGTGACGTTAGAGACTCCTCCTGATAGGCTCTTACCTGTGTTGCTAGCCTATCCTCCTTCCTAGGTAGCCAAACCTCCTTTTCTGGCTATTTAGGGTCTCTGCTTCGGGGAATTCTTCAGATAACGAATGCAAGAGCTCATCAGAGTTCCTCTGAATCTCTCTCTTCACCTTCTGCCAAAGGATCGACCTCTGACTGCTCAGGACGCCTGCAAAACTGCTACAAAGTAGCAAAGACGACTACTGCAACCTTGTATCGCTGATCCTGCCGCCTTCTCGACTGTTTTCCTGGTGGTGCATGCTGTGGGGGTAGTCTGCCTCCTCTCTGCACTAGGAGCTCTGAAGAAATCTCCTGTGGGTCGACGGAATCCTCCCCCTGCAACCGCAGGCACCAAAAGAACTGCATCACCGGTCCTTGGGTCCCCTCTCAGCATGACGAGCGTGGACCCTGGAACTCAGCAACTCTGTCTAAGTGACTCCCACAGTCCAGTGTCTCTTCAGTCCAAGTTTGGTGGAGGTAAGTCCTTGCCTCCCCACGCTAGACTGCATTGCTGGGTACTGCGTGATTTGCAGCTGCTCCGGCTCCTGTGCACTCTTCCAGGATTTCCTTCGTGCACAGCCAAGCCTGCATCCCAGACACTCTAACGTGCAGTGCACAACCTCCTGAGTTGTCCTCCGGCGTTGTGGGACTCCCTTTTGTGTCTTCGGGTGAGCTCCGGTTCACTCCTCTTTGTAGTGCCTGTTCTGGCCCTTCTGTGGGTGCTGCCTGCTTTTGTGAGGGCTCCCTGTCTTGCTGGGCGCCACCTCTGTCTCCTCCTCCAAGTGGCGACATCCTGGTCCCTCCTGGGCTACAGCAGTATCCAAAAACCCTATCCCGGATCCTTGCAGCTAGCAAGGCTTGTTTGTGGTCTTTCTGCATGGGAACACCCCTGCAAGCTTCTTCATGACGTGGGACATCCATCCTCCAAAGGGAAAGTTCCTAGTCCTCTTCGTTCTTGCAGAATTCACAGCTTCTACCATCTGGTGGCAGCTTCTTTGCACCCTCAGCTGGCATTTCCTTGGCATCTGCCCAATCTCGAATTAGTTGTGACACTTGGACTTATTCCCCTTGTTCCACAGGTACTCTCATCCGGAAATCCACTTTGGTTGCTTTGCTGGTGTTGGTCTTCCTTGCAGAATTCCCCTATCACGACTTCTGTGCTCTCTGGGGAATATAGGTGCACTTTACACCTACTTTTCAGGGTCTTGGGGTGGCCTATTTTTCTAAGCCTCACTGTTTTCTTACAGTCCCAGCAACCCTCTGCAAGCTCACATAGGTTTGGGGTCCATTCGTGGTTCGCATTCCACTTTTGGAGTATATGGTTTGTGTTGCCCCTATACCTATGTGCTCCTATTGCAATCTACTGTAACTTTACATTGCTTGCATTACTTCCTTTTGCTATTACTGCATATTTTTGGTATTGTGTACATATATCTTGTGTATATTTGGCATCCTCATACTGAGGGTACTCACTGAGATACTTTTGGCATATTGTCATAAAAATAAAGTACCTTTATTTTTAGTATATCTGTGTATTGTGTTTTCTTATGATATTGTGCATATGACACCAGTGGTATAGTAGGAGCTTTGCATGTCTCCTAGTTCAGCCTAAGCTGCACTGCTATAGCTACCTTCCATCAGCCTAAGCTGCTAGAAACACCTCTTTTACACTAATAAGGGATAACTGGACCTGGTACAGAGTGTAAGTACCCCTTGGTACCCACTACAAGCCAGGCCAGCCTCCTACACTTAGGCCCTCATCCTGACCTTGGCGGGCGGCGGAGGCCGCCCGCCAAAGTCCCGCCGTCAGGTTACCGTTCCGCGGTCGAAAGACCGCGGCGGTAATTCTGACATTCCCGCTGGGCTGGCGGGCGGCCGCCTTCAGGCCGCCCGCCAGCCCAGCGGGAAAGAGGCTTCCACGATGAAGCCGGCTCGGAATCGAGCCGGCGGAGTGGAAGCTGTGCGACGGGTGCAGTTGCACCCGTCGTGTATTTCACTGTCTGCGCAGCAGACAGTGAAATACATTTAGGGGCCCTCTTATGGGGGCCCCTGCAGTGCCCATGCCAGTGGCATGGGCACTGCAGGGGCCCCCAGGGGCCCCGCGACCCCCCCTACCGCCATCCGGTTCCCGGCGGGCGGACCGCCGGGAACTGGATGGCGGTAGGGGGGGTCGGAATCCCCTGGGCGGCGCAGCAAGCTGCGCCGCCTTGGAGGATTCCAAGGGGCAGCGGAAAACCGGCGGGAGACCGCCGGTTTTCCTGCACTGACCGCGGCCAAAGCGCCGCGGTCAGAATGCCCTGCGGGGCACCGCCGGTCTGTCGGCGGTGCTCCTGCCGACCCTGGCCCCGGCGGTCTAAGACCGCCGGGGTTAGAATCACCCCCTTAGTGCCCTCCTATCTCAACCATGTGTGCTTCGTCTTTACAATACAGTGCACCATGGCGGTAGTGAGGGGACTAGTGTCAGAATTTGTTATGCTAGTCCAGCACTTTGCAGGATTAGCATAAAAAAAATGTTACGCTGATCCTGCAAAGTACCCAGAGGCCCATTGTAACAAATGGAAGCCTCCTTCTAATGCATGCTCTGAGCAGGTATTAAGAGTGCCAAAATAATTATGCAAAGAAATCTCTTAGGACATTTTTTGGCCCCGCCTAATGGGAAAACGCCCCTTTTGCATACATAATGCCTGGCGCAGGCATAATGTAGTGCAAAGGGTTACAAAGTGGCACAAAGCATGCATTGCGCCACTTTGTAAATATGGTGCAGCGTTTTTGGCCTTCTAATGCCATATTAACATAAAAACATTATAAAATATGATGCTAATGTGGTGTTAGGATGGCGCTAGGGGCTCTTAAATATACCCCCAAGCTGTTATGTCATACCTCACCACGTATTTGTTGGCATATTGAATAGTTCTGCTGTTCTTACCAATGAGTATGCTATTCCCATATTTGCCATTCTGAAACTTGTCATTGATAGTACTGTGGTGGAAGAGGTACGCATCATGTCCACATCCTAAAACTTCTGCAGGGACACTGACATTCCATGATGGTCCTATATTGCATGTACATTCATTGAGTAGTTCAGCTTGGGGTTTATGCAGAGGTGCGATATTGCTGCAGGGGGTACAAACTGGATTTGTGTGTCATCTATGGCACCAAGCACATGTGGAAATCCAGCAATGGTGTAGAAGCCTTGCTCCGTATCCATTTGTTGTTGGGTATTTTTGAGAAAGAGAAGAAACTTGGGTGTGAGTTTTATGATGGCATCCAAAACAAAGAGGAAAAAAGCAGAAATGCTCTCTGTGAAATACCAACCAATCTGGCCAGCGTGATCTGAAAGGATCTTGATGCCAACATGTCAAGCGCAGCCATCAATTTTATGTGTGCTGGGATGGCATTGGTCCTTGGTAGTTGCTTGTTGGAGACTTGCGGGGTCATTATGACCCTGGCGGCTGACGGTAAGTTGGCGGTAACACCGCCAACAGGCTGGCGGTGTTCCGCCAGCAATTATGACCGTGGCGGAAAAGCCACAGCCATACCGTCAGCCCCTCCACTTTCCCGCCAGGATTCCGCCTGGCGGTCATAATCCCCAGGGCAGCGGTGCATGCACCGCTGCCTTGGGGATTATGAGTCCCCGACCGCCAGCCTGTCCATGGTGGTACACACCTCCATTGAAAGGCTGGCGGTAAGGGGACTTGGGGTGCTCCTGGGGGCCCCTGCACTGCCCATGCACTTGGCATGGGCAGTGCAGGGGCCCCCAGGCATAGCCCCATCGCGCATTTCACTGCCTAAATTTCGGGCAGTGAAATGCGCGACAGGTGCTACTGCACCCGCTGCACATCAGCATTGCCGCCGGCTCTATTATGAGCCGGCAGCAATGTTGATGTGACATTTCCGCTGGGCGAGCGGACGTTAACACTGTTACCGTCTGCTGGCCCAGCGGAAATGTCATAATCGGGAGCCAGGAATACCGCTGGCAATGGCGGTATTCTGTCTCCCGCGGCCTCGGCGGTCTTTTTCAAAGACCGCCGAGGTCGTAATGACCCCCTTGGTGCTTCACAGTCTATGTTGTGGTCTCCTTGCTAATCCCAGTTGTAGCAAAACAACCTCCATGGCATAGTTGAGCTTGTCAGAGTGTATTGTGGTGGAGAGGAATTTGTACTACATCAACTGCATCAGTTCCTATGCCTAGGTTTCCAATGTGCAGCAATTCTTGTACATTTTCCATCATTGTGTTGTACTATTCCATAATACGTGACACTGTGATATATTGCTAATTACTACTGCATTACGGTTGTGTTGGATTTTGCATGGTAATGCCTATCAGAGGTCTCCAAACATTTTAATGCTGCGCCCCCCCAGTTGAAAAATAAACATAATTGGGCCCCCTTCAGAATTTTTCACAATTATTTTATAAACATGGCAATGTTTAAATATGTCTAAACCTATTTAAACATTGCAGTTAAGTACTGTTACCTTCTAAAAAACTGCAATAACATGCTTCTGCTTAAAACAAAGGCCTGTTATCCGTATAATATTTATTTATCAGAGTCTGGGCCCCCCCCTGGGATCACTTCAGGCCCCCCTAGGGGGGCCTGCCCCCCAGTTTGAAGACCTCCGGCCTAAATGCATACATTAATTCCTACGTGACACAGCTGGATTCACTCAATTGACACATTTGTGCAGTTGCATAATTTGTTTAATATGACTTAGTGCTTTTGCTGGCCTTGCGCCAAATTACGTGACACAAGGCAAGTGCAGCCCCTTGATGAATATGCACTATGGTGTATAGTAAAAGAATGGACTTACACAATAGGACTTTTGTTTTCAACATAAGTTTGAAAAGTTGGAAAAAAATCTTTAGCTACAGCTTTTTCAAACCTATTTGGAATAAAAGCAACAGTTTCATTTTTTTCTGTTGGGTTTTTCATGGTTTTACCACTTAGGAAGACAAAGACCATGGCTTTGGTGAAAAAACACAGGAATCCAGGATGAATTGCAGCTGGATTTTTTTCTAAAATGGATCATTTTGAGAATTTGATTTTTTTTACACTTCTTTACCATCTGGAGTTTTTTTGAGAAAGTGATTTTTGGATTATTTTATGGTTTATTGTGGAGTGCTCAAAAATGAAATGAAGGAGATTTTATTTTAAAGAAAAATCTAGTATTTACTTTTTTTGTGGATTTGAATTACACTGTTTGGATTATCGGATTGTTCAAGACTCTTGGTGACAGATTTTTGGAAAGATCACCAAGAGCTGAAGATAGAAGACAACTATAGGTAAGAATATAATCTATTATTTAATTTTGTTGAAACAAATTACAAAAGAAGTAATTCAACTTGTAAATGTTATGAAAACAGACAATTAATCATGGAGGGTGTTAGTTAATGTTAGTAGTGTGAGATGTCTGCAATATTGTTTTGTATTGAAGCTCCCATCAGTGGAAATTAATAGAAGTTTGCCAATAGACTCTCTGACATTTCTTTGTTGCTTTGGATAGACAAGGATTCAGACTACTTGACAATGATTGAGCTATTCTCCTTTCCTAGGAACTTGGGGCATATTTACAAGCCCCTGACGCCTACTTGCGCCATATTAGCATCATTTATTTTGATGCTATCTTGGTGTTAGAAAGGCGTTTTTGCCACACCAGGTTTACAAAGTGGCACAATGCATGCATTGCGCCACTTTGCACCCCTTTGCGCCACATTATGCCTGCGCCAGGCATAATGTATGCAAAGGGAACGTTCTGGCGCAGGGAGGCCCGAAAAAAATTGCACAGTGAAATCTCCGAGATTTCACTGTGCCATTTATTCCTCCTTTTTTAACACCTGCTAAAACCAGGTGCTAAAATGACGTACACATTAAAGTCAATGGGCCTCCATGCACTTTGCTGCACTAGCGTCAACATTTTTTACGCTAGTGCAGCAAAGTACCACAACAGCGTAAAATATGTTGATGCTATTGTCCTAACAACTGCCATGGTGCACCGTATTGTAAATAGGGCACACCCATGGTGTCGTTAGGTGGGGCAGGGGTGATGCAAGAAAACTGGCACATCAGTGCTGACGAGCTAGTTTCTTGTAAATCTGCCCTTTTGTTTTTTCTTCACAATTTCGAGGAAATGGTGTAGCTATGAGTAGGATCTAGAACTGTTAAATGAATTATGGCACCCCTCTATGGCATTGTTTGTTTTTGCACCTTCCTCTAAATAGGTTGAGTAATAGTTATACCAATCAATAAGTAAATAAATGTGGCTTCATACTGTGACCTGACCTGCTTAGATGACCAGTCCATGTGTCTTTGAAATAAGTTAGAATTGGAGCCAATTTATCTTCAATTTGCACAAAATATTCTAATTGTATAATTGATGTGTATGTTATTCATGCACTCAGAAGGTACAAAACACAAAGCTAGTAGTTTTTTTATTTACCTCACACTGTAGTTTATTGTTCGGCATGTAATTCTCACCAAAGGATTTTCTTTTTCAATTTGTTACCAATATGCTTGGGAAAAGTGACAAAAACATGCTTGAATTTGTGTGTCAGGGTACATTTTACTAATGTATTAATCATCTGTAATTCAAAATCAATTATAATCTTCCTAGAACTTGTATTCATGGTTTTGGATTTCATTACTGATACAAATTTAGTGTAAATTGAAGACTGCTTTTCATGGAGTTAACTGTACACTAATGGGACAGTAGTGTTGTTAATGTTGGTGTGAATAGTGTACATTTCAGTGAATGTATGGGGGTGTTTATTTAAAAGTACTATTGATCATCCTTATTTCAGTATTCTCCACGGTTCCCAAAGTATGGGGGTTATTATGAACATGGCGGTCCAGTCCGTCATGCCAGCGGTGGCGGAAATTTCTGCCACCGGCATGGCGGTCTGGACCACCACATATTGTTCACACACAGGCGGAACTCCGCCGCTGCCAGGCTACCACCGCCAGGCAACTGCCGCCAGCCAGCCTGATGATGGTGGAGTTCCTTATCCGACAGGGCAGCGCTCCATGCAGCCCTGCCCACCGGATTAAGAACCTGTGTTTCCCCAGCCTTTCCCTGGCGGTTTCCCCTGCCAGGGAAAGGCTGGCAGAAGGGGTGCTCAGGGGCCCCCATGCATGCCCCATCGTGCATGTCACTGCCTGATTTACGAGCAGTGATATGCACGACGGGTGCTGCTGCCGTCAGCAATGTTCAGGCCCAGCATTCCGCTGGGCTGGCTGGCAGAAACACTGTTTCCGCTCGCCGGCCCAGCGGAATGTTCATTATTGGGCTGGCGGGATCTTCAACGGGCTGGGGGTCTGTGTTTAGACTGCCAGCATGCACACAGCGGGAAATCCAGCCATGTTCATAATGACCCCATATGTGTTGTACCAAAGATTAGCAATTGTTTGATAAGACGTTCGTTGTCATAAAATAGGAAAGGTCCATTAATAAAAGTAACTGAAAGTTCAGGTGGGATGTTAATATCTGAGTAGGATAGTGGTGTTATTCTGTGGGGATTACTCACCTGTTTGTGTCTGTTAACCATTCTCATTAAATTAGGTAGTGTGGGCCTAGAACTGGCAACATGCATGGGCATGTTTTGGGCTACCTCCCTCAAAACTGAGCCACAGCGTTCATTGGAGGTGGCTGCAAGTGTCTTAATTTGCTGAAATGATTCCCTAACTTCAAACTTCATTGCAGAGGCAGATGGTCTGTGTTCAGTGGCTCTTTCTACGGTCTCACCAGGACTAACTGTTCTGCCTTTGCAATGGGATGAAAAATATCCAGCATACCTCCAATGACTCCTGATCTCAGTTAATCTTGCATTATAATAAATATAGCCACTGTATTTTAACAGTCTTTTTCCTCTTTTGGACAAGATGTATCTTGTTCCCTTAAATCTTTCACTCTGGGTTCAAATCTGAAAAAAAAAAAAAAAACTTGCTATCTTTGTTTTGGATTGTGTTGAATTTTTGTTAAGACTGTTTTGGTCCATTCCTGCGAAAAAAAGAGTGAAATCCAAAGTTAGTACATTAACTCTATTGGAGTTGTTTAATGTTGGTTGTCCTGTTGGAGAAAAAAAGTTTTGTTTTACTGTTCTGTTTCTGAAAGAAAAGTAATTATTTAGTAGATTTGCAAACATTTGCCAGTTAATTTACCTCGTTTATCGGTTCTTGAGGTGGTTTCGATCACTTTTGTTCAGGTGGTGTTGGCTGATTGATTCTTTTCTGTGTGTCTGTAGTTAGAGAGATATTTATTTAACATTAATGATTTCGTTCTGTATTTCTGTATTTATTACTACGCTACTTTTCAGTTCACATTCTATACATTAACATCTTTACCTTATTTATTGATATTTTCTCTAAACCGAGATTATTGATTTCCTGGACTCTATGTGCCATATTTATGAAAAGTGATGCATCATGTCATGATGCACCACTTTTCTTGCCACCCCAACGTCACCATGTATTCATAATACCGCGCACCATGTCGCACGTCAGGGAACTAGCGTTAAAAATGTTTTGAGGCTAATCTTGCAAAGTGAAAGGAAGCCCATATAAAACAATGGGAGCGTTTTGTTTTTATATAAAAATGAGGTTAAAAATGTTGCAGTGGAATCTTCTGCCTCCCCTTGCATACATTATGCTTGGTGCAAGTATAATGTGGCGCAAGGCTTTACAAAGTGGCACAAAGCTTGCATTGCGCCACTTTGTAAATATGGCATGGTGTTTTTGCCAACCTAACACCACATTAGCATAAAAAAATTATGATAATGTGGCGCAAGGTGGTGCAAGGGACTCATAAATATGCCCCAAAGTGTTTTAGAAGGGCTTTTTCAAAATAGTTGTTTTATTTTTCTGTAATATTTATATATAGAAAAAATTAATTAATTTTAGTCGTCAAGTGAATCAATCAAAATTGTTTATTTCGGGTACTAGCCCATAATTCCAAGCATCACACAGATTAATAAATATCTACAATATGCAAGTTTCACATTAAAAAAATTGAAGTTAAAAACATTTCCATTTCCATAAAACTAACAAAGTAATAGAAATACTAAAAACAGTAGACAGAAGTAAATAGCTGCAAAAAATAGGCCGATGGAAACAAATAAGTGCAAGTTAGAAGATACAATACACGATGCGCCTACAAAATTACCCAATCAATCAAAAACAGTGTTTAAAAGGAAGAGAAAAAAAGAGCATTTGTGTTTTATATTAGATGATTTTTTTCAGAACAACACTCCCACCCCCTTCCTGAGTAGCCACACCACATATACGTATCGGTTAATACTGAATACCAACAGCTGGTAGTGTCAGACTATAAAATATCATAGGCCTCCTTGTATTTTCTGACACCCATAGAGCTGAAGAGTGGTTTAAGCCAGATCCGTCTTGGGCTATAATACCCAAGACAAAAAAATAGGACATGTTCAACATTCTCAATCCTATAACCACAAAATAATCACACTAGTGACTCAGTATATTGAGCTTTCTACCTATTTATAAAGTTGTTTACTAATAGTGATCCCAACCTGAATTTAATAAACCATGTGCAAGCCAGGGAAGGTTGGATCATGTCCATGGTGAATTCCTTGACTGGTGTGGGATCGAAGGATACGAAATCAGCAACCATCCCCCCAGGTTTGGCCTTACCATGTTGGCGAATGATAATACTTTTCCAATAGGTGTCTTTTATAATAACTTTGGTGCTCTGGGTAATTAGCTAGGTATTATTGCAACACTTACTCAGGCTTAAGTCATAAAGATAGAGTTTAACATGTAGGAATCATTGTGGGAGGTTGCACTTACTCAAATTCAACAATTTCTCTGGTGCTTCCTTATAATGAGAAAGTTTTGAGATAGACCACAGTATGGCCCAGCATAAAAACGGATTTCAACATAGCCAGGTCACTGACCCTCTTCTGACCGGGGTTAAAAAAATTAAAGGAATAGTTAGGGTTCCCCGATGAATGCTGAATAAAGATCTCAAGAAACTATTTTCCTTTGATGATATCCCTTGAGAATTTGCAAACTCCCAGATTTCTGCCCTGTACAATGCAGCTGCCTGGGCTTTAATCCTGTAGACGTCAATAGCTGGAGAGGCAGATTTGTAGGTGGTCATCTTAAGACTCTTAACAATTTCAGATGCAGTCTGTAGCAGTATTAGTTCACCTTTTTGGCAACAGGGAATTTCATCTCTTAGATATGTGAATTCTAATTCCCAAATAATAAAATTTCTCAACCACCTGCAGAGTGGATCCCATCTTAGAGAACCCACCTCTGCAGGTTCCTTTGGGATTTAATAGCATAATCTTGGTCTTTTCAGTATTCATCTCCAGCCCGCAAAGGTCACAGTATTCTATTGATTTGTTCAATAAGTTTTGTAACCCAGATGGGGTTTGTGAAAACAGGAGGGTGTCATCTGCAAAAATCAGTGAAGGAATGGAGCACCCCCTAGTCTTGTGGAGTCATGAATGCAATTACATAAATACTTCACCACATCGTTTATATGCAGCAAGAAAAGTGTTGGCGTGAGTACACACCCATGATGCACCCCGCATTTAACAGATACACGTTCAGTCAATTTACCACCCAATCCCCATCTGACTTGAGCAATTGTGTTGACATGTAACCCTACCAAGGTGTCTAGGAGTACGTGATCTAGCCCCTAGAATGCTAAGATGAACCACAAGTTATTTATGGGAAAAAGATCAAAAGCTAACCTGAGGTCCACAAAGGCCATGTAAAGATATTTCAAGATGATTTTGTCAAAGTGAAACATTTGATCTGTCGTACTCAGCGTGGCATGAAAACCTGCCTGTAAAGGGGACAGACTGGAGGCCTCAAGTCACTATCCACCAGTTTTCCTAAAGTAAATACCTGGTGGAGTTAGAATAGTAATTTTGTCCCAAGTCTCTGTCCCACACCTTTCCTGAGGTAAGTACTTGGTAGAGTTGGAATAGTAATTTTGCTCCCCAGTTGCTCTCCAGCACCCTCGCTGAAGTAAGTACTTTATGGAGTTAGAAGTCTAATGTTGCTCCCAGTCGATGTCCAGCACCTTCCCTTAGGTAAGTACTTAGTGGAGTTAAAATTATAATTTTGCCCCCAGGACGCTGTCCAGCACCTTCCCTGAGGTAAGTACTTGGCTGAGTTAGAACAGTAGTTTTGCCCCCCCGTCACTGATCAGCACCTTCCTTCAGATAAGTACTTGGCAGAGTTGGAATATTAATTCTGTCCCCCAGTGGCTGTCCAGTATCACCCTTGAGTAGGTCATAGGTCTTACATAAATTAAAATTGTTCAATCTTTTTTGAGAAAAATAGAAAAGGGTGAATGGTTACTTACATTTTTGGAACAGTAGAAAATAAAACAATGGTTGGCTTGAATGTAAATTCCACAATAACTGAAAATAAAAAATTGTTTCTAAAAATAATCATTCTTGTATTTATTTAGTATTATATTAGGTTGATTTAGGGCCAGGTTATAGATTGCAGTGTTTGAAAATAGCTGTGCTCTAATCTACTGCTCTGACTGGCCTGTGTGTTCACCATGGAAGGCAGAAAAACACTGATTATTGTGCTGCTGCTTTTAAATGTATTTTGGGGATATTCGATAATGTACAATGAAATATCCATTAGAAATGGGGGGAAGGGTTTCTCCAGTTTTAACCATGACCAACTGCATAATTGTTTAGTTTGGGTAAAAAAAAAAATGCTTTTTGACCTTCCTCATTTTATGTGACAGCCATGTTGGTAGGGGACAAGAAACATTTTGTATGTTTAAACGAAAGAAAGACAAATGTGTATATGTTAAACCTGTCAAAATGTTTTAGAAACCAATAGTACATTGTTAGGATATGTTTTTTATTTTCGATTTTTGGTGGGAAATATTTAAGAAAGTTTGCAAAGTGCCACATTTTGCATTGTGTTATGACCTTAATAACACGTCCCTTTATGATAATTTATTACACATTAGGACTCGTTTTAGGCCAATGAATCTTTTGACCCAGTTGAGAGACAACTTAGGACGAGATAGCTAATCAATATGTCAATCAATACGTCAATAATGTCATCAATATTTATTACAACAATACATTTCACTTTAGTTAAAGTCATTAATCAATTCAACACACTCCCATGACCTTGCAGTCATGAATAACCACACCAGTTTAGTAGAATTTTATGAGTTTTATTCCCTATTGTTTACAATTCTAAAAGCAGGTGCGTCAATTTCAAAACCATGAAACATCATAGTATAGTCATGATATGGCAACTTTGGTAAGATTTCATTAAGGCGAGAATCACAAACATCAGAACATAACACGGCGTGAACATAGATCAAATTAGCAGAGTGTCAATAACGCGTCAATTCAACAAAGCATAGATTCGGTTGTTTGTCTATTTGCATCAGTTTAGTGAACACCTGTCCTAACCACTGATTAGCATGTTGGGCATCATGCAAAACGATTTAGAACACCAATTTGAAAAACATCTAACTATGGTCTCTGTCAAAAGTGAGCACTTGGTACCTAGAAAGGAAAAGCAAACAGACAAATCACATATGCATTGTCATAATTACCCTCCAAAGTTTAGGTCAGGGCACAGGTTCAGTCTTCGTCTTCAGGACATCAGTCAAATCGCCATCTGTCAGAACTCAGCTCCGGGGCAAAAAGGGGGCCCTTCCCTCATAAGGAGGTAAAGTGTAATATGGACAAATCTAAGGGCGAGGATGGTTTTAAGTAAACCAACAAGTCACCAAACAGAGTGACAAAGTTTCTGGATAAAATCAATAGCATTCCCTAACCCACCTATATGGTTTCCCGTGTCATGGGTTTTTATTCCTTTCTCGTTGTACATTCCACCAAAATTCTATTGGACATTTGTTATACCCCACTATATTTAACCTATCAGAAAACAGATTAGGTCACCTATCTTTCACCCCATATTATTTTACAAGACTCTCATTGGTTCTCCTATTCGAAGTTTGCGGAGGTGGCACGTCCGGTATGATTTCATCTTTCTGTAATTCTTTGCACATCTTTTGGTCAGTATCTCCATTGTCTTCACCGGTTTGAATGACCTTCTACATTACATTAATCTACACTGTTTCATTTTGTTTTAATATCACCCTACAAGCAATTAGAAATGCATGGGAACGGATCTAGCATGGTTACATTCATCTTCTAGTTTGAGGAAAAATAAGAGGTCGTGTCCTTTTGTGAGTCAGCACACTGCAAGATAGGAAAAATAAATTTAATATGAGAGCCAAGCAGCTAAGCTTCGGCTCATTCTAACTTAAGGCCTATAAGGATTTGAGCACAAACTCAATAATACAATTATTAATAATTAGTATAAACGTATTCAATATAATAATACATAAAACATTTTAGTTATCATTATTAGTCCACGTATACATTCGCAGCCACTCCCCGTGGTCACATTTCAGGTGCACGTTTAAGCAAAATTACTATTACAGTTTCTATGCGGCATTATCACACATTAATTCATAAACATTTATGTTAATATGAATTATATAAGCTACGCTCTTTCAGTCCCTCCTCTGATGACGTTCGTCATCACACAAACCTTTCCCTGTAACCTTACACTTAATTTTTCACCTTGCGCATAATGCGCATTTCAACATCTTGTCCCTTGTGTGAACTTTCCCAGATTTCATTAAACATTTTCTCCCTTTCACTTTCTTCATTCTTCTTATTCCTCTTTGTCCAATTTCTTTTAATTTTATCATTAATTTTGCATGCTCCCCATAAACCTAATAAACAGGCCAGAACAATTAATAGACCCCCTAGTATTTCTGCAAGAACCCCATTCCAAATGTTGCTAAACCAGCTCCCTACTCTGGCAATTCCTTTTACCACTTTCTCCCATACTCCAGGTTCCTTCAAATCCTTCAAATCTGCACTATCTTTAGTTAGGTTAGTAAGCATACCTCTAATCTTTTTACTATTATTGGGTATATATGAGCAACAATGACGCTCGTTGAGCATCTTGCAGACTCCGCCGCTCTTTGTTAAAAGAATGTCTAAAGCAAGCCGATTTTGAAGAGTCATAGCTCTTTCCGCAGCAAGTTCAGTATCCATCAGGAGTATAGCCCCTGTAAAATTTGTCAACATGTTATCCACAATAGTAGACAACTTTTGAATCTTTATGGAGTTTAAGATAACTCCTATGGAAGGAATTATGGCTCCAAATATGTCACCAACGACAGCAGCCGATGTCTCTCGTTTTTGTCTAGCATGTTGTAATTCAGACGTTTTAGGTATTTGCTTTAAGTCATCAATCTAGTAAATCTTTTCTTTTCTCCTTATCTCTTCTCTTGGCCCATCTGCCTTCCCACTTTTCTAAAGCTCCCCAGATCTGAGCACTTTGCAATATTTCCTTTAGATGTGCTTTCATTCCCGCAGACCTCATATGCTCGAAGTCTTTTGAATCAAAGTCTAACCTGTAGCTTCTTTTCAAATATTTAGTATTGTTAATATCAATATTGTATTTGTCTGCCAGGTTCGCTAATCTCTGATGTACCTTACCTACTTCTTTAGTGATCTTAGGGCACAGATACCTCAATTCTGCTTCTATGTATGACTCTAATCTGTTTACCCCCATTGTTCCTTCCACTAATTCAGCAGCTTCCACACCCAGTCTCACAAAGTTCAGGTACTCATCTTTCTCAGACCTTTCTAACTTTTCTACAGTTGTTGCGGCTTTTGGAGCGTAAGTTTTTTCTAACCACTCATTCACTTGTTGCACCGTAAAACCTTGCAGTGAAATATTCCCTGCATGCATCATTGGCGACTGTGAAGCATTCGTACTTATTGTCTGTGGGGTTAGCACACCTAGCCATGCCTGTCTCATTGCCTCCAAAGGTGCTTCAATGGGGCTAAAGTCTAGCAAAGACCTCGGTCTTTCGACCGCTTGCTCTCCTGGGGCCATTAACTGGGGAGTTCCTATGGACCCTCCTCTTATTTCATCTTGTGTCATTACCCCCTGATCACACATGCCAGGCTTACTTTTTGCATACAATGGCACCGGTGGACCAACAGTAATTGGCAATGATATGGCCGCAGGTGTCTGACCTGGTCCAAAACTCCGTGGAACAACGACTCCAAAGGTCTGATTCTCTGAAGCCGGGGCAGGTATTAATGGAGGTCCTGCTGCTGGATTATACCCTGGTATCAGTTGTGGCTGGGGCAGCAACTGTGGAGTTGGCTCAATCTGCACTAACCTCGATTTTGTATATATCGGGTCTGGCGGCACTATCAGATTTGTAGTAGTCTCTAGTACTGGGACGTCTGGATAGATTCTCTGTATCTGCGGTGGAGGTTGCAACTATATCTGCATATCTGGCGCAGTGGGTACACTGACACCATTCTGTATCGAACCCGTATCACTAGTCTGTGCTGTAGCAGTAACTCCCTTCTCCTTCGTCTGGTTCCCAGGACCCGCACTAGTGCACGGGACATTGTTGCTTACCGCGTAAGGTGGCGGGCGATCATGCAATAACTGATTTAGAAATTCTTTGTTATCTGAATCGTCTTCTTCTTCCCAAGATCTCTTAGTCTCCTTAGGCTTACTAGAGTCTTTGTCTGTTTTACATGTGGCTTTCTTCCCCTGCGTCTCATCTCCCTGTGTTATTTCTGGGAATAATTTGAGTCTGTCAACTATTCCCCGTCTCCACATTTTGCTCTCATTATCCCACCTAGCTTCCGCTAAAGTCTTTTCTGCCCTCTTTATTCTTCTTTGGAATTTTTCTTGTCTCTGTTTAATAGCCATTAAATCCCAAATTGCTAAAGCCTCATACTGAGCTGGCCTCGGAGGTGGCTTCTGTACACTTAACATCCACCTTAAACTCTCTAGAACTCTCGTATTGAACGTCCCGTGTTCCGGAAGTGCCAAATATCCCTCTTTTTCCATCAATTTGTGCCACTGTTTCATCCATAAACAAGGCGCGACACCTTTTTCTTCCATAACTATATAAACTGGAGTATCCTCAGGCGGTATAGGCTCCCCTTCACACGCCATAATATATGCGTCTCCTTTCAGAGCGCTCTTAAAAGCTTTGATAAAGTTCATCTTTGCGTCGTTTCTTTTGTTTGTATTTAATCAAGAAGTGACTTTAATTCCCAGGACACTCTTCACCCACCTTTCTCAACCTATTGCCTCCCACGGACGGCAGCCGATCCGTGTGCGACCCCTCTCGACAACCGACCTATCTCAGCGCGGCACCACTGATGTCACACTCACACACTGCAGCTGACAAAGTCTTGCGGCTCGTCCGCCCCTCACTGGATTCGCATCAAACTAATGCAAAAATTACTGCGAGCACCTTAACAACAACAATAACACAAATTTGCCGGTTTACTACAGGAAGGATAACACATTTGCTTCAGAACTTTACAGAAATTTCACTTGAAGCCTCAGCCGCTACTCTCTCCTTCTCGGTTCCCGCACCCGCAAGCAGCATTCGACCCGCAAATCCTACTCTCGACCTGTCAATGGTTTGTTCTAGTGCACCTTAGAACTTGCCAAATCTCCATCAAAGGTTTTCACACATACAATTTTGACTGAAACTCGACTTGTCAACCATGCTTGATTGACCTAATTAAACCGCACAAATTACAACATGAACCCAAGTGTCTCCTACACTTGTCAATATTCTCCGGAGTCTTAGACCATGACGGGTCTGTACATGAACAACCAACCACGTGGATAATTTTGAGCACAAAGGGCCACACTCATATGAAGTACGCCGACTTCCCTACTCTCATACTGCGGAGTACGCCCACTCCTACCAAAACAACATTACCTGGCCTAAATACACACAAACTTCACAAATCACCTGCGAAATGCATAAGCTGAGCAAGCGCAAATCCTACACAACACATGCTAT
Source organism: Pleurodeles waltl (assembly GCF_031143425.1). Lineage (NCBI taxonomy): Eukaryota > Metazoa > Chordata > Amphibia > Caudata > Salamandridae > Pleurodeles > Pleurodeles waltl. Next base: position 1,260,371,619 of record NC_090440.1, on the reverse strand, counting down.
GACGCCGAGAACATTCCCAACTCACTTAGGCAGGCTCCGAGATCCCAGGAAAGTCATGATGAATTTAAAAACACATCATACCTCCAATTTGCATTATCTCAGAAAAACTGTCTAAACAATAACTCTCCATCCGAGGGCCCCAAAGGGCCTAACCGTCGCTCTGCTACAAGAACCCTTTATGATAATTTATTACACATCAGGGCTCGTTTTAGGCCAATTAATCTTTTGACCCAGTTGAGAGACATCTTAGGACGAGATAGCTAATCAATATGTCAATCAATACGTCAATAATGTCATAAATATTTATTACAACAGTACATTTCACTTTGGTTAAAGTCATTGATCAATTCAAAACCCTCCCATGACCTTGCAGTCATGAATAACCACACCAGTTTAGTAGAATTTTATGTGTTTTATTCCCTATTGTTTACAATTCTAAAAGCAGGTGCGTCAATCTCAAAACCAAGAAACATAATAGCATAGTTACGATATGGCAACTTTGGTATGATTTTATTAAGGTGAGAATCACAAACATCAGAACATACCACGGCATGAACATAGATCAAATTAGCAGAATGTCAATAACTCGGCAGTTCAACAAAGCATAGATTTGGTTGTTTGTCTATTTGCATCAGTTTAGTGAACACCTGTCCTAACCACTGATTAGCATTAGCATGTTGGGCTTCATGCAAAATGATTTAGAACACCAATTTGGAAAACATCTAACTATGGTCTCTGTCAAAAGTAAGCAGTTGGTACCTAGAAAGGAAAAGCAAACAGACAAATCACATATGCATTGTCATAATTACCCTCCAAAGTTTAGGTCAGCGCACAGGTTCAGTCTTCGTCTTCAGGACATCAGTCAAATCGCCAACTGTCAGAACTCAGCTCTGGGGCAAAAAGGGGGCACTTCCCTCATAAGGAGGTAAAGTGTAATATGGACAAAGCTAAGGGCGAGGATGGTTTTAAGTAAACCAACAAGTCACCAAACAGAGTGACAAAGTTTCTGGATAAAATCAATAGCATTCCCTAACCCACCTAAATGGTTTCCCGTGTCATGGGTTTTTATCCCTTTCTCGTTGTACATTCCACCTAAATTCTATTGGACATTTGTTATACCCCACTATCTTTAACCTATCAGAAAACACATTAGGTCACCTATCTTTCACCCCATAATATTTTACAAGTCTCTCATTGGTTCTCCTATTTGATGTCTTCAGAGTTGGCACGTCCGGTATGATTTCATCTTTCTGTAATTCTTTGCACATCTTTTGGTCAGTAGCTCCATTGTCTTCACCGGTTTGAATGACCTTGTACATTACATTAATCTACACTGTTTCATTTTGTTTTAATATCACCCTACAAGCAATGAAAAAAGCATGGGAACAGATCTAGCATGGTTACATTCGTCTTCTAGTTTGAAGAAAAATAAGAGGGTGTGTCCTTTTGTGAGTCAGCACACTGCAAGATAGGAAAACTACATTTAATATGAGAGCCAAGCAGCTGAGCTTCGGCTCATGCTAACTTAAGGCCTATAAGGATTTCAGCACAAACTCAATAATACAATTATTAATAATTAGTATAAACGTATTCAATATAATAATACATAAAACATTTTAGTCATCATTATTAGTCCACGTATATATTGACGGCCACTCCCCGTGGTTACATTTCAGGTGCACGTTTAAGCAAAATTACTATTACAGTTTCTATGCGGCATTATCACACATTAATTCATAAACATTTATGTTAATATAGACTATATAAGCTATGCTCTCTCAACCTTTTTAAAGATGTCTTATCCGATTTGGACAGCGTTGCATCACTTTTTCTCCGTTGTAATCGGTACTGTTGTGGGTTGCTATTGTTTATGTTGGTGTTGTGACGCAGTTTATGATTTTCAAGTGCACCTCTTTGCATTGTGTCATGTTGCGTGTAGATTTCCCGCACAAAATCATTTTTAGAAATGTTTTGGTAATTCAAAATGTAGTATCATAATTAAATCATTCCAGATATTGATGAGTGGAGTTTTGAACCTATCTGTAATTATTAATTATGTTATCTATATATAATGCAATTTTTCCATAAAAAATACCAACTGCGTGGTAAACATAAGCGTGGTAACAATACACATTCTAATGGTACTTATAATGTACCCCTATGTATGTTCGTTGTAACAACACCTCTGGTAAAGACATGTGTTTTAGTGGTATAAGTGTGGTAAAGACTGCATGGTTAAGGCATGTGTTGTAATGTCATACAACTGAGCTGTGAGAGCAACGTTAAGCTCTAGAGGAATGGGATTTGTCATGGGGTGGGAAAGCACATGAAGAGACAGTTTCTCAAGGCAGGAGGGTTGCATTGGGTATTGAGGTAAATGAGGGAGACAGCAGGGAGAATGGGTGTTTTAAGAACATGGGGAAGAGATTAACACAGAGAATATGGTGACGGTGCAGGGATTGCAAGGAGGAGAAGCACATGAGCCGAGAGAGCAACACAGAAACAACATAATGCAGGACGCGAGGGGTGGAGGTGGGTATAAGGAACAATAGAGAAGCAAGAATTAAAAAAAAGGACCTGAGTTGGATTGCAAGCACTGGAAGTACATAAATAAAGCTATCAATCTGTACGTGCTCTGTGTAAAGGATAAACACATGATGGAGATCCGAAGAAGAATGTGAAACTGCACCCACTGACCAATGAAAAGCAGGGAAATGAGTGTGACAATGATGCCAACCAATAGTAAGAAATTGGCAGGCTGTAAGCCTTTCTTAGTTTTTTTAAAAGGAAAATAAAGATCATCACAAGTGACAGTGCATTTGCGCTTTCACGGGCGAGACTTAAAAAGGGGTCTTTCATCTCTCCAGATAACTTTAGATTAATTGCACTCCTTGACGTAGAAGGAAAGTGCTATGCCACAATACTTCATCAAGAGCTGGAAAACTTGTCTCTTTTGATGTTTGATTCCTCTGTACCAAACTGGGTTTAGGAGAGGACGTAGCATTGACGACAATCTGCTAAGCATTGCCACCTTATGTCGACAACGTCAAGCAAAGGTCAATCTGTTTATGCCACCTTCATTGACTTTGCATCAGCATTTGACAATCTAGACGTGGACTGATTCATGCTCTGGGCAAAACCAGCTGCAGTATTCCTGCCCCCTCTGCTATTGTTAATTGTAATCTTTTACGCAGACACATGGGTCTAAATTAAATTATCATTTATATTGCCCATATCAAACAAAATCACCACCAACAGTGGCCTAAAACAAGTCTGCACCCTACGATCTATACTATTCAATCTATAGCCATCTGAATGAAATCAAGTCCTGGTAAAAGCAAAAACCTTTTCCTACCAAATTTAGCAGGCACCAAGATCCAAGCCCTGCAATATGCTGACAACACCATAATATCAAATACCGATAGAGCTACAAAAGTATTCAGATGCACTCGCCTCCTATTCCAAGACCAACAGCATCAACATCAATAGCTCTAAATCGAAGGGTATAATCTTCAACCAGAGGTTGAGCAAAAAGGGAGGTTGGTTTTTGACGAAGTAAGTCTGGCAGGTTAACTTCCTACATATATCTAGGAATATGGATTGACGTAAGGGGGCACAAAATGGTACATCTAAAAGCGCTGAAGAACTCTGCTCAGTCATTAAATTCACCTTCCCAAAACCTTCTGGAATATATAATGGGGTGGGACACAACAATATTGCTAAGGATTTTAGAGGGCAAATTATTACTGATGCTGACCTATGGAATATGAAATTTAGGAACCCTTTTAGCAGCTGGCTGGATAAAGGAACTTGCTACAGATGCCTTTTTCAGATGCCAGATTCCACAGCACAATCGCAAAAATCACCCGGAATTTTACCTAGCAAGGCAGGAGCTGGCTCTGCAATCCAAGTTCATCTCTTATTCTGCAGAATTATATAAAGAGGTGAAGTTCCTCCTGTGGCAGGTAATAAAAATGAGCCAGTAATGTGGAACAAACACCTCAAACTGTAATTTCAAACGCTCACATCAAAAAGACCTTTGGGAAACCAATCTTCCTAGCAAATGCTTAGCAAAAAATGGCAGTAAAGCAAATGAAACTGCTATCTACTATATTAGAGCAAAAGGAACTGATCAAGATCCCCCAAACTAGCCAGCATATTTAAAATAGCCTCTTCCTCTGGGATCAAAACGTCATTTCATAGGCTGCAGCTAGGAACAGTATGGCTAAGGGCCACTGTTACTGGAGGCTGCAAAGTGACTTAGACAAGCAAAGCAGGAGATGCCTTCTGGTTCCTGAAACATTCCACAACATCATTTGCAAGAAATTACTTCCACTTAGAGAATATTGGCTACATCCTACATTCCACCAACTGAATAGAAGATCTTGCAATGAGGCAATTATCGGCTGTCTCAGTGGTTTTTCTAGACAGATGATAGGACACATTATCAAATTCATCAAAAAGGCCATCGTAGAACATTTGTACCAGTACTCAGGAACAGAGTCACAGTAACAAAGCCACGGGACTGCATTTTGTGTTCCAACCGATCAGAACCCTTCTCAAAGTTAAATCATTACCTTTCATGCTGCAATTCTAAAGATTGTTGTGCGCTCACATTGAAAATAAATCCAATTGTGATTACAATGTGCATTAGTATCAAAGTATATTGTCACATTAGTTAAAATCATTGCAAACAGGATCGAACAATCATAACGCATACAAGTGTCAAAACTGAAGCACTGTGTCCTACGACCAATGATCTATATTATGTTAACATAGCAAAAAGATCCTCAGTATCATACCAACAAATTAAAATACGGTGAAAATGATTTCCTTCCTTCAAATGTACCGTGTGTTTTAAGCTAAAAGCAGATTAAAAGGGATATTTTAATCGAATGTGCAATAAAATTCATCTGTACACAGTATTAAATATTAATTGAAAGCATGCAAAAAAGTTTAAAATCGTTGTGTGCTTTTGTTAAAAAATTTAAAGTGTGCATCAGCAAGATTGAGACAGAAAGTGCTGTGGTGTGAACACTTCAAATGTCCTTTTAGGACGTAAAAATGGTAGTGTGCGTAGTTACATAGAAATACAGCTAATGAAAGGTTTACTGAGGGCACATCATTTGATACTGAGCACTCCCTGCATAACATCACAGAGTCTGATTTGACCTGGGTGTGTCTTTCCTGTATCATGTCCAAATGTCCACTGTTAGAAATGGGGTCTTTGGTTGATAGTCAGGTTACCCCCTGTTCAAGCAAGGACCCTCACTCTAGTCAGGGTAAAAGAGAATCACCCTCAGCTAACCCCTGCTAGGTGTAAAGTATTTGTACCAACACACACAGTAACTTAATGACAACACTACAAAATGGCACAACACCAGTTTAGTAAAATAGGAAATATTTATCTAAACAAAACAAGACCAAAACGACAAACATCTGACATACACAAGTCAAGTTATATATTTTTTAAAGATTAAACTCACAAATAGTGCTTAGAAACACAAAATACTTCGATGAGGTGTTAAAACAGCATTGTGACGGAGTCGTTCCCAACAAGCCAACACCAGTGGCGCCGGACACAGAGTCACGTAGACCCCCAAGTACAGTACCTTTGGTGAAGAGTGAAAACAAGTTGATGCGCGAAGTCGGGGATCGCGGCGTCTGTGCGAAACATTGAATCCGCGCACTTTGAGCGGCGTAGGTCATGATGTGGTGCGGCGACATCCACGGAGTTGCGGACTTCAGCGGGGTTGCAGCTGCGTCGGGCCTGCAAAGGTTTTCGCGTTCCAGCGAAGATCACGGAGTCGGTTGCAGGTGGCATCACCGGATTCAGCAGCAGCGTCGGTCCGAAGTCGTCTGAAGTCGATTTCCTTGGATTTCCACCAGCTTTCCTTTCAAGGGCCCAGGGACTGGATAAGGCACCACTTGTCAGAGCAGGAGTCTCTCCAGAGACTCCAGGTGCTGGCAGAGAGAAGTCTTTGCTGTCCCTGAGACTTCAAACAACAGGAGGCAAGCACTAAATCAAGCCCTTGGAGATTTCTTCACAAGATGGAAGGCACACAAAGTCCAGTCTTTGCCCTCTTACTCTGGCAGAAGCAGCAACTGCAGTATAGCTCCACAAAGCACAGTCACAGGCAAGGCAGCACTTCTTCTCAGCTTTTCCGCTCTTCTCCATGCAGAGGTTCCTCTTGATGTCCAGAAGTTATTTAAAGTCTGTGGTTTTGGGTGCCCTTCTTATACCCAATTTCTCCTTTGAAGTAGGCCTACTTCAAAGTAAAGTCTCTTTTGAATGTGAAATCCTGCCTTTCCCAGGGCAAGCTCCAGACACTCACCAGGGGGTCGGAGACGGCATTGTATGAGGACAGGCACAGCCCTTTCAGGTGTAAGTGACCACTCCTCTCGTCCCTCCTAGCACAGATGGCTCATCAGGAAATGCAGACTAAACCCCAGCTCCTTTTGTGTCACTGTCTAGTGTGAGGTGCAACCAGCCCAACTGTCAAACTGACCCAGACAGGGAATCCACAAACAGGCAGAGTCACAGAAATGGTTTAAGCAAGAAAATGCTCACTTTCTAAAAGTGGCATTTTCAAACACACAATCTTAAAATCAACTTTACTAAAAGATGTATTTTTAAATTGTGAGCTCAGAGACCCCAAACTCCACATGTCCATTCGCTCCCAAAGGGAATCTACACTTTAATCAGATTTAAAGGTAGCCCCCATGTTAACCTATGAGAGCGACAGGCCTGGCAACAGTGAAAAACGTATTTAGCAATATTTCCCTGTCAGGACATATAAAACACATTACTATATGTCCTACCTTAACCATACACTGCACCCTGCCCTTGGGGCTACCTAGGGCCTACCTTAGGGGTGCCTTACATGTAAGAAAAGGGAAGGTCTAGGCCTGGCAAGTGGGTACACTTGCCAAGTCGAATTTACAGTTAAAAGCACACACACAGACACTGTAATGGCAGGTCTGAGACATGATTACAGAGCTACTTATGTGGGTGGCACAACCAGTGCTGCAGGCCCACTAGTAGCATTTGATTTACAGGCCCTGGCACCTCTAGTGGTCTTTACTAGGGACTTACTAGTAAATCAAATATGCCAATCATGGATAAACCAATCACAGACAGTTTACACAGAGTGCAGATGCACTTTAGCACTGATTAGCAGCGGTAAAGTGCTCAGAGTTCAAAAGCCAACAGCAACAGGTCAGAAACAATTAGGAGGCAGGAGGCAAAAAGATTGGGGATGACCCTGCGTAAGCAAAAAAGTCCAACATCCACTCTACATGCGTCATCAGAAAGTGCGTATGTGCAAAGTTGCATACATTATTCAATAAGAACATTACAAAGGGCGCACAATATGATGCTAAGCACGCCCTTCATGACATCTCAGAGCCTAATTTGTCTTGCGGGTGTCTTTCATGTAACAAACCTGAGCTTACATTCTACCTACATCATCAGAGATAATTAAGTTAAAAGTAAGGGATTCAAGGCTTGGCTTTCTTCCATTATGTCTATACATTTGATGGATCTCGCTGTGACGAAAGGAGGACTACTTTGCAGGGGGAATATTATTGCATGTCTGCATGTTCTGACTCCAAATTGATTACAGATATTACAGAGCAGAAGTGCCGATCATTGAGAAAGAAAGTACACGTGCATGAAATGTGCGCTAATGATTCTTCCTGGTTGTTCTAGAGACGGCACTCCTTTGTTAAGGGTTTTGGTAACCACTTCAGTCGATGATCAAGAGTTAATGCATTTCCAAAATAGAGATGCATCAGATAGATCCTACAATATCATCTGTAGATCTCTAAGGCATCAGAGTAGTAGTGATGGACATAAAGGCATGACTTCTGCTTCAAAATGACTTCTTATAGTTAATGAGTGAAATGCATGTTGCTTGGTTATTGAGGATATGTTTCCAATGATTTTCCATTAGGGTTTGATCCAGCTTCAAGCATCTGGATGAATCTGTTTGACTTTTTTTCCAAATTAGGGATTTGAGGGTTTTAGCATCTACCCTGTGTAACACTAAGAAATATTTCAGAAGGCCAGGTCCTATTCAATCAAACCAAACTCAGCTTAATTTGGGACTGTTAGGCATCTCCTGGTAAGACAAAAAGAATGCAGAAGACTTTGCATTGTGCAGTGTTTAGAAATGATGATAACTTTTTAGGGAAAGCCTGAGGCCTATAGGCCAATATTGGAAATAATGTTGCCTGTGGCACATTGAATAACAGGCTCAGCCAAAGGTTTGCAATGTTAACCAGAAGTTCCCAAACGGGAAAAAGGAAGTGAGACAAGCTTGGACTTCAAGGCATTCAATTGCTGAATATGAGAGGTGCGGTCCTGAATTCAGACTCCCAGATATTTATAAGAGCTTATTCTCTTTATGGTGGTACTGCCTAAGTGCCATGTACCCTTTTTAATGAAGGGTTTCACAAAAATCAAGATGTTTGTCTTTTCCAGGTTGAGCGTCATTCCATTTTCCTTGCAGTATATATTCAGAACGTCAAGTGGTCTTCAAAGAAGGATGCCAACCTGGCTCAATTGTAATACATCATCCGCATTTTGAAAGGTCAATATAGGTTTTGGCGGATAAGAATCTGCTTGAGCTAACCGAGTTGGGAGATCTGCCAAAAACAAGTTTAAAAGTATGGATGCATCCTTGCTTCAGTCCTCTATTCGTTTGAATTGTGAGGGTCAATAGATGGTTTTCTACCAGATTGTCTTGGACCCATCTGCTTGTGTACACAAGCTGAATTGCACCAAGAAGATTTGAAGGAATATTCATCCCTTGGAGTTTGTTCCAGAGTAAGACCCTGTCAACATGGTCAAATGGCTTAGAGAAGTTGATAAAACAGGTCCAAAGTATCTGATGTTTGCTGATTGATTTTCCCACAAGCATTTAAAGTGCTACTAGATTATACAGTATGCATAAATTAGGCCTAAAGTCAGTCTGAATAAAAGGAATTAGCTTTTTGGACACTGCCCACGATTCTACATCTTCCAAAAGAAGCCTTGTAAAATATATAGCCTCCGTGTCCAACAGGGCAATGAATCTGTAGCACTCTGGATTTGTGTAAGACCCCTTGTAATAAACTGGGTTCAACATCGAGCCACACCAAGAAGTGGGGATAAAGGACCTCATTACGAGGTTGATGGGCCGACCGTTGGCCTGCCAGCCCCATGGAGAGAAGACTGCTGCGGAGCTGGCGATCTTCCCCCGGGCCGATTATGAGGATTCCACTGGGCTGACTGGCGGAAACCTCTGAAATCAGAAGTTGCTGCTGGTCAGCCCAGTGGAAACCATGCAGTGGCACTGGCCTTGGCTCCTCATGGAGCCGATGCCAATGTCGTCACACAGAGGGTGCTCCCAGCACTCTTGGAAAACGCACTGTCTGCCATAACAGACTGTGGGCCTGATTCTAACTTTGGAGGACGGTGTTAAACCGTCCCAAAAGTGGCGGATATACCACTTACCGTATTACGAGTTCCATAGGATATAATGGACTCGTAATACGGTAAGTGGTATATCCGCCACTTTTGGGACGGTTTAACACCGTCCTCCAAAGTTAGAATCAGGCCCTGTGTGTATTGTGAGGGTGCTGGGAAGTGCATGGGGCCCCTGTGGCCCCCAGCACTGACTTTCTGCCAGCCTTTTCATGGCAGGGTCCCCGCCATGAAAAGGCTGTCGGAAAGTGCACTCTTGATCAGCACGGTGGCGCTGAACTTAATGCTGCTGTGGTTGACCACAATGCCAACTGCCGCCTCCCCACTGGGAACCATGTTCCTGGCAGTAGTGGTAGTCCCCTGGGAGTCCGACTGGCAGGGTCATAATAAGGCCCTATGTTAGTGGTCAAGCAATGCTTCAACAATTGCAAAAAGGCTGTGCCCAGTATGTTATGTCTTGTTTAAAGATAATCACCAGCAGGCCATTTAGGCCAGGGGCACCATTGCCCCTGCTTTCAGCAATCAACACCAGCTCTTCGTCACCTCCAAATTGCCAATAGGTAGGAGAAAGGCTATATGGCAGGAAATAGTAGATAAAGTCAACAGCATGGCAGAGGTGAAGAGGACTGTCACTGATTGCAAGAAGTGCTGGCACAATTGCAAGTGCAGAACTAAGGAGAAACTGGCCAGGAACCGAAAGGCAGCACTGCAGACTGGAGGTGGAAGTCCAGCACTCCACGAGGACCTGGATGAGCTGGAGTAGATGGTGGCAGCGGTCATCCCAGAGGAGCTGGTCAATGGAATCACAGGACAGGATAGCGCAGACTACAAAGAACTACCACAAATGCAGGGTAAGTTGCATGGGGGGACTATCTGGAATCGCACAAATGGATGATTGTGGAGGCACATGGGATACACTCAATGCATGCTAAAGGGTCGCATCGGGACTTATAGGGCCAGAATCAAAAGGCCACATCACTATCCAAGCCTCACTGTAAGTGATGCTCTGGTGGCTCTATGCACACAATGACATATACACAACATGGTCCTAAGTCACTTACTGTGGCTTAACACCACCTTGTAAATATGCCCCCTACACATACAACACTTTGCCTGGAAGGGGAATGCAATCAGTGTGGCTGTGCCACAACAACACCAATTGCATATTGTTGTTGCCCCAGATCAAAGAGAACATGTTCACCAGAGACTGTGACTAAATGCTTTCCATTCTCCTTGTGTCATTTCCCTTCTCATGTGTGCTGCACCCTGAAGCACACATAGAAATGCCAGCTTGCTATAATAGATTGTTTATGTGCAGGAAGGGACAACTTTCTGCATATATACAATCTAGCTCCTTGACGCAGGCACCCTTGCACTATGGTGCAATGATGCCTGTATTGGTGCAGGGAGAACAAATCTGCAGAGGCGAGGGGGGAAATGCAGGGGTGTGCCGTACTCCAGAAAACAAGGACGCATCCTTCGTTTCAAGAGTGGAGCAGTGCGGTGCAACTATTACTGCAGCTGCACTGAGCTGCTCCACTTAAGAAAAAATCAGAGCCTCAGTGTGCAACATGTGGATTACAAACCACACAGAGTGGCCCAAGAACAACTCTCACACACCTCCATGTGACATTTGGAAATGGGCACAAAAGTGAACCTATACACCACAAGGGGCATGTCTGAGATCATCATTTGTGCTGCTGTAGGAGTAGCTTCAATTTCACCATGTAACAAGGTTGTCTCTGTTGTGTGAATGGTTAGTTTTGGGCATAAAGGGACACCTTCAAGCATAAGAACAGGCACAAGTTGCACTACAGGCACAATGTCACTAGCCCATAATACAACTGTGCATCATACACAAAGTTACCCAAGTGGGCCCAGGCTCCCCATTCCCCTTGTGTCACATCAACAAACTCTCAAAATGCATGAACACAATGTACATCCTTACACCAAAATATGCCTGTGGCAGATGTGCTGTATGCAAGGAAATGTCCCAAATGTTGGGTGGGACAAACTAATGGGGCAGACAATCCATAATGGTTGCACTGTGCCATCCAATTAGCATGTGTGGGGCCTGCTAGAGGCACATGACAAATTAACACAAGCAATGTAAGCAATGGACCGATCTGTGCTTTACTGCACTAGTTCCATCATTCATGGTGCCAATGCAGTAAAGCACAAAAGAGTGACAACATACAATATACTACTGTGGGAATGTCCACCATGGTGAATAGGAAGGTAAATGATGTGCTGTCATGGTGTAAGTGGCAATGACAAGTGGCCTGCAAAGAAGATGGTGGTGTGGGATGAAAGGTTGCCCCATGTGTGATGCACGATACATGATAAACAACTACAACCTGGGTTCTGTAACATGTCACTGAGCCACCAGTAGCAAGTAAATGATGAGCCATGTCAACAGTCACTACAGTCAAAGACTGACATTTTACTATCCCATTGCAGAGGTTGATGCCTTACATCCTGACAACTTGTCTGTCCAGGATTTTACAGGTGAGATGGATGACCAGCTGCCGACCATCAATGAAGAGACTCTCCAGGATGTTCTAGGTTCCTTCCAGATGTCACCTCCAGTCGCAGGGAGGACACACAGCATTGCGGGGTCCCTACATGTACCACCCGACTACCAACACACAGCTCCAACCAATGCTGCCAAGGACCCAGGCATCACCTTTCAGAGGACAGTGGTAGGAGTCCAGCAAGAGCTGGCCAAGTAGGTGCATGTGGGGATGGAGACCATGGCAGACAGCCTAGAGGGAGTGCAGTGGTGCCTCAGTCCAGAAAAGGACAACTCAGCTGCCATCAGAGGTACCCACTCCCTGCTATGTGGATTCCTGGCCGACATAGGTGATATCATGCGGCAGAGGCTACAACAATTGCCCTCCCAAAGTGGCAGCAGCACGATAGACAACAGGCTGGGGGCTATGCAAAATACTCTGGAGTCCATACAGCGGGAAGGGGCATCCCTTAGAGAAAAGTGGCTGCCTACCACTGTGATGTTGCTGAAGTATTGAGAAATCAGCAGTTCATCTTGCTGCAGTGATGTCTTATGTGTTCTCACAAATGACAGCTATCAGGACCTTTGATTCCGCATCTCTATCACCTGATGTGTGTGTGTCCTCCTCAACTTCTACAACAGCACCTCCCCTGGCACAGGAGGCACCACACACATGAGAGGATGAAGATGTGGAAGGAGCAACATTCACATGGAAAACAACCCAGTAGCACAAGTCTGTGCCACGTGGAAAGTAACTCCTTAGGTCTCTGCTTAAGATCATCCCAGTGTTGTGACAGCTGGCAATGTGCCCTCTTTACTCAACCACTGTTTACTTATCTGCAGTAGACTGCCATTATCTCAATTCCTACCTATGGTCAATTTGGATACCTCTTCACTAAAGCACACTTTTCCTACCCATGTCTCATGACATGTTCCTAACAAATGGCTCAGGACCTCTCATGGGGTCTGCAAACCGGACATTGTATTGCTTTGGAAAATATACTTACACATGTAAATAAATCTTCATATACACATGTATCATGTCCACTTTTACTGTGATCCATCAACTCATCTAAATATATGCATTGTGTGATGCTATGTCAATGAGAACATAACCTAATTACATGTGTGGCTTACTGTCAGAAACAATGCCACAGACTAGGACTCTAACCTGAAGAAGGGGACTGATGGTGTTGTGGGCTACAACCAACTTACAGAGCCTTAAAAGCATGTAATGCACAGATATCCATGCAAGTTGACATATGGCATTATTGGGTCAGAACCAAGGGCCAGATGTATCATCACGGCCCTTTGCGATTCGGAAATAGCGATTTTTAAGAAATCGCTATTTCCGACTCGCAAAGTGCCATGTATCACATTTGCGATTCGGCAATAGCGATTTCTTAAAAATTGCAAATGCTCTTACCAAATGGCAAATTGCGATACCGGCCCCATTTGCAGCTATGGGCCTGTTGGCCCATATCTGCGAATTTTTTGTACTTCCAAAATTGCGATTTCTGAACCAGAAATTGCAATTTGGAAATGCAAAACCCCAGGGTGCTGGGGGCCTAAGGCCCCCTCTGCTGCACCCCAAACTTTTTTAGGGGACATTTGAGGTGCACACATGCCAAAAGGGCATGTGTGCTTCACATGTACAATTTAAAAATGCATTTAAAATGCATTTTTAAATTTTGCACCAGGTTACCACCTGGTTTCTTTTCATGGTATTTTGCATGTGCAAAATGCCATTCTACGAAAAATCGCAATTTGCGATTTTTTGCTGCATCTCCTTGCGATGTGGATTTTGCGAATCGCAAATTGCGACTCGCAAAACCAGGTCGCAAAGCAAAAAATCGAAATTTTTTAAATTTCTTATTTGTGGTCTGAGAATGCCTTTCATGCATCGCAGACCACTTTTTTCCACCCGCAAACGGCCAATTTTTGCGATTCGCACCATTTGCGAGTGCAAAAAAATTTCATACATCTGGCCCCACATGTCTGTAATTTTCCCTGATGAGAACACCAGTACAACTAATATGTGTGGACATTTTATCACTGATGGGCAGCTGTCAGTGTGCCACGATACATACCCCAAATTAGTTTAAGAAATATGTGCCACACTTTACAAGATTTCTTATGACAGACCTCACCGATGACAGTTGAAGTTTCATACTTACCTGACAGAGATTCTATGTAGATACACAATGTGAATGGCAGGAACTGGGGATGACAAATGTTTTGAGTAGCTAATGACATATTGCAGCCAATCTGTCAGCTCCTTGGTCATACAGGATACACATGGTCATACATGTAAAGCTATACTGAAAGCATACCCTAAGACATTCCTCTAACTTGGCCAGTGCACAGATGAGAACACCCAGACACTCAATCAACATGAAGACCTAATTTTTTTTAACTAACAGGATTTATGGAAACATTAAAACAACACTTTATTAAGTTTGATTAAAACCTAACCTAGACACTATCCTACACTAAACTAACCTACACTAACTTATCTAAACTGACCTCTATGGCTCGCTATCCTAATCTAAACTTAGTTGAAACATTTAACAACACACACTAAACATTGTCCCCCATGCCCCTTAAGAGACAAGATACGAGTAGGACAACATAAACTAAAGTTACACATATCGTAAGTAAACCTATATGCTAAAAAAATATATATTGTTTTGTGATTTTATTTTAAATATTTTTTTATTTTTTTATATAAACATTGAACCCATACATTACCCCCTCACCCAACCCCCCAAAACAAAAACACTACTAAGACCCTACTCCCAACTATACTTACTCTATCGTAGAACTACCCAAATCTATTTAACTAACCTGTCCATAACCACCTAAAAAAAAACAGAATCTATACCAATATACAATGATAGAAGGGAAGGAACTGAGAGGCCGTGCATCAACACATTCAGAGCTTCTTAAGCTTTTTCTTACAGAACCTCAGGAACTTGTAATTCGTCACATTGTCCTTCTCTAACTGGTCCAACCTTGCCAATATGGCTGCCTTGTCCCACCTCATGTCAGCCTCAAAGTTTGAGGAAGTGGCTGGTGCAGGTGGCTGTTGTGGTGGCCAGGTGGTCAAAGGTGCTAATATATGGAAGGGGTTGGACCAGCTGAGGCCTTCCTGACTCCAGATGTTGTGCCCTGCACAGTTGTAGCCTGTTTTGGAGGCACCCCATTTTGGAAGGCAAGCCAAGCTCCTGAAGATTTTTCACCCCGATACCTCCTGGCCACCTTCCAGTCTCCTGCTGTACCTCCATGATGTGAAAATGCTCCACCCTCTTTTCAAAAGCACGCTTTTGTGCTGTGGTCATAGTGGCAGCTAAAACATGAGGAGAACATGGCATCAAATACTGCATTGCATAGAGGTAGAACAAACATGCATTGTACACAGCATACTCAGATGACACATGCTGTCCACAAGACATTCTACAAGAATGGCAATCTCCAAATCCAGACTAGAAATCCTACCAGCCATCTACTGTATCATGTACATGTCACTGTGTCAATGGATATTCATTGTTGACAATTAGGGCCCAGATGTAAGTGGCCTACTGAATCCTTGTGTAACATTTGTGTCATCATACTAGTGAGGATCAAATGGCCCAACAAGTCCCAAATCCCTGTGCCATAGTCACAAAGTGGTGCAATGCACGCATTCCACCAATTTGATATCTCTTGAGCTGCATCATCCTTGGGCAGGCATCATTGATGCAAGGTGGGGTTCACCCAGTAGGGGGACAGAAAAAAGCGGCACTGGGAATTTTAAGGAATGTCAATGCATCAATCATGTGTCCTTGGTTTAACACCTGCTCAGAGCAGCCGTTACAAGAGGGCACACCATTGCTTACAATGGTCCCCCTATATTTTGCCCTATGCCTGAACTGTACATCTATATTTGTACCTATCGCTCCCTACCCTGTGATATGGTGTGTACAATTTCTTATGCAGTTCACCAACGGTGGCTGTATGGGTGCACCAAGGGGCACAGGAAGAGTGGCACTGCATTGGGTGCAGCTATAGTATTCCTTCTTATTGAACTACCTGTGCACATGCACGTCTAACAACTCCTAAGTACCAGGTATACACTCAGCATCCACATTCTATACACATGTGATGTGAACAACCTCACTCACAATCATCATGATGGATGGTTTATGTTGGTTAATCTGCACACGTCTAGTTTGCTACAATCCATAGACATGTCCCACATCCATCTGGAGCAGAATTGTATTCTCATTGTGTACTCAACTGACTGTTGACCAGCACAATAAGGCTACTTGCACAGCCACTGACTCACTTAATATCTGAAGGGTAGTGAGGCACCGTTCATGCCAGTGTCTCCTGCATAAGCCCCCTAGAGATCTCAACACATGCACATCATCTGTAGCATTTCCTGAGTAACTTAAAGCAATGTGTGGCACACAGTGCTGTAAAAAATGCTGTGACAAATATGTTGGCAACAGGTATGCTAATCAGATAAACAGCACTTCTGACACATATCTTGACAGACATCACAGTGTATGAGGGCATGCTTCCCTTTTCCTCACACCAACAATTTCATAGCAGCACAGGTTGGCACTTGTGCAACAATCTATGTATTCTACATCCTCAGCATTGCATCAGACATGGGGGGTCATTACAACCTCGGCGGTCTTTTTTGAAGACCGCCGAGGGACCGCCGTGCGGAAGTCCGCCAGTGGTGGTGGGTTTCTGCTCGGCCTATTATGATCGTTGGCAGCTCTCCATCCTTTTACCAACGGAGAGCCGCCAACAGCCATACTGGTGGAAGGCGGGGAAGTGGAGGTTGCTCCACCGCCACACCAACAGAATACCGCCCAGCGAATCACGTCCTGTGATTCGCTGTGGCGGTGTTCTGTTGGTGGTGTGGTGTCGGCGGAGCTGCCCCCATGGCTCCCGTCCCCTCCCAGAGGATCGACGGACCAGGTAAGTCGATCATCCGTGAGGGGAGGGGGGGTGTTGTGTGTTGTGTGGGTGCATGGGGTTTGCATGCGTGTATGTAGAGAGGGTGTGTGCATGCGTGTATGCTTGCGGGGGTGTTGTTTGTATGGGAATGAGTTTGTGTATGTCTGTGGGTATGTCTGTATGGATGTGTGCGTGTATGTTTGAATGTGGGTGTGCGTGTCTGACTGTGTGTGTGGATGTTGGCATGTATGTCGGCGTTTGTGCGTTTAAAAGTGTGTAGGTGGTGCCTGAGAGCGTGTCGTGTATGCATGAGTGATGTGATGTTGGGGGTCAGGGTGGGGAGGTGGGCCCTGCCACCTTTGGGGGGTGGTAGGGGTGTAGGGGAGGGATTCGGGGTGGGGGTGGGGGAGACCCTTATCAGTGCCAGGGAAGGAATTCGCTGGCACTGATAGTGCTTACCGCCATGGATTTCATTGCGGTTCAAACCGCTGGAAATCCACGGCGGTAAGCCGGGTCCAAATACCACCGGCGGTCTACTGACGGCTGCCGGGCTGGAGACCCAGGTCTCCAGCCCAGCGGTCGTCTCCGCCCTAGAGGGCGGAACGGAAAAACCGGCTAATGACCATGGCGGTAACCGCCATGGTCATAATTCCCCAAAGTAAGACCGCCAGCCTGTTGGCAGTCTTACCGCCAGTTTAACACCGACCGCCAGGGTTGTAATGACCCCCATGATGTCTAGATCCTAACTCAGATGATGTCATTTCATTGGTCACACATGCCATTTCAACACTGTATTGCACACATCATATCCTCTCACACAAAACCCTGGAATGACAAATGTGATACAAAAGGTGACACTTACTGGCTGCATCGGGGTCTTCAATCTGAGACACCTCTCCAATTGTGTAGGGTGGAGAGCCACCTGCAAGACATGACAGGAACACGTAGCTTGGTGATTTTTGAACATTTATGTGCATAGACAACTGTTACACATTCAACTTGCTAAGCTGAGTAAGCAAGTCAACTCTGTTAGAACTGAATAAATGCCAAACATTACAATTCAGTCTGTAAGAAAAAGGGCCAGATAATTGAGGCCCTGGCATCACCAGAGCACCACTTTCCCTGATGCACCTGTGGTGCTTTTCACTGCACCATATGTATAAAGATCTGTTATGCAGCTGTTTGTAGCGGAACACCTCCACGTACATGTGAAGCGGCATTACACAGTATTCGGCATCAGGGGGTATGCAATGATTGTTTCAATGGCTGTCCCATTGTAACACCTATTGCTTTTGACGCTGCCCCAGATGTTAAAGACATCCTACTTGTTGACAGCGCCAAAAGACCAACAACAGCCTAGGAGTAATGCAGGCATAGCAAAATGTTGAGGAATGCATTGATTCATCCTTGTTTCTTGCTTCTTATATGTGTGCCCCATTTGAAGGCACAGACAGTAGAGGTAAAATACCATGGATGCTTGCTTATGTGCACGTAGGTGTACCTTCCTGCACATTATCAAAATAACATAAAGGATGCAGCCCACATAGAAGTGGCATCTCGCCATTGTAGACTGTTTATGTCCTGGAAGGGATGCCTACCTGCACTGAGACACTCCCCTCAACACAGACATACTTGCATTGTGGCCAATGTATGCCTGCATTGGCGCAAGGCGCACAGTTATGTGCCGGTGCAGGTGCAGATGCAGGCCTGCCCCGTACTCTCGGTCATACCGGGCAGGGATGTGTTACAAATTCAGCACAGCGCAGTGCTGCTGATGTTGGCACAGCACAGTGCTGCACCTGTTTCACACATATGTGGCACATAGTAATCACACAAGAGCATGCACAGATTTGGCTGGCAAACATATGTACATGTGTCAGATACATATGTATAACAATATAGAAGGACAGGATACTGGCCATTGACTAAAATTTTGACTCTTGTAGTTGATCTATGTGAAGAAACAGCCAACCATTCAGATGCTTTCCCAATTTCATACACTTAGCACCAACATATACCTCCATCATGTGCGTGCCAAATGTTACATGTGGCACCCCATTGTGTATGTCAGGACTCTGATGTTGGCAACCCTGTCAGTATGGTTGCACTAGGCATGTTTGGCGCCATACAGGAATATGATACACGTGCAAAGCAGAAATTGGCTACTTGATGACACTGGAACAGTCATGTAATCAACCATCCTTAGGCAGATATGTACGTTTACTCCAATGAAGGAACAGTGTAACCAAGGAGATGTTCAATCTACATTTTTTGGGAGCCACCCACAGCAGGAATACACAGCTTTCAGTCCTCAGGTCTGGTCCTGCCCTCATGTGGCACCAGCCTTTCACACTGCCACAATTCTTGCACTTGTCAAATATTTTACATATGGTTAGGTAGTAGTTGCTTCCATTGGCAATATTACCTATAACAAAACGTAGACAGAGATGTAGCATCATAAGGCATTTACTCCTGCTTACATATGTGTAAGTGACATGTCACTCTGCACATACATGACTCTCGGCGCACACATACCCATGACTGATAATACTCCTGCGTCATGTTTCTGATAACTTCAACTTTACTTACCCCATTTACACAGTTTTAATGACCATGATGGACATGTATTTTTGTGCTCATGAACCATGTAACCTTGCACAATTGCAAATGTGTGTCCGATATTTGACATTTTATTGGGTATATGTGATACACAATATTTACACAAAGAGGAATGTGCAAGTAGTCTGCATAGCTAAGCTCTCTTAAATGCCGTTTGCTTAAGACACAAAACTCCTTGTCCTGACCCTTGACAAAACATGCTGCTGTCAACCTTATGTCCTCCTGTCATGCACATGCAAATGATGATATTGCAATGCAAAAGGGGTACATACCAACTGGTCCACCAATATGAATCACCAGGTGATCCAGAAGATCTTGCTCTCGTGCTATGAGGTCTGCCCAAAGGTGTTTTATTTGGTGGTAGGTGTGCAGAACTCAAAAAATCCGGCATAGGTGGTGGAGCACCTTGCCCCATGCAGCTTCCGTGCCTCTGTTGGGTAGCCCTCGATGATCTGGCCACCCAATCTCAACATCATGGGAAGGTAGTGTTTTACCAGCCAGACAAACCTTCCCAGTTCATCTCCACTCATTG
This sequence comes from Pleurodeles waltl, assembly GCF_031143425.1. Lineage (NCBI taxonomy): Eukaryota > Metazoa > Chordata > Amphibia > Caudata > Salamandridae > Pleurodeles > Pleurodeles waltl. Next base: position 1,260,351,534 of record NC_090440.1, on the reverse strand, counting down.
TTTCTTCTCTTCTCTTCCCCAACATAATGCAGTTTCACTCCACTGCAATTACAATCCCCCAAAAAAGAACACACTACCCCACCTAACCCCAAATACCCCAACTAACTACGCTACACCATGACACCCAACAATACTATAACAATGACAGGACAAAAACACAACACAAGACATAGCAAAATTACAAAATGCACAGGACAGCAACAGGCCACAGCACAAAACTCTCAAAAACCAACACTCCACAACTAGCACCAGGTCCACACAACCTCTCACAAGCACAGACAAAAAGCCTGTGAAGTAAATGTGAAAATGAAATCACTGTACCACGTAAACAGCAAGGAAGTCCTGTTTCATCACTTCCTGCGCATGAGAGTCACATTTTCTGATATGCATCTTTTTTTGACACATGACAGTCATGCATGTTTTTTTCTTATCAAGGTTGACAAGTTCTGTCGACTTTAAATTGACGCCTGATGTCAGGCGTAATTTTGTTGAATAGCTAAGTATGGAGTATTGGTGTTTGCATAAAGTTTTTTGACTCATTACGGTCATGTGTGGTATTCCTCCCCATGAATGCTGACAAGGCCTGTTGACTTGCGATTGACACGCAGAGGTCAGGTGTCATTTTTTTTTATAGCGTAGTGTGGAGTATTGCCATTGCGTCACAAGGTTTGACACATAACGGGATGCGCGGATTTTATTGAAAAGGCTGACAGTGAACCCAGATTCACATACCTTGTTACAGGGGATATGCATGTATGTAATCAGTATGGTATAGCTATGTGTGTGTGTGTGCATTCAATAGTAACATCAGAAGGTGTTACCATATGTTTGTATGTGTGTGTGATGCATGCAGTGACTGATACCGTTTGCATATGTGCATTTATTGGTAGTCTTTTTCCACATACATGTTACCACATGTGTACTGGGAGTGTATATATGTGATGTAAGACATAATTGTGGGTCTACTACATTGTCATGTCTGATTTCAAAATGTACGTTTGACAACATCACTTTAGATATGATGGGGTATGTCCAATAGAGGTTCATGCATGTGATACCCTTGACAAATCGTACTCAGAGGATGCAGTGGACTATGGCTGGGTTGATTTCATGTAACCCATGTCAATGTGAGTACATACGTGTCCACACTGTGGTGTGTTGTATGGTTCATGGTTCATGATGCTGTGCTACACATGTAACAAATGATTCCCCAAGAGCTGAAAATCCATGCACAGAACACCTTATGGGGAAATGTTCGATGCACCATTCGTGACGTGGCTGATAAACGACGGGCCGCCAGCCTCACGGCTAAAATTGACGCTCCACCTGCATTGTGGCGTAAACCCCACGCAGCATGGTTTTCTAACACTGTGCAACAGGATTTTCCATACATCGTACCTGGGCGTCAAAGTCAACCCGACTCTGCGGGGATCCGAGGTGCCCCGTCCGGAAATCAACACATCTCTCTCTTGCGAAGGAGAAAAACGATGCACAGCTGGCCCGACCGGAGAAGAAATAACACACGGCCTCCCTTGCGAAGAAGGAATCGATGCATCGCGGCCCTTTTCTGATGCACGCAAACCTGTGTGGCTTTAGTTTTAATGCTAACCAGGTACTTTGTGCAAAATCATCATTTCCATTGTTTTCTATGGAGTAAGACTCTTATTCTTTTGAAAATTCGTATTTTAACTTATGTATGTTGGTTTTTTGTTCACTTCGGTCTTGTTTGTTTAGATAAATATTACCTATTTTTTTAAACTGGTGTGGTGTCAATTTTGTAGTGTTTTCAGTGCAAAACAGTATTACTGGGTGTGTTGGTACAAATACTTTAACCTGCCTGCTCGTGCCAAGCTACCAAGGGGGTGATTGGGGGTTAACAGGTGTGTTTCTCCTTTTTCCTAACTAGATTGAGGGTCCTTGCTTGGACACGAGGTAACCTGACTGCCAGCCAAAGACCCCATTTCTAAAAGAAGTGCTAGAGACTCTACCAACATTCCACGCACGCATTCATGTGGTGGTGCATTTTATTGATCATTCCTGGCTATGGGGCATATGTGTGTAGAGTGGATCAGCACCCATTGCTGCTCCACTTGTCTTGCGAACCTTAGCACACTCCACAGCCAACATGTGTGTGCTATATTTGTGAGACAGCAAACCACATGGCAGGGTTGGGGCCAATAGCGCTCCCGGTAAGTAACACCATTGATATACGGTGCAGGGTTAGGCTAAAACTATTGTCCCTTATCCTGACCAGCACAATATTATTCATTGACACCAATCGTGTCCCCCTTGTCACACCTGCTCAGTGTAGGCATTACAGCTATCTGCCTGAGATGTGACACAGTTTTGTTCCCTATTTTCAAATACACTATTTTGATACAGCCCCCTTGCAGACATCTTGCCTGGCGTAGCAAGGGGTCGGAATTGGCGATATGCCTACAATTCACCAGTTAGTATTTCTGGTACGTGGGTATAGCCTTCGACAGCCACATGACCATGAGTTATTTGACTCTGATGTGCTGCATGGAGGCGCTAGGCCCTCTTACATCACAACGTATCTTCCAACATTCTTTATCAATGTTGCGTATTTTCCTGCTCATTGACGTATGAGCAACTTTCCAATGATGTAACAGAAAATGAGTAAACCATGGGCAATCTGGTGCAAAGTGATTTAAAAGTGATATTTACACTGTGATTGTTGTTGTACAGTGTCTAGTTGTAAAAGTTCAGTACAATTTTCTGACTCCTGCAAACTCTTGCAGCAGTGTTTTTTTGTTTCCGCCTACACCTTTGGTGCACCATTGTCATCCTCCTCCTCATTGAGGACATCTACCAGTTCATCCCATGGGACATTACTGCAAATACATATGTTATGCAAGATTGCACATACAAGAATCATCTTGCATAGTAGGCGTTGTGGATACAACAGGCTTCCTCCTGTCAGGGTCAGGTACATGGACCTTGACTTCAGAAGCCCAGATGTCCTCTCCATCACATTTAGGGGCATATTTATACTCTGTTTGCACCAAATGTGCGTCAAAAATGTTGACGCACAATCGGCGCAAACCCTGCCCCATATTTATACTTTGACGCCCTACCCCGCGGGCATCAAAATTCCACCATGTGCGCCATTTTCTGGAAGGGGAACCAGCCTTGCGTTAATTATATGCAAGGTAGGCGTTCCCTTCCAAAAAATGACTTTAAGGCCTGTGCCCCTTATTTATACTCTGGCGTCATTTTGACGCAAAGGAGGGGGTGGGCCTTAAAAAACGGCGCACAGCCTGATGGGCGCCGTTTTTTAACGCCTGGTTCAGGGCAGGCGTTAAGGGACCTGTGGACTCAGAAGGAGCCCAGATGTGCCCTCCCCTGCCCCCAGGGACACCCCCTGCCACCCTTGCCCACCCCAGGAGGACACCCAAGGATGGAGGGACCCATCCCAGGGAAGTAAAGGTAAGTTTGGGTTAGTATTTTGTTCCGATTTTCTTTGTGGCATAGGGGGGCCTGATTTGGGCCCCCCTACATGCCACTATGCCCAATGACGATGCCCAGGGGACATAAGCCCCCTGGGCATGGCCACTGGGCAAGGGGGCATGACTCCTGTCTTTGCTAAGACAGGAGTCATGTCAATGGAGGTTGGGCGTAAAAAAAAATGGCTCAAATCCGGTTTGAGGCCTGAATTTTGCCTCAGACCTGACTTGCACCATTTTTTGATGCACAACACCCATTTTCCCATACGCCGGCGCTGCCTGGTGTGAGTCATTTTTTTTTTACGCACACCAGTCCGCAGCGCCGGCTAACGTCATTCCATAAATAAGGCGCCCGAATGGCGCGTTGGAATGGCGTTAGCCGGCGGTAAAATGTTTGACGCACAGCTGCGTTGGTGCAGTTGTGCGTCAAAAAGTATAAATATGGGCCTTAGTGTCCTTCTGTGCCCTTCACTGTATGCCTGCTCTTCCTCTATTGTCGGGTTGTCAATAGGAGTCATCAACCATGGCTGGATGCCAAAACCTTGGTCGGTTGCACAGGAATGTGAGAACATGTGTCTGTTATGCATATTTGTGGTGTAATATGTGCCATGGCAGATGTTAGTTTAAGGTAGAGGGGTGACTCAGACTTGCATCTGGTATTGTGTGTGTTCCTGTTCTGTAGAATGATTGCATTGGTGTGTGGTGGTGGACATTACTATCATGGCTTGTGGATAAGGAATCTGGTGACTGTCATATTAAATATGGACTGTCAGTTGAACCATGCAAATTATGTGTTGTGTTGTCCATATATGAGGCTGTGTCTTAATGTTAGTGTAACATACCACCTCCTTACACAACAATAGCATCATTTGTATTGACACTATGGTAGCCCTACATGGCCAAACTCAGGCCACCATGTTACAATGTGGCACTATGCATGAAGTGTAACACTTAGTGACCCATTCTGGGAGATTATGCCTGTGCCCACCAGCATGTGTACAATTGTGAGAATCACACAATAAGAGGAGTGGCAAAATTAGTGCAGAGGATTCTCCAAGGTTCCCAGACATGATTTATCACAGTCACGTTCAACACCTGCACCGAGCAGGCGTTAGGACGGGGTACAAAATAGGTTGGAATGGATCCCTATGTACTGTGCATGAAATGGTCAGGTATGTCCTCAATGGCATCCATTATATTGACACTATTGCATCTACTCTGCACCATGGTGTGCCATTTATTGTATACGGGGCCCACATGATGGCAGTAGGGTGTGGCAAGGGAGCACAATTACAGTGGTGCTGATGTTGATGCTGCACCACTTGCCTGACAAGTGGCCGTCAGTCCCTTCACTTTAGACCTGCAGATGAGTGGGGTTCTGGGACTTTTAACCTATTTTGTGTGCCATTACATAGGTGTTGCTCCCTAGGTGTAGCATGTGATTCCAACCCCTTTTTCCTTGGAAAAGCTGTCTTGCACACAGTTTAGTTGTTGTCAATTACTGCCTGCCATACATATCTGCATGTAGATCATGGGCACAGTGTGCCACCATTGCATGATTTGTTTAGTGATGCCTGCAAGCATTTTCAGACACCTGTGTGACAGGAGAGGAAATGATGTGTTCTTCTACAATGCCTTGCATTGCATGACGAGTCCTGTTAAGTCCCATGTCTCCTAATTCACATGCATCTCTGTCACCTTTCAGTACATTGTCAGTAGTCCAGTTCCCACAGTGCCCTGTTAGTAACCTGGCATCGTGTAAGGGAGTTGAAGAATTACCAGGTATGATTGTAGGGGTGCTGTGAGGTGTCCACCTCTACACATGGTCTTTCATGGCTGGTGATGTTGTATTCCTATGTGTGCAGCACACTGCACTAGACAGGTGAAGATGTACACAATGGGTACGTCTGGTATGTTTAGATGATATGTAGTTGGTGATGGCAACACTTGGATGGCATTTGATATTGGTGCCGCCAGAGGCTTCTACACCATGACAAATGTGGGCCTGTGCCTATATGTGACTTTCTTTTCATTGACATGGTCACTGGCATTCACTTCGCTGACCTATTCCTTGTTTGGTGTAATGTTTGTGGGATCTGTATTTAGTTGCCAACCAGTGAACACTTGTAGAGGTTTGGGCCCAGCTTCTGTATGCAAAGGGACATAGCTCCACCTGACCTTCAAGTGGTGTGTTATTCAGGTTGTGGCTGTATTATGTACATATGGGTGTACATGTGTGTGATTTGCATTGAATGCAGTGTAGTGTGGCATGTGGCATACGTATTGTTGTATGTACATCTGTGTTTCCCTGTCCATGTGTGTTTAGTGTGGTGTTTGTATTGTTTATCCTATTAGTTTGGTGTGTTGTGTGTGTAATGATTGGTATGGTGGCTTACTTACAAGTAGGCTACTGCAATATTGTCAATCCTGGAACTGCTCAATGATGGTGGAGTGCCAGAATATCTAGTCATCTTGGACGCTGTTGGTATATTTGGCTACAATGTTTGTGTAGAGCCCACATGGTCCACAATGGCCTGCACATTTATAGAATGCGTGTGTTTGCGGTTCCTGCAGATGTGTTCCATTGCAGCAGGTGGCACAAGTTGGTCATGGGTGCAGTCCATTGCACACAGTCCATAGGGGAACCCAGCAATCTGTAGGAAACCTTGCTTGATCTCCTGCTGCAGTTGCTGGGTGTTGGGGAAGCAGAAGTGATGGGGTGTGAGGCGCATGATTGCGTCCAGAACCTCTGGAAAGATGGCCGAGAAGGATGGCTGGGAGATACCAGCCACTTGTGCGCCACTTGTCTGGATCGATCCTAGTCAGACCAGGCGTTAAAATTTGTTGCTAATCGGACTTTGTGTTATTTTTTGGGACCGGTTCCTTAATGTGCATTGTTTTTGTGTTGGACAGTAAAAATGATGCTGGAGGGTTAGTGTCATTTTTTGGTAGGGAACACCTACCTTGCATATTTTTGTCGCTAAACGACAAAAGGTGGGGTGGTGCTCCCAAAAAATGATGCAAACTCTGATAGTTTGCCGCTAGACATGGCTAGCAACAAAATATAAATATGGCACTAGGGGGGTCATTCTGACCCCGGCGGGTTGGCGGGAGCACCGCCAACAGGCTGGCGGTGCCCCGCAGGGCATTCTGACCGCGGCGGTTTGGCCGCGGTCAGAAGTGGAAAACCGGCGGTCTCCCGCCGGTTTTCCGCTGCCCAAAAGAATCCTCCATGGCGGCGCAGCTCGCTGGGCCGCCATGGGGATTCTGACACCCCCTACCGCCATCCTGTTCCTGGCGGCACAGGATGGCGGTATGGGGTGTCGTGGGGCCCCTGGGGGCCCCTGCAGTGCCCATGCCATTGGCATGGGCACTGCAGGGGCCCCCGTAAGAGGGCCCCACTTTGAATTTCACTGTCTGCATTGCAGACAGTGAAATTCGCGACGGGTGCAACTGCACCCGTCGCACCTTCCCACTCCGCCGGCTCCATTCAGAGCCGGCGTCCTCATGGGAAGGTTGTTTTCCACTGGGCTGGCGGGCCGCCTTTTGGCGGTCGCCCGCCAGCCCAGTGGAAAACCCAGAATCACCGCAGCGGTCTGACGACCTCGGTGCAGTGTTCTGGCGGGGGTACTTTGGCCCGCCGCCCGCCAAGGTAAGAATCACCCCCTAGGTCTACGCTGCTTTTGCATCTAAATGTATGGGCAAAGGTGGCGATAAGTTTTCTTAAATGTGGGCCAAAGTGTTTTTATAGGCTTTCCTTAGTGACTTGATTTTTTGTTTTCCTCCTATTTGAGATTAATGGCCTTGACTTGCTTGTTCAAACTTATCTTCTCTTTTCTCAGGGTTTTAGTGTACCAATTCTTAGTTTGAAATTGTCTATGGGTGTATTGGGGTGTTTTTAAGTTCTTTAAGCTTGAACTAGATCCCAGATTTGGAAATGGTTTTCTTTGGCCCAGGGGGAAGGCTGTGGCCACTTGCTATTCCTTAGAAGGGCCCTGCGATGAGATGCTCCAGAGAGCCCACCCTCTTGTGAGTGTATCACATTTGGATTATAGGATAATGGGGACTGTTTCCAATTTTCAAGTAATACTTTGTGCTGATAATGGTCACTTTCACACCTGGGGATCATTTCGTAGGAGCTGCTTGTAGCAAATAATGGCAGGACTACAAAAGTGTCATCATGTGTTGAGCTGCTCTTGCTTGCCTTGTGATTGGAGTCCATTAGTTTATCAGGAGCTATACGGCGATTTCTATGTGCATTTTTCTACACATTTGAAAGACAGATGATACAAAATAGTGAAATCTATAGGGTATTTTGGGGCATATTTATACTCCGTTTGCGCCGAATGTGCGTAGTTTTTTTCGACGCAAATTCGGCGCAAAACTAACGCCATATTTATACTTTGGCGTTAGACGCGTCTAGCGCCAAAGTATGGGCAAATAGCGTCATTTTTTTGCGTGAACGCCTTCCTTGCGTTAATGAGATGCAAGGAAGGCGTTCCCGTCTAAAAAAATGACGGCGACGCAAATGCGTCGTATTTATACTCCCGGGCAAAAATCACGCCCGGGAGTGGTCGGGTCAAAAATCCCGCATTTGCGCCACTTTTTAACGCCTGGGTCAGGGTAGGCGTTAAGGGGCCTGTGGGCTCAAAATGAGCCCACAGGTGCCCTCCCCTGCCCCCAGGGACCCCCCCTGCCACCCTTGCCCACCCCAGGAGGACACCCAAGGATGGAGGGACCCACCCCAGGGACATTCAGGTAAGTTCAGGTAAGTATAATTTTTTTTTTTTATATATTTTTTTTTGGCATAGGGGGGCCTGATTTGTGCCCCCCCTACATGCCACAATGCCCAATGACCATGCCCAGGGGACAGAAGTCCCCTGGGCATGGCCATTGGGCAAGGGGGCATGACTCCTGTCTTTACTAAGACAGGAGTCATGTAAATGGCGTCTGGGCGTCGTTTAAAATGGCGCAAATCGGGTTAAGACGATTTTTTAGCGTCAACCTGACTTGCGCCATTTTTAAGACGCCCTAACGCCATTTTTCCCTACGCCGGCACTGCCTGGTGTACGTGGGTTTTTTCCACGCACACCAGGCAGCGCCGGTCTGCTTTCGCCGGCTAACGCCATTCAATAAATACGGCGCCCGCATGGTGCTTCAGAATGGCGTTAGCCGGCGCAAAATGTTTTGACGCTAAACTGCGTTAGCGCAGTTTAGCGTCAAAAAGTATAAATACGGGCCCTTGTTTCTAAGCATTGTCCTCAGGATGGTCTTAGATATTAATTATGCAAGGGACCAAACTGTTGACATGTGTGCACTACTTGCTTCTTTGAAACCGGTTTGGCATTTGTCAAGAAACAAATAATTTTGTTATCAAGAAATTTGGTCCCTTCCAAACTACGTTCTTGTAAGAGAGTACCAACAGTATTTCTGGCCCTATCTATCATTAGTCTGTTGGATTTTGGAATTTGTGTGACCATTTCTGTTTCTGTCTTTTGTTTGACATTTTAAGATAGAATGTTTGGTTTTGTGTATGCGCCTGAGTGTTGAATTATTTCTCTATCAATTTGATGCTCAGTAGTAAGAGATATCTCAATGTATATTTTGTCAATCAAATCTACTTAGGTTTCATGAGTTAGGGTTTGAATTAACCCCTTGTCAGCCTTTTTTAGTTCATGCTGATGCAACAATACACCAAATAGCAATATTTTCAATCAGCCATATGTTTTTAAACTATAATTTCAAGTTAACCTAATTGAAACCCTTTTCTTTGTGCCTGTGAGAATTAGATTTGATTTCAATGTGTATTAGGATTAAAAAGGATTTCTATACCTCTTTCAAAAACACCTGCAAGCCAAAAAACACTTTTACTGTTCTGCCAATACTATTTGCAATGTTTTTGTCTTACATTAAGCACTTTTTCCAAGCATATAGTGATCACATTTAGGCTGAGGCATGTTTTCTATTTTTTTCTTTTCTTCATTTTATTTTTTTGACATGCGCTTCTACTTCATATCAGCATGGTGTGGCCAGATCCAATGACTTTGCCAATGCTTACTTTCAATTGACTTGATGCAGTGCATTTAGCCGAATGACTGTTTGTAGGCAGTTGGTCACAGAATTCTATTGCTTCTTAATGCATTGCCTTCTTTGAACAAGTAAGTCAAGTGTTGGGTAACAACACTCGAGGTTATAAAATCTGGACAGACACACTATTCATGGAAAATAGATCCATAATCCAGACTGCATTGACAACCTGTCCACACATCTATGCCAGGCTATTGCCCTGAACACCAATGGGTGCATTTACTAATTTGTAGCACAATGAAGCACAGCAACCAAAGCTGCTTCATAGTATTGTGCTAGAGAGAGAATAGCATTGCAGAACCATATTCCTTCTACAATATGGTGATGATGCTCTCTTTTCAGCATTGGTACACAATTGGGCTACCTAAAACCACACAGACACCTTTGCACCATAGCGCAAAGGTGTTTGTGTGATGTCTAGCTTTGGTTTGTAGTGGAAGATTACCCATCCACTGTAAAATACTGTGGGGCCTATTCACAAACTGCATTTTGTAGTATGTTTAGAACTACTACAGTAGTACTGTTATCATACTACAAAATGCCATTCACTTACCTACATTCAAAGGGCTACTGCGACTCTCCTCTTATCTTTTACATGCAGAAATCTCTGCCTTGACTGCAGATATCTATGCAGACAGAGATATACATTTTAGTAGCATATATGGAAGAGACTGGGGAAGTGACTGGAAAATGGGAATACTTACTGCTAAATGGGAAGGGTTTGGGGAGGAGCAAAACAACTGTACTTCTATAGTTACCACAGTCAAAAGGACCCAAAACACTAGTCACTGTACTGTAGCTCAAAGCCAAAGAATGTCAAGCACCACACATTACCAACCACTGGTATTGCAGCATCTTTCCATAAAAAATAATGGAGGCAGATACTTAAAATAGACGCCAACAGAAACTAATGTCAAATCATATTAACTTATTTTAACTTTTTAAAACTATAGGTACATTTATGCAATCTTAAGTAAGTACTATATTAATAAAGCATATTGTGTGTGTATTGTATGATAAAGTGATGACAGTTTTAAATTTTATTAATGTAATTTCATTTTTTCTAATAATAATTGAATTTGTTTAAATTAATTTTACACAAAACGTTTAGTAGTTTTTCTTACATAATAAATCAACTTAAATGTTAATACTTAAGTGGGAATTTATTTTAAACGTAAATCATAAGATAAATAACCTTGATTACACTTAATATATTCAAAATACATATTTAATTAAAATTTGAATTAATAATGCCGTAGCATTTTTTAAAATTGTATATGCTATTTGAAAAATAGGTCACATTAATTTAATTAATATTTATCTGAAACATATTTTTTACTAATTTTAATAAACTTTCCCCTATGCTTTACCACTGGGAAATCTCAAACCCGTTGGCAGAGATCTGAGGCTATGAGTAGAACGTTACCAGTAGTAACTTTTCACTCGTAATTAGACTCCACCTTCTGGTTTCAGGGAGTGTAGACATGTAAGCCTGCACCTTATAATAAATTTGCACTTGTGAATGTTGAATAGCCTGAACTGATAAATACACTAGAATATGCAAGAATACATTTTTACTTGTAGGTTTAGCTCTGTAAATAGTCCCTATGTCTAGACAGAGTTTATAACTTTTCACATGATTAATATGCTTTATACACTGTAGCACCCATATAGTGTTGAAAGGTTAAGAGAAAGATTTCAACTGAATGGCAGCTTTAGGGAGACATTTAATTGTATTCATTTATTATCATTCGGTATACAGAGTCCATTAACAAAAACATAAAAACAATATAAAACATCCTTAACATTATACATGAGTCTTAAAATTCACTGAAAATAAATAATTGCACCTTGCCCATTTCGTCATACTCCATCAAGCACCAATTTGTTGTAAGTCGATCCAAAGAGAACCATTCCCGGACATCAATAAAGTGTGGTTGTGCAAAGTACAAAGGTCTGTAAAAACTATTCAAGGGATAAAGGTCCAGTAATCACTTTAGAGGCTTTACATCGAACGGACCAAGCAAAGTATACACATTTTGCTTCTGCAAAGACAACAGTAGGGTTACAAAGTGACTTTACCCATTTGGATCTTGCTCCACTATATGATTTACAAAAGAATGGAAATATAACTTCTGTTTCATCATGGGACTTGAAGGATGGACAAGTGATGGAGATTTGTCTCTCAGTTTGCCAATTGCGGCAAAAGGAGGCTGTCAGTAAAGTTCCCAGTCTGAACTTTATATAAAGGGTTCTATCTAACATCAGTTAAATATAATCTACAAAAAGCCTCAAATTTGTAGTCACATTTGATTAAGAGAAAATCACTGGCCAGTCAACCCAGGAAAATAAAAAAATACATTTTTCAGGATTCCAGTACCAGAATCTATCCTTTGCAACTTGTTTGACACAAAGAGCCTGTGTGTATGCCAAAAGGATGCAGGCCCCAACTCAATAAGGGATTTCTTTCCATAACCTAACCAAGGAATTTTAGATGTGCCTGAGTCCTAAAGAACATCTGTTATACTCTTCAATAAGGTGAGAGATTTTCTACAGTCAAAACTCAATCCCAGTACAAAATTGGCTGCAATTTTCATGTGAGCTACTATGGATTTCAGAGCCAAGTCTAGTGTAACTGGTATTGTAGGGGAGCTCTGCACTTTCTGCTTGTGCTCTATACATCTTTGAAGCAGCTGAGACAGGATAATTAGTTGCTCTCCCAGGAAAATGAATTTTAGCAAATGCTTTTATCAATGTATTTCGACCAGGAGCTACAGTCAGAGATCTGAATTCCAAGATAAATGACTTCCCTGACTCTCTCAAAGATCCACACACCTAGAATAATTTTCAGACAATACTTCTTATGTGGATTAAAAACCATTAATTTTGTTTTGTGTGTATTTGACCCCAAACTGTGAATGGAACACAGCAACATGAACCTATCTAGCAGAACCTGTAGAACATTTCAGTTTTTGACATTAGCAGAATGTCATCTGCCAAAGGATAGCTGGTGCTTCTTTTCCCACCAAGTTAAGAGAGTTGTTAGTACATTTATGTAAAAAATACATGCATCTATACACACAAATTAGAAACAATATAGGAGCCAAAACAAACACCTGTTGAACTTCATTCTTTCCTGCAATCCTAGAAGTAAGTTCACAATTGGAGCCCCACCTGACCTGGGTGTAGGTATCAGAGTGTAATCGTCTGGATAAGTCCAAGAGGTCCAAAGGAATTCCTAGGGCTCGCAGAATTTCCCACAACTTGCCCCACTAGGACCATATCAAAAGCTGTATGGTGTCCAACAAAGGTGACATAAAGATTACCCCCCCCCCAGCAAGGAGATCCACAGTCTTCCATTTTAGCAGAAAAAAGTGAACAACTTGGTCAGCCCTACCTATATCTTCTATAAAGCCTACAAAAGATCTTTTGCAGGCTATCATTTAGGCTGCTAGGATGATAATTACAAGTCTCTGTTTGAGATTCCTTCTTGTGAAGTGTGTCTTTCACTGCTTTCTTCCAAGTCCGTGGGATTGGGGCACCTGCAGCTATAGTGTTTGAAACAGGGTTAATATATGGGATTCATATGCCAGGCTATGACTTAAAAAGGTCTACCAGCATTTTATCTAGGCCAGGCGTTTTACTCCTCTTCTGGGCTGCTAAAGCTTCCATTGTATTGTTTAAGGTAAACCTAATTTTTGACACACATGGAGCAGCCACTTCAGACCAAGCTTTTTCTAGGCTAGAATCTAATTCTATAAAGTACATGGGGTCGTCATAAAGGCTCCCAAAATACTTAACCAATTCATCAGCCTTAGCATGGATTTCTGGCTACACTGACCTATTATTTCCCCCGTGAGATATAATGTGCCTAAAATGTCTCAAGATTTTAGGAGAGGCAGCTTCTAGAAGATCACCCTAAATACCTACTTTCCATATTGATCTAGCCTCTCTGATTGCAGTTTGAATGTGACACTAAATAACTTTATGTTGCCTTTATCACCCAATCTAATAGTTGCAATATGGTCGGTCTTCCTGCAGCGGTATTCCCTATTAAACCATCCTTTGCCAGACCTTAATGCATTGTCAGTCATAACATTTTTTTTTTAAAATGCTTTTCAAACCTGGAACAATAATAAATGCATACACATTAAAGATAAGGGATTATCTATGTTAGTATTGATGATTTCCAAATTCTTACTTACTACATAACACTTGGGGCTCAAAACCACTGTGTTGCCCCAGATGTTAGCTCATTTGACATTTGTGTGGTTATTAGAAAACAATAAGGGAATCAGCATTTGACCTAGAAGCCTCAAGTAAGGAAATCCCTACAGATCCATTTAAATATAAAGCTAAAGGATTATGGTTACTCTCCTGTCTATCTAGTATCTTCATATCCTGCGGCACACGTCACAAAGAAACATCAATAAATAGATAACCAATATACTTTGGTAAGAACCTCTCTTAATTGTAGAAAACACCAGATGATCTGAAAAAGTACGACCATTAAAAGCACAGACTCCAAATGATAAGGAAAAATCTGCTAGGTGCAGGCCCAATTTAGAGGGATTTTTTAAACAGAGAAGATGGCAGATCAGGGATGCTCCAATAACCATTTTCTTCCCGGGCAATCTGCATAGTTAACCCTGATGGTTCAAAAACAGTCTTAAAATCACCCCTAGTTATAAGGGCAGAATCCCCTCTATTTGCACTAATAACATTCTGCAGCCAATTTAAAGTGACAGACTCAGTAGAGTGTCGAGAACGTCTAGTATACACATGGAGTAAAACATGGTTTGCTTGCTCTCTGGGTAAACCTTTAGGGCAAGTATATCAGGAGACTCGGTGACAATTGGTTTTATACTGTAAGCAAGGGACATCTTATCTCATATTGTTGTGCCACCTGATGGCTGACAAGCAGTAGACTTTTTAGCTAGCACTTGGTAGTTTCTATAACCTTGTTGATATATCTCACCCATAGCCTATGTTTCTTGAAAAATACACACTTCGAATGAATCTGCCAAAGTCCCCCAAACCTTATCAACCAGCTGTGGCTTGATACCTGCAACATTTCAATTAAGACGGGTTACAGATCTTTCACAATGAGAGAGTGTGGTTGAAAGTTGAACCCCATCAGCTGTAAGAGCTTTAGAAAACACTTTAGGTGCAGCACAATTTTTGATAAACACTGGGGCATATTTATACTCCGTTTGCGCCGAATTTGCGTCGTTTTTTTCGACGCAAATTCGACGCAAAACTAACTCCATATTTATACTTTGGCGTTAGACACGTCTAGCGCCAAAGTTCATGGAGTTAGCGTCATTTTTTGGCGTGAACACCTTCCTTGCGTTAATGAGATGCAAGGTAGGCGTTCCCGTCTTAAAAAATGACTCCCAGGCATGTGCGTGGTATTTATACTCCCGGGCAAAAATGACGCCCGGGAGTGGGCGGAGCAAAAAATCCCGCATTTGCGCCTCTTTTTAACGCCTGGGTCAGGGCAGGCGTTAAGGGACCTGTGGGCTCAGAATGAGCCCAGAGGTGCCCTCCCCTGCCCCCAGGGACACCCCCTGCCACCCTAGCCCACCCCAGGAGGACACCCAAGGATGGAGGGACCCATCCCAGGGAAGAAAAGGTAAGTTGTGGTAAGTATTTTTTTTATTTTTTTTTGTGGCATAGGGGGGCCTGATTTGTGCCCCCCTACATGCCACTATGCCCAATGACCATGCCCAGGGGACATAAGTCACCTGGGCATGGCCATTGGGCAAGGGGGCATGACTCCTGTCTTTGCTAAGACAGGAGTCATGTTAATGGCGTCTGGGCGCCCAAAAAAAATGGCACAAATCGGGTTAAGATGATTTTTTTGCCTCAGCCTGACTTGCCCCATTTGGGGACGCCCAAACGCCATTTTTCCCTACTCCGGCGCTGCCTGGTGTACGTCGTTTTTTTTCACGCACACCTGGCAGTGCTGGTCGGCTAACGCCGGCTAACGCCATTCAATAAATACGGCACCCGCATGGCGCTTCAGAATGGCGTTAGCCGGCGCTAATTTTTTGGGCGCAAAACTGCGTTAGCGCAGTTTTGCGTCAAAAAGTATAAATATGGCCCACTGTACCTTTGCCATTCAAAAAAATTGGAGGGATAAAACCAGTGCCACTAAACATTGTAATCCCTTGTGCTCATCTAGTGGTTCAGCACCAACTATGCTAGTTTGCTCAAATGAATAGGGAAGGACAGGATTAACAAGCCTGAGCAATAGTTCAGTCTGCAGCAGTTGGGGTTTATAATTGGTTTCAAATACAATAGTTAAGAGGGGAAGCACAAAGGTACTAAGTCATTGACTACTATCTAGGTTAAGTCGTGCCTGTTTCTTATTATGCTGCCAGGAAGTAATCTGATCAAAACGTGGAAGATATGGATTGTCGCTCAAAAGCCTAGATGCAAGTGCCACCATTAGTGAAGAACTGTGGACAACATTTTTTAACTGAATTCTTATGTCCTGGGGAGAGTTAGTCCTACGGCTGAGAGTTATTAAACCTTCCACCATCCAGGCCTCTTTTGGTGTAATTCTAATATAGTCCTATCGGCCAAAAGGGTCTGCGTAATGTTCTGCATATACCAAATCTTCATGGACTAGTGAATTACACTTGCGAACCCAAATCTAATCCAGAGGAGCACCTTATTTTTTTGAATGTTTCAAATTATCACATGATCCAGAGCACAGTTTTGGAAATGTAACCATACAGATGTCAGTCACAAGCAAGGGAAGTGGTGCGACCTGAGCCACATTACCTCCAAGTGATTGGGCAATGATCTCCCAGGATCCAAGCTCATTGCACTGTCAACAAGAACAGCTCCTCCCTAACTGCACAATGGCCCCTTCAAATTGCTAGACACCTTTTGTTGAAGAAGAGGTATTCTTCATCTCCCCACTCTTACTACAATGTCATTAGCTTTTGACATACCTATAGGCACATTAAAGTGCCATTGAATAAGAGCTTGGTGTAATGTAACTGCCCTAGTTTGAACATTGGGCTAACAATATTTTTGGAAATTGGTATGAGACCAATCCTTGTCAGCTCCCCTATGCTCTATGTAACTAATACTTTGTGGAAAATGTGGTACAAATTGTAGGGCTGGAACAGGTGCAGGATCTGTGCAACTTATTATGTGGGGCGTACTTAGAAAGTAAACCACTTAGATTAACTATTATTTGCTTCAGAGTCTCAACCTCAATTTTCAATGATGCAATCAAAGTGACAATTTCATTAGAAATTGGCATCAAGCATTCATGAGACATGTACACAGTTTTGGTTTCTGTATAACAAATTAACATCAATGAGGCGATTTAATAATGTGTGTTTGAGTTCAGTCTGTTGTTAACTTTTCGTAGTGGTATTGGTATCAGGTTTTTGATATGTGGCAGGTGTTGGAGGCTGGGTAGTGTAAGGTCAGTGGTGATGGGTTGCTTCTATTTTCTCGTGGTTTGGTTGAGTACCCTGTTGTCTGAGTGTCAATAGGATGCTTATGTGGGCTGATTGCAATGTTCAAGTGTACTAACAATAGTGTAGCTATCTGCAGTGCCACAGGTGATGTGGCACAGTGGTACAGTAGTCTGAGAGACCCATTGCTCTATAGTTCTAGCTGTTCTTACTACTAAACCATGGGATGGGAACATTTTCATTACTTGCATTAGGGCCCTTGGCAATCTTGTATGCCATTGTGTGGTTATCATGGTGAAGTCGGTTACTAATGAAAATGTGGTACAGATTGTAGGGCTGGAACAGGTGCAGGATCTGTGCAACTTATTATGTGGGGCGTACTTAGAAAGTAAACCACTTAGATTAACTATTAACCATAATGGTGAATCGAATGAGAGAGACTAGTTCTGGAAATATTGTACCTATGGTGGGTGTGAAGGCAAGTGATTTTTAGTTTAAGTAGCTTATATATGCTTTTCACATTTTTAAACAAAAGTAAAAGAATTATTGTTTACTGAATTTGAAATTGTTAATTAAAAGTTATCTAACTGTCTCTCCTACCAAAATATCTTACATGTGTTCAGTGTGGTTACTGGGGAGTATTATTATAGAATTCGGTTGGATATATAGCCAAGTTTTTGATGGCGCTGTACGCTACTGAAATATCAGCCAACAAAAACATTACATCCACAATAACAATCTTACATCAACGTCTCAAAGTATAGGTTAATGGACGAGAATTAAGATTAGTAAATATATAATATAATTAGATGCCAATGTAGTCATAGATGATGTAGTGAATATATTTTTTTATATATAAATAATTCAACCTCAGTATTGTTACTTTCAGCCCACAGCTCCATTTTATGAGGGGTAAACTTGATGGGTACTCAAATGGTGCATACATGCGGTGAGTAATTGGATGATTTAAAGTAGAAATTGTACCTCGGTGAAAAGTAGCTGGGCGGTTCAGAAATTGTTTGTATATTTTGAATTATGGTGCATAATATGTGTGACGGTTGTTTGGATTGTAATTATCTGGCAAGCGGGAGTGAAGAAATGGCGTAGCATGAAAGAGATTTGTGCTAGCACCGATCTTGAAACCTAAAATTAACAAAAGAAAAAAGTGTGAATCGCGGAATCGTGCGACAAGAGATTCCTGAATTCCCTATGAGCCTAGTGGCTAAAATGCACATGCAGAGAACACAAATTCATAATGTTTTTTTAACAAGCCTCCAATTGTAATCATATGAATACAATGAAACAGAAAAAGCAGATGCTGAAACTGTATTTTGGAGTAGTAAATGCTCGACTCTGAAATAGATCCGAGAATGTAAACTTTCAGAGCTAAGCATCGCATTCAAGGATTTCTTGCCTCACATGAGAGTAAGACGTTACAAGTCATAAATGGGCACAGCAAGGTGGCATTGATTCAGCACTCAGCAAGAATATGATTTTCCTTACTATTGTTATGCTAACGCAGCATTTTAAATGCAACAGTTCCTCCCTTCCTTTCACTCCATCTAGTGCAGTCTACAAAGCAAATCAATCTTCATAACTCTATTTACTTCATTAGACACATCATTGTCATTGGGATATTTGAGCAAACCACAGTCTGGTTTATTATCTACATCGTGATCAATGACTGTTGAAATGAGAGGGAAAGAAGGTGGAAGACTAATTCCAGTACAGCGGTTGAATGGGCATTTTCAACGGAGATATACAGAGCAATATGAGTAACAATGGCAACAACTTTACCTTTAGCAACTAGGACTAAATCAAGAGACATCATGAATTTGTGAACATTTGTGAAAGACAGCTCGCTCGGCTTCTAACGTATTGGAGACTAAGCCCAACACAATGACTGTGGATTTGACAACCTCTTCTAAAATAATTGCAGTTTTAACTTCATAGATTGTCAGTCCCATCCCACAGATAACGACCAGGTTGACAAAGAAATTGGCAGTTTAAGATCTTCACTGAACAGTTTTTTCCAATGCTGTAGGATCATTTCCTATGGAAAGGATGACATAAGCAGAATAAGAGCATATAGACTAGTTCTTGGGTAGCCAGGTGTATGATCCGTTGCTGCAGACAAGTTACCAGGTGGACCCAGAGAGTGGCGTCAGGGAGTTTAAAATACTAAGGCCCATATTTAGGAAAAGTAAGCGTCGCCTAAGCATCATTTATTTTGATGCTAAAGCGTCATTAACGTAACTCCATATTTATATTTTGACGTTAGACCCGTCTAGTGTCAAAATATTGAATTTCTAGGAAAACGCTATCCCATCTTGTGTGAATGAGATGCAAGGTAGGCATTCTCTTTCTAAAAATGACACAAGCCCCCCAGCGCGATATTTAACTCCTAACGCTGAAACGACACACAAGTAGGAGGCAGACCTAAATAATGGTGCTAAGCCTGATCAGCTGCATTATTGAAAGCTTGGTCAGACCAGGCGTTAAAGTGCAGGAAGGCCCATTTCCATGGGTAAACACAATGGAATGGGCACATAGATTCCAACCCCAACCCCCAGCTTCACCACCACCCACACCACTTCAATAGTACTGGAGGTGGTAGCCCATCACAGGTAAGTGTATGTGTGTGTGGTGTGCCACTGGGGGCCCCTTACATGGGGCCCCCTGCCTGGCACTTAGTATGTTGGGCTTGCCCTGGGGGCACTGGTCCCCTGTGGTGGGCATTTGGGTAGTGGTTATTACTCCTGTCTTAGACAGGAGTCATTTTTTTGGCTGCTTGTGCGTAAAAAAATTATGCTAGGTTGACTAACGGCAGATATTTTACCGCTAATCAGCCTTCTGTTTTTTTACCCCTAAGTGCCATTTTCCCTAATGCCAGCCGTCACCGGCTACCGCCTTTTTCTGAGACGCTAACCATTCTTTAATGCCACTGTGTGTCATTTCTTAAATATGGCACACAGATGGCGTTAGTTCATGTTAAGAAAAATGACACACAACTGCTCTAATATGGGCCTAAGGTTGTATTTCAAAATCGGATCGAGCCTCAACGTAGACATTGCAGTCACTTTTGCACATGTATATACTGCTGTTTCGAGTTTCAAACCAGTCCGTGGGCAGTGTCAATGAGGTGAATGAGAAAAGATGTGGGATCAGGTTTACAAACATGTTGAGCCGGAAAGTTGCTTCAAGGCCCTGATTTCAAAAGGTGTCACAAAATGCAGCACAACAATCAATCTTTTTGTGCTGCATTATGTGAGAGGGAGAGAGCAGGAAAACTTTATATACACTATGATGGGGCACTATTCTGCTCACAAGCTATTGCTGGTGCACAATCAGGTTGCCTAGTGCCACACATGCTCCTTGCACCATATCTAGTTTAAGGAAATGGGCCACTAGTTGTGGGGCCTGCACAAATAATAGGTCCACATTCGCCTGCTCTGGGAACCAAACATCCCATTTAGCGTTTGACTCATTCAGAGTACTGGAGCGGACCAGTTTAAGGCCTACTCAAGGGAGGTGGTGTGGGCTAGAAATCACCAGTTGCTGGCAAGCAGTAATCAAACTCAATAAATATTTGTCAAGTCTGTGCTTTTCTTTTACCTCAGGGGTAGCGTAAGAATAATTCAACTGAGAGAATTATTTTTACTTCTCCCTGTTTTTTCCTCCTTCTTGTGAATGTTTTTGTGGAGGAAGGTGTCCCTTTCTGCACAAAAGCAATCATCCCCACAATGCAGGCACCTTCCACCATGGTGCAAGGGTGCCTGCATTGGCGCATGGCAGCAATTTATGCACTAGGGCAGGGGGACATAAATGCACAGTATCTTGTAGATATAGCACATTTATGATTTTTCCCGGTTGCTCAGGGTGGTGCAGTAAGGAACTTGCTGCATCGCCCTGCACCACAGGCCTTGTAAATGTACGGAGTATGTTTAATGAGCATCTTGGGACGCTAGTTTTTGTTGTGCCGCACAGCCTTGTGCCACATAGCTGTTAACTTTTCCTCCCTTTTGTTTCTTGGGGTGTCCAGTCCCACTCGGGCACCCTGTTTCCCTCCAGTGTTGGGGGCACCATAGAAAACCCACCCCTAGTTGCCCCAGCCACTTCCCTGCATGGGAAGCACTCCTTTGTGCTCCTCTGTACTGCTGTGGGAGATGGAAGTTCTCTCTCCCTGCCTGCTCCTGTGGGTAGGGTGCCTCTTCCAGAGGTGGCTGCCTGCTTTCACCAGATAAGGGCATGGGGAGCAGGACAGGCCCACCAGAACTGGGGGGTGCTACAGCACTCCCCCTTCCCTGGGTGACATCATGGCCTGGAGTCCCAGTCCCTCCCTCCCTCTTCTTTGCAGGAGCGCAACGGAACTTCTGCTTTTCTTTTGATGGTGGAGACTCAGAGTTGGAGATCGCAGGTCTCCCATTGGTGAAATCCCACCTGAGAGGTGGGGATACCCAGGCCCTCCAAACTTTGGGGAGGGGGTTCCACCATGCCCTCGCCCATGGGAACATTTTACAAATTCCCACTTGTGGTGACCCCTGTGCCCTGGCTTACCTGGGCGTAGCGAATCACCCAGCATTGAAGCTCCGAGCGCTCCATGGGTCACTCTGAGTCAAAGGTGAAATGCTTCTCCTGCTGATATCTCAGGCCATGTTAGACCGTTTTGCTTGCTCTTGGGCTCGTTTTGCTCCTGGTAATTAGCCCTAGCCACCTCAAACACTTTCCTCTGGCTTCCTGGCCTCCATGGTGGTTAACTTTGCCAGGGGCTAGCTCCACAAGCTCCTTTTTTAAATTCCTCTGGGGCTTTTCTCCTCCATCATGTAAAAGTACAATCCTTTCCTCCAACCAGTGTGTAAGAGGATCAGCTTCCCTTGTCCTGAGGAGAGCCCTACTGGTCCAAGGGTCAACTGCGGTCAGAGGCTTTGTCCCAGACAGGCATCAGGAGTTCCTCCTTCAAGTTGTCCATGGCTGCCGCCTTCAGTCTCAATGTCCAGCACAGAACACAACCAAGAGATGCTCCCGCCCTTGAGGAAGACCTTTTAAATGAAGGTGGAAAGTTCCAGTTGCAAGATACCTCCACCCTAACCATCCTAAGGTGCCACATCTCATCTCTACTCCTCCTGCAGAGCATTCTGCTCTGGGGACCTCAGCTCCACCCCTCGCTGACATCACTACCAGGGCCTTACCCACTAAATCTTCAAAGGAAAGCTACCTCCTGTGTTGGCACCAAAAGCCAGGGCTCCCTCCTTAGTTCAGTGGGCTTGGGTTGGCCCATTTCTGGTATAGTGTGACAGCTGACTGATCCAGAACCTTCATCTGCATCTCTTTCTCTTCTTCAGGAGCCAAGTGCACACTTTTACTTGATCCTGAAGAGAAATGTAATTAACTTGGCACAGCAGAGTGACAAAAGGCCTTGACTTTGATCCTAATGTGAGCCAGAGAAATATGACAATCTTGGATGATCTATTAACTATGCAGATATCTTCTTGGAAGTCTCATATTTGTGTTTGGCATTCAGATTCACTCCAGTTCAATAGGTCACTGGTCTCAGTAGGCCAAAGAGAAGCAAAGCTGCACAACTTGGATGATCTATTAACTGTACAGATATCTTCTTGGAAGTCTCATATTTGTGTTTGGTATTCAGATTCACTTCAGTTCAATAGGTCAGTGGTCTCAGTAGGCCAAAGAGAAGCAAAGCTGCACAACAGGGCAGTCTTCCCCATAGGTGTGTAATTGAGTGTCACTGCAGACAAGACAGTAACCCACACTGACTCTATCTATGAGAGTACACTATCACTGTGAGGCCTACCCCAGGTCGATATCCGTCCTGCAGTGTCTCATCTATGCCAGGCTACCTGTGCGCAGATACCAGGCTGGGTTATACAGTAGTCTCCCACGCACAGCCCTCACACTTGTATACACAGTTGTGCACACATAATCAGGTATAATCAGTCAAGTGCCCCTTAACCTTGCTGCGTTGCAGCAGCCTTATCTTAAAGGGCTGACAATGGTGGAATATCCCGGATGTCCATTCACCATGAGTTTACAGTTGGTGACTCACCCACAGTAAAAAGCTCAAGATACAGGTGATTAAAAAGCAAAACATCTGGGCGGATTTAATGGGCAGAAACCATCTCCTTACAGCTAGCATATGATTTTTATTGTAAGGCTACTCCTCTAGTACACAATACTATGGTTAGACTAACTTTAAAAATGTACCACTTTGGATGTGTACTGTATAGTGCAGCACACATAGAAAGCGGGAAATGTTAGACGAAATAAAAAGATGTCTCCTCTTCATGCCTGTGCTAGACTTGGCTCTGTTTCGAGAGTCACCACCAAACGTTTTGCCTTCGCCCCACCTGTTTTCTCAGTTGATTTCTGTTGGCATTAGGACTCTGCTAACCAGTGCTAAATTGATTGTGCTCACTCCTTTAAACATGGTACAATTAGCTTACTCCCAATTGCCACATTTAGGGGCATATTCACAAGAGATTGGTGCAATGGTCCTGATGCACCACTTCTCTTGCATTGTCCCTGCCCCACCTAACGACAGCATGGTTGTGCTATATTTACAATACGGGGCACCATGGCGGTTGTTAGGACCATAACGTAAAAAAAAATTGACGCTATTGTGGGGCTTTGCTGCACTAGCGTCAAAGAACAGGGTGGCCCATTGATTAAAATGGGTGTGTAATTTTAGCACCTGGTTCGAGCAGGTGTTACAAATGACAGAAATAATGGCAGAGAGAAATGTTGTAAATTTCACTGCACCATTTTTTCATCGCCTCCCTGCGTCAGAATGCCCCACCTTGCATACATTATGCCTGGCACAGGCCTAATGTGGTGCATGGAGTTACAAAGTGGTGCAATGCAATGCATTGCATGTGCTGCCTTACTGTAAAAAACATTATGCAAGGGTGGCGCAAGACTGCAGTAGGGGCTTGTAAATATGCCCCTTAATGTGGTTATAAGTTCCTAGTAAAGTGGTACTGCATGTACCCATGGCCTGTAAATAGAATGCTACACCAGGACCTAAATCTGTATTATGCCACCCACTAAAGTAGCCCTCCAAAACATGTCCCAGGCCTGTCATTGCCCCCTTTTTGCAGTTGTAAACTGTGAATTCGACATGACAAAATAAATCTTTTGCCAAGCCTAAACCTTCCCTTTTAATACACATAAGTCACCTCTATGGTAGGCCCTAAACAGACCATAATTCAGGGTGGTAGCATATTAAAAAAATTAGACATGTACTGTTAGGTTTTACATGTCCAGGTGGCATAAAATGGGGTTTTCGCTACTGCAAGGCCTACCTCTTCCATGGAATAACATTGGGTTACCTTATTACATTTCATAGGTGCTTGGGACAGATAGAAAAGTGATACTTGGTCTCAAATAAAAAATAATTTTAAATTATTTTCAATGGTAAAGTTGGATTTGAAGTTGCATTTCTGAAAATACCACTTTTAGAAAGTTGCCATTTTCTTGTCATCAATTCAATTTATTTTGAATGATTTGGAACTCCTTAGAGGTCCATATAAGCAATGTAATTAATAAAACACAATACATACTCAATTAATACAATCAACATCAAAATCTATGTTATCTACTAACTAAAATGCATCCAGATAACAGACCATCATATTTATGTTACAGTGCCCTTGCCATACAGTATTTCAATACATAAAATACATCAGTCCATTTGAATAAATACCTTCTATGAAGTGCATCGAAATCAGCCTCTCTAACTTATGTTACAGTACATTTCCTACAAAATGCATCACAGTATACAGTACATTAATCCATTTGAATAAATATGTTATTTTAATTATCCGCCAATAAGTAATAAAATCAATATAAATTTCAAAATGGTTTAAAAAAATTAAAAATCCTGAAACAGAATATTTAATTCAGAGGGTTAAACATTACTTCTAGAGCCTTACCTGCGAAGCATATATTGAAATTCAAGTAACGAGGTTTTAGCCATTTTTTCCTCAATAAAACTAAAGAGGGACAGACAAGTAACACATGTTTAAGATCCTGCACCCTCACCAGGCACAAATCACAATTGTTTGAAGAACCATCCCATTCAGAAATTAGATCTTTTAGAGACAGCTTATTCAGTCTTAACAAAATACAGAAACGCTTCACCCCTTGTGGTAAGTTTCAAAATAGGTAGGGCTGAGGTTGTTTGAAAATCACCAAATAAATCAGAACCTCAAATCTCCTCTTTTGGCGACAAAGCTCTATATCTGACAAAAAACCTTTACACGGCCTCCTTTAGACTCTTTTTAAATACAGATTGTGGTAAGGCCAAGATGAAATCAGAGTCAAACTCTAACATTTGAGGGGCGTGACTATAATTTCTAAAAAGAACTGAAATTCTTCTCCTAGTGTACCAAAAACATCTTTGTATGCTAGATGTCTTAGAGAAAATTTATCGCTTTGGAATAGGCAAAATGCCATCCGAACCACTGCAGCTAAACCCTGTACAAATATGCTCTTAATACCAAATTCAAGCCTTAAAGCTGCAGTAGATGCCATGGTATTACAAGTAACCAAGGGGCCTATTTATGGAAAGTGGCGCTGCACCAAGTGTGCCATCGCTTTCCCTGCACCCTTTAGCACCCCACCATCGCCACCATGTGTGCGCCGCATTCAAAATACGTTGCACCATGGCACAGGATAGGGGGCAATGGCGTAATTTCACATGATGCTATTGATGTACTCTGCAGAAGTAGTGCGAAAATAATGGCGCTACTCCTGCAGTGTACATAGAGCCGCATTCTAAAGAATGGAAGGCCCTTTTAATGCCTGCTCCTGAGCAGGTGTTAAAAGTGCCATAAAAAATGGTGCAAGAAAATCTCATAGGTTTCCCTTACACCATTTTCCCAGCTCCCCTAATGGGGAACATACTCTTTGCATACACTATACCTGGCACAGGCATAATGTAGCGCAATGGGTTAGAGGGTGGCACAAATTCGCTGTTTGTGACGTGCAAAATGCTTGCTACATGTGGCCCAAGGACTCTTGGATGCAAATTAAATCAGCCTGTAAAGAACAGAGATAGTCCAGTTTTTCAATTTGATTCTCTATTCCTGCAGCATTCCAAGAGACCGCACGGAAATTAAGGACAATCGCCCATTTGCAGTACCTTACCCATTGCCTGAGTACTGTTTGAAGATCCAGCCAACCAACTCCAGTTCTCCTGTTTATTAACTAATTGTTGGGGTGGGACATTGTCCACATAATTCACCACTCTTTCTCCATGAAAGAGGGAGACATTAAGGGCCATATTTATACTTTTTGACGCAAAACTGCGCTAACGCAGTTTTGCGTCAAAAAAATTAGCGCAATTCTGAAGCGCCGTGCGGGCGCCGTATTTAATCAATGACGTTAGCCGGCGTTAGCCGCCGGCGCTGCCTGGGGTGCGTGAAAAAAACCGACATACACCAGGCAGCGCCGGTGTAGGGGGATATGGAGCTTGGGCGTCAAAAAATGGGGCAAGTCAGGCTGAGGCAAATTTTTCGCCTCAACCCGATTTGCGCCATTTTTTTCGACTCCCAACCCCCATAGAAATTACTCCTGTCTTAGCAAAGACAGGAGTCATGCCCCCTTGCCCAATGGCCATGCCCAGGGGACTTATGTCCCCTGGGCATGGTCATTGGGCATAGTGACATGTAGGGGGGCACAAATCAGGCCCCCCTATGCCACAAAAAAAAAAAAAAAAAAAAAAAAAGTACTTACCGGAACTTACCTTCATGTCCCTGGGATGGGTCCCTCCAGCCTTGGGTGTCCTCCTGGGGTGGGCAAGGGTGACAGGGGGTGTCCCTGGGGGCATGGGAGGGCACCTCTGGGCTCCTTCCGAACCCACAGGTCCCTTAACGCCTGCCTTTTCCAGGTGCTAAAAAAACTGCGCAAAAGCGGCCGTACGTCATTTTTTTTGACCCGCCCAGTCCCGGGCGTGAATTTTGCCCGGGAGTGTAAATACGGCGCACATGCCTCGGAGTCAATTTTTTAGACGGGAACACCTACCTTGCATCTCATTAACGCAAAGTAGGTGTCCACGCAAAAAAATTACGCAAACTCCATGGACTTTGGCGCTAGACGTGTCTAACGCCAAAGTATAAATATGGAGTTAGTTTTGCGTCGGAATTGCGTCAAAAAAAACAACGCAATTCTGGCGCAAACAGAGTATAAATATGCCCCTAAGATTTTCCCAAGGAGAGCTCATTAGTTCTCGTGAGGGGCATGGTCCACTTCCATACCGATATGGCGCTAAAGGAGCCAGTTGTTTATTAAAGAAGGCCTCTTCTTCCCATATAGGAACAACATCTATATCTCTACGTTGTAATTGCTCGCAGTTAGCTAGAATCAATTTTGTAACAATTTTTTAATACAACCAAATTCTTGTCTTCACTACTCCTGAACCATGCGATAAATAAACATGAGAAATATATCTGCTTTCAATCAATTTTAACTCATCTATGTCTGAAAAACAAGAGATTAGGAGTGAGTGATTCAAAATTATATTAGAGTCAAATAACACAGAGAACTCCAAACACGTAGTGGTCTCAATGTACCGTAAATTATCCAAATCCTTAAATTCAACTTCCCCACCACTCAGAGGATCAGACATATAGAGCCTGATGTATCAAAGGATTTTATCCATTCTGTGTCTATGGGAAAATGTGTTCGTACATATGGCCCATAGTTAGGTGACTCAATATTTGACTTCACATTACAGAAGGAATCAGCACATGGATTTAGAGAAGACAAAACCCTCTTTGCAACAGAAGGTTTATCCTGGGAGGAACCAAGCGTGGGGATCTGCTTGAGTTCTTCCCCTGAAGAGGAAATTCCTGAAATTTCCAAAACCTGACTTTCCTTGATTTCTTTTTAGAAATTCACTGTTTGCCCTTTTTCCCAACTTTGTTTCCTATTTTCTTCTCTTTGTTTATATTAAGGTCAAGATTTCTATTATTCTCCAATGGCGCAAGTTCAGTGCGTATTCTAGCAATAGGGGGAAATATGGGAAAAGGGGCCACCTCGGAGCTCGATTCTTTTGATGGAATATCAGGGTCAGCTGTACAGGGGGTGGGGGGATTTGAGAAAAGATTTTCCAAAGAATAGTTAACACTATCTTGATGAAGGATTTTCTTAATATTTGAGGATTTATGGGGCACTTGAGGTTTACCAGCCTGAGTTCCCTGATCTATAAGAAGAGTCTGTTTGTGTAAATTCACTGTTGAGCATGTGTCCTGGACAGCTATAGATGAACTGGAGTCTTGTGCCCCAATTTATGTTTTCCACCTTTACGGCTGACAAGAGTTTCTCATCTGGGACTAACATTTCTGCTTTTGGCCCATCAATATTTTCGATATGACCAGTAGTGTATCTTGTGTGTGGTCAAAATTGTTTATTGATTTTTCTAATAACACCAAAATGGACAATAAGATTCTCTCTAGGCATTTAAAAGACTCTGAGATTACAGTACACAGTATATTGGTCAGGGAGGTCAATAGGCAAATTCTCAGAGAGCATAAGCTCTAGGGTTAGAGATGACAATAGTGCAGAAAATGCTCGATCAGATGGAGTACTACTAAAGAGTCTTAAACTGGGAAATTGTTTCATACCAACCGGAATCATGGCCTCACAACAAGATGGAAAACTCCTGGTAACTTGAATGACATTCATGTCAACATCTGGAAGGATAAAATCTCCTACATCAGGAACACCCAGCACAGTAGTAGCAGGAGATACATTGTTCACTTTTCCTGCCCCTGGAATAAAAATCTTTCTAACTGAATGAGTTGAAGGAACATCCTTTCCAATGGTATCCAACTTTCTAGCAGGTAGACTATCATCCTCCTTGGTGACTGATTTGTCAGGTGACTCCTTTTGGAGAAAAGGATGAATAGAGTTTGAACTTTTTATATTCAGTTGAAATACACCCCTATTTCTAAGGGGATTGGACTTAGGGGGTCATTACAACCTCAGCCGCCCGCCAAGGTGGACTGCACAGCAGACAGTGAAAAGCTGCACAGGCCGTGGCAGGGAGCCCCTGCACTGCCCATGCCAGGGGCCCCGCGACTCCCCTTTCCACCAGCCTTTTCATGGCGGTACAAACTGCCATGAAAAGGCTGGCAGGAGGGGGACTCGTAATCCCCTGGCGCTGCCCTGGAGGATTACTCCCACTGGGACAAAAGTGGCAGGAAACCGCCGGTCCATAATCCCCCATGGAAGAACCGCCAGCCTGTTGGCGGTGCTTCCTCCAAAACAGCCCTGGCGGTTCTAATGACCCACTTAGTCTTTTTTACATGCCCTGGGGAGAAGAATTCTACCCATATGAAGAGATTTGGCCGTCATATTAGAATCTGTGAGTCCAAAATCCAAAAAGGAGGAGTGCTTTGAGGGGTTTTCCAGCAATATTTAATATATATATTTTTTAAAAATAATATTTTAGTCTTTTTTAGTCTTTTCAAAACGTAGAGTTCTCCAAGCACCAGACTATAAAGAAGTCTTAAGAGTTCTTAAGGGAGGCCAAGAAGGGCAGGCCCCCTGAGGAGAGCAAGCCGTACTGGCCTAATGCAAGCCGCTTCTCCTCCACCCACAGAGACCCGGAGCTCTAAGCTTTGCCTTCCCTGGCCCTACTCCAGATCCCCCAAGGACTCCTTGTCCTGCGCTGATTTCAAATTCAATAATGCCCCCAGGGCCCAGGTATCCAATACACGAGTAACTGATTAGTGCCCTTGCTGGGATGGTGCTGTAGACGACTGTGAGCCACCAGTGGGCTACTACTATGCTTTATAGCGCCAGCCCACCAAATCAGGCCCACTAATTGCTGGGCTACTGGGGGAGCAAGGAACGCTCTCTCCAGCGCGCCACACCACTCTCCCACCAATGCTGACCCCTCTGCCTTTGCTGCTGCTCTGCTGCTCCGCTACCTCCTACGGGTCCACAGCATGCAGGACGGTAGGCGCGATAGGCGCGGGTCGCTGGCACTGGTGCCAGTGCAGACCATGTATGGGCTCTGTCGAGTCTTTTCCCTCTGCTACCGGGCCCCACCGGACACCAGACACTGCAGTAGCCACGAAGCCACAATGCTGTAATGCCTAGCTCTCCAACTCCTCATGATGCCTGGCTCCTCCCCTTCTGCTTTCGACACTCGCCATCCTCCGTCACAACATAAACCATTTTCTTGTTCTAATCATTTGGTGCCGGCAGCCTGTGTCATGGGTCATATTACTCTAAATAGTTGGCAGTTGTCCTTTTTGTATTCCACTAGACAGTGAGACTAAGACTAGATGTTGGCAGGATGAGCCATCCTGGCAGGATGGGAGGGACAGAGCTGTTGCCTGTCCCACTTACATTTCAAAGAGCTGCCTACAGTACTTAGAAAGAACTTGACGCTAGTCCTTTGTCATCCTTGGCCTCTTGGGTGGGGGGGAAGCATCCAGAACCAGGAGTAGGAAGGTGTAGAAGTTTCAACATTCTGGTGGTGCACACTCTAGGGCCCACACAACACGGGTTTGGACTTCACCTCTCTAGTGTATCGTCCTTGCCAGGGCATTCCAGCAATGGGCAACACTCATCTTGTCACAAATCCAATGTTCCTGGTCATTCCGCTCAATGGTAAATCAACACCCGCATATGTACTTTGTCAAGTGAATAGGAATATTGTTTCATCTTAACTTTACCTTGCTGTGACTTGACTTACTGTGTCTTGACTTCCTTAGGCTACTGAAGTGGGACTCAGAGCCATAGCTTTCCACTTAGTTTCTTTGTATCATGGCCTGGAGTGGTATAGTGCCTGGACCGCACTACAGATCCCTGACATCCTGGCAGGGTAGCAATCTTGGTAGGGGCACCTGTTTAAAACTAACCCCACCCAAGGAGATATGCTTTCTATTGTCAGAAGAATACCGACAGAGAGACCTCGTTGAAGTCTTTGCCTTTCACTCTAAAAGGACTTGAAATGCTGATGGCCAGGAGCGAACTCGGATGAGTTCACCTCGGTACTCTCCAGCGCTTCAGTCAGAGAATCACCACAGTGCACTATGACCAGTCAGGTCTTATCAGTAAGAGCCATAGAGACTGACCATTAAACTTTCATGTCATGTGAGTTTATTCAGAGGAGCCTGTAGCACTGAGACTTTATTTGTGCCATAAACACTTTACACAT
Organism: Pleurodeles waltl; assembly: GCF_031143425.1. Taxonomy (NCBI): domain Eukaryota; kingdom Metazoa; phylum Chordata; class Amphibia; order Caudata; family Salamandridae; genus Pleurodeles; species Pleurodeles waltl. The sequence continues at coordinate 1,260,320,347 of NC_090440.1, read as the reverse complement.
GTGGGCATCTTTCAAAGGTTTGGCAAGGACCTTGACCCCCTCAAAGAGTCAAAATGTGAAAAATTATAAGGAATTATTAACCAGTGTTCACAGTCAGGGTGAAGAAACCCTGGGAAAAACCTCACCTTATCCTGTAGATCTCAAGAGGAAGAAGAGTTCTTGGACATATTTATGATATGTAAACTAGTTTCAAATCTCTGGTAAAGAAAGACTGCATGAGAATGAGTGAAAGAGATCAAGCTTTTTTAATCATTCTTCTCTGCTTTATAGTTGTAACACCAGTCTGGAAATCTATGATCACCCCCATTTGGATTGAAGGTTTCAAAACTCCTTATGTAGGGTGAAAGTCTTTACTCACACACAGGGATACATATTGGAGGCTTTGAGATGAGGAAGGCTTCCAGTGCTAAATCACAACTAACCCCTTATTCCTCTTCTTTCAGATCTCTATCCCTGCTGTTCCTATCACCACACTTTTTCCCTCTCCCGGCTACTCCAATACTTTGGGTTGCTAAAAGATTTGGAGAAGACGGTGCCAGGAAGTAGGTCAAAAGATTGTTGTGCAAATCCCGAGGAAGCACCTGCATTGACAAGTTCCTCCCACTTCAAAAGCCGGTACTAGATATAAAAATTGGACCCTCAGACCAACTTTTCACTTAAACTCCTGGACTTTGGAAAGACACTCACAAGGACTGCCTCGTATTTCAGAGGAGTGCCTTGCTGCTTAAAGCCTGCTTTGCACTTCAGAGGACTATCCTGCTGCTTGAAGCCTGACTTGTACCCTCAGAGGACCACCCTGCTTCTTGAGGCCTATCTTGCTGCTTGAACCCAGGGCTACTAGAGTGACTCTAAGGGCTAGTTGGCAGGCCTCCTGTTTTACGGTACATAGACACATAAAGCTCCAACAACATTACACAGTACGCCCCTCCAATTGATGCCCAACCAGTCCTGGACATTTGAAAGTTGTGCCCAAACATCCAAAACCTGACTCCTGAAATTTAAGACATTTTTCACCAAAATGTGTCCCGAGAACCAACAGGAGACTAGGAGCTACCTGCTTGCTGATCCACCAAAGGTTCCCTGCCAGTCAAGCTGACTTCACGGTAGTTGCTCCCACTTCTTTCTTTTCTGCTGCACCAAATCCTGTTCAGCAGCTCCTTTCAAAAGGAGTGTCCAGCTTAGTGGAGACCTCATTGGCCACAGCTTGCAACTTCACCCCACTGGAGATTTTGAAATTCAGAAAACTTGACAAAGTCAGAATGAAAAAATCTTCACCACAACTTCATCTAGTGGCTTCCGGAAAATGAATCCTCCTATCAGGCACCTATGGCTACCTTGCCTCACTGAACTTTACCTTCTGAGAAACTTTTCTTCAAATTTCCCTCAAGTCTGAATGTAAGCTGAGACCGGGCCGTGTAGCCATAACTTTTGGTCTTTCCCTTTCTCACATGATGAGATGCCTGTGGTTGGCACTTTAATTATATAAGCATTATTTTTGCTAAACACTTTAAACATTCATAACTCCTATTCTACTGATTAGATTGTTTTGACATTCTGGTGTGAAATCATTTACAAAAAATTTCTCTATTTTTCTAAATTGGTGTGGGAATTTTCTTGTGTCGTATTTTTACTTTATTACTGTTTAAGTGTTGCATAAATACATTATACATTGCCTCTAAGTTAAGCCTGACTGCCTTTACACCAAACTACCATAAGGTTAAGCACAGGTTAACGTAGTTACTTTTTTAATTCACCCTGAAAGAAACTGTGGTTGGTGCCTTGGAAGGATATTCACCCTTCTCAATTAAAAACCCAATTTCCTACAGCATTCTTTAAACTTTAAATTGGCAATGTTTTTGGTGCAAACCACTTTCCATTATTGTTATTAGATAGGGTTTCGCACCAAAAACCATGGATGGCTGCATGGGAATGCCCAGGTACAGTACAGTAATGCAAAGCAGTGCTTTGTACTACTTTGAATTACTCTGAGACAACATTCTGGCACAAAACAAACTTTGTGCTGGAAAGTAATAAAAATAAATCATTTTGCACAGGTTTGTTTCAATTTTGTGACAGTGCAACATGTTTGTAAATCTGAGTGTGCAGAAGGGTTGGTTTCAGTTTATGGATCTGCACATGGATCCAGTATTCTGGATGCTGTATGTAATAGGAATGATCAGGCAGACAGGTAAGGCTGCTTAGACCCATGAATGGAAGCTGTAGAGCCAGCGAATAAGTTGTTTGTAGTACTGGAAGATAACATCCTTGTTTAGCTGCAAATCAAGAGATGCTCAGGACGCGGGTGTATAAACTACATTAGCCCATGACAATGTTCAGAGAATTGAGCTATGTTTTGTGTCTGGCGATGGCTGCGATTCAATTGATCAATCAATCAGTACGTCTATAGCACGTCTTATCACCTGTGGAGTTTCAAGGCGCTGTTGCGGGTGTGCTGCTCACTCAAATAGCCATGTCTTGAGGTCCTTCCTGAACTGCTTCAGTGATGCAGTCTGTCTGAATTTGAGTGGTAGTGTGCTCCATATCCGGGCTGCAAGGTAGGAGAAAGATCTTACCCTGCTCTGCTTTTTTGGATTCTGGGTCGGCTATGAGGGCAAGCTGGGAAGAACAGAGTTGTCTGTTGGGTGCATAGAATTTGAGGCAGTGGTTCAGGTAGGCCGGTCCTATGTTGTGTAGTGCCTAGTAGGTGTGTGTCAGAAGCTTATAGGTTATGCGTTTGTTGGACAGGAGCCAGTGTATGTCTTTGAGGTGGGAGGAGATGTGGCTGTGTCGGGGAATGTCCAGGATGAGCCTGGCTGCTGCATTCTGGATTACTTGTAGTCTTGATTGCATTTTCTTAGTGATGCCGGCATAGAGTGCATTGTCGTAGTCCTGTTTGCTACCGTCGTGTGCATGGGAGACTATCCTTCTCAACTCAATTGGGAGCCACTTGGAGATCTTTTGAAGGAGTCAAAGGGTGTGGAAGCACGACAATAAGACAGCGTTGATTTGACGGGTCAGAGGCAGAGAGGAGTCGAGGTTGATGCTCAGATTGCGTGCATGGTCGGTGAGAGCGGGGACATTTTCCAAGAGGGTAGGCCACCAGGAGTCGTTCCAGGAGGAGGGGTTGGAGCCAAGTATGAGTATCTCTGTCTTCTCCGAGTTGAATTTGAGGCAACTGGCTTCCATTGAGGTGGTGACTGCTCTCATTCCGTTTTGGAAATTTCTCTTGACTTTTGCTGGGTCATCAGTCAGGGAGAGGATCAGTTAGGTATCGTCGATGTAGGAGACAATATTTTGTCTGTGTTGTTTGATGATTTTGGCAAGAGGGTCATGTACATTTTGAAGAGCCTCAAGCTGAGTGAGGATCCATGGAGTACTCCGCTGCATGTTTCTTTGGGTTCCAATGTGAACGGTGGTAGTCTGACACTCTGTGTTCTTCCAGTAAGGAAGGATCTGATCCATTCCCATGCTTCATCTCAGATGCCGGCATCATGGAGTCTTGCACAGAGGGTGGGGTGGGGGACTTTGTCAAATGTGACAGAGAGGTCACGGAGCATGAGTATGGCTAGGGCCCGAGTTACAGTTACTTTAGGGTGCGAGTGATGGTTAATTGAAACAACTCTAACTGTAACTGCTGAATTTTTATGGTTTTTACAAGCAAATTCAGGGCCTAACTATAACTTCCCAGTCACCTTTGGTTTTTTTCAGTTTTATCATATATATATATATATATATACATATATATATATATATATATGTATAATTGAAAAATCAAAGGACGTTGTCATTAGGTGTTACTAACCATGAAATTCACCAGTTATAGCCTGGTCAGCTGACACTGCTGAATTTTCAAAACGCAGAATGAGTGAAGATTCCATTTGGGATGTGAAATCAGTGCAGTCCTAAGATCTCTAGAGATATGCAGTGATCTAGGGGCATTGCCAGCGATGTTCAATGCATCTCTCTGTAATGATTTTAACCAGTATATCACATTTTCTTTGGAGTCCTTTAGTTCTTCCTTTAAGACCTATTCTATTGGTACAATCTAAAATCTGATAACAAATGGACTGCAGGGTTAATATGAATGCCCAGAGTTTGGTCAAGTTTATTATCAACTAACGTTAGTGTATGATTGTTGAAGCATCTATGAAAGTCACTCACTGCTTGGCCTACATATCGACAACTCTGTCTGTGGCACTTAATCACATTGTTCAACATGTCAGATGCTGTCTTATGCCATACGTTTTTCCTGTAATAGAACTAGTTACCAATGATGCCTGTCAAAGGTATGCACCTTTCAGATTCACAGCAGCAAACATCATATTTGTTGCAGTTTGTTTGATTTCAGCTCTCACAACAAGTAATCATACAGTGGGAGTTCTGTAATAAGCAATGACTGGCGGTTTTGGAAAACCTTTTTGTTTTTCACAGTTTGATAGTAGGGAAAATATGGTTTTGCATTATGTTTTTGTCATCGTGTAGTCTATAGTCCCTCAACTCTTAACTAGAAACCATAATACAAAAAACATTTCCCTTATTGAAGCAAAGCATTTGATAGAATTGTAATCTGGAAGATGATCAATAGAGAAACAAATTAATTAGATTCATATCATCATGTGTCATTTGCATATGCATTTTAACAGAATGAATGTCAGATGTTCAAAACCACATCTGACACAATTTACCAACACTGCTAGTGGTGATTTTTACAGGTAAATACCTGAAAACAGGTCTGTTGAAGGATGGTCCAAAGTTTTTAAATAAGAATCAAAGAGCACGCTCTTTCATCGTCAGGGCATATTGGTGGAAACATTGCTTCTCCTGATAATTATCGTCATTGAGAAAAGCCTTATTTTTGTCAAGTGACACATATGTGTTGTGGTGATCCAAGAGCTGCTCAACTGCATGGATGTTTCCACAGATTAACAGAACATTCTACCACAGCATGCTATCAGGTGAAATTTGTAGGTCATGAGACCTTTGAGCCATTTACATTCGCCGCAACATCTGTTTTCATCTCAAAACATACCATTAGACAACAGATAAGTGGCAATGTTAACCAAATTGTATCTCCTTGTCACACAATAAAAGGATGAGTGTGGCTGCACCTCTTGTAAAACATTAGAAGGTTTAAAATGTTCAGGAAGATAGGGTTGACATGCCAGCTTGATGACAATAATAAGTGCAGCGATCCCCAACAGGATTGATGAGCTAGTCATTGCAACCCAGATGATGTATGCTGGTGGATGACTATTATTTATAAAGTTTTCACAATAGGTGTAGGAAGTTGGCTCTGTATGCACTATTTCAAAGTAAGGAATAGTATGCACAGAGTCCAAGGGTTCCCCTTAGAGGTAAGATAGTTGCAAAAAGAGATAATACTAATGCTCTATTTTGTGGTAGTGTGGTCGAGCAGTAGGCTTATCAAAGGAGTAGTGTTAAGCATTTGTTGTACATACTCACAGGCAATAAATGAGGAACACACACTCAGACACAAATCCAGGCCAATAGGTTTTGTTATAGAAAAATATGTTTTCTTAATTTATTTTAAGAACCACAGGTTCAAATTCTACATGTAATATCTCATTTGAAAGGTATTGCAGGTAAGTACTTTAGGAACTTTGAATAATCACAATAGCATATATACTTTTTAAATAAAATACATTTAGCTATTTCAAAAGTGGACACAGTGCAATTTTCAACAGTTCCTGGGGTAGGTAAAGTAATGTTAGTTCTTGCAGGTAAGTAAACCACCTACGGGGTTCAAATTGGGGTCCAAGGTAGCCCACCGTTGGGGGTTCAGAGCAACCCAAAAGTCACCACACCAGCAGCTCAGGGCCGGTCAGGTGCAGAGTTCAAAGTGGTGCCCAAAACACATAGGCTTCAATGGAGAAGGGGGTGCCCCGGTTCCAGTCTGCCAGCAGGTAAGTACCCGCGTCTTCGGAGGGCAGACCAGGGGGGTTTTGTAGGGCACCGGGGGGGGACACAAGTCCACACAGAAAGTACACCCTCAGCAGCGCGGGGGCGGCCGGGTGCAGTGTGCAAAGAAGCGTCGGGTTCGCAATAGGGTTCAATGGGAGACTAAGGGGTCTCTTCAGCGGTGAAGGCAGGCATGGTGGGGGCTCCTCGGGGTAGCCACCACCTGGGCAAGGGAGAGGGCCTCCTGGGGGTCACTCCTGCACTGGAGTTCCGATCCTTCAGGTGCTGGGGGCTGCGGGTGCAGCGTCTTTTCCAGCCGTCGGGATTTTAGAGTCAGGCAGTCGCGGTCAGGGGGACCCTCGGGATTCCCTCTGCAGGCGTCGCTGTGGGGGCTCAGGGGGGACACACAGTCTTGGAGTCGCCTGGGGGTCCTCCCTGTCACGTTGTTTCTTCACCAGTCGAGTCGGGGTCGCCGGGTGCAGTGTTGCAAGTCTCACGCTTCTTGCAGGGATTGCAGGGGTCTTTAAATCTGCTCCTCTGGAAACAAAGTTGCAGTCTTTGTTGAACAGGGCCGCTGTCCTCAGGAGTTTCTTGGTCTTTTGGAAGCAGGGCAGTCCTCTGAGGATTCAGAGGTCGCTGGTCCTGGGGAAAGCGTCGCTGGAGCAGGTTTCTTCTGAAGGAGGGAGACAGGCGGGTAGGGTTGGGGCCAAAGCAGTTGGTGTCTTCTTCTTCTCTGCAGGGGTTTTTCAGCTCAGCAGTCCTCTTCTTCGTAAGTTGCAGGAATCTAAATTCTTAGGTTCAGGGAAACTCTTAAATCTGGGGGGTTAGTAGCCAATGGCTACTAGCCCTGAGGGTGGGTACACCCTCTTTGTGCCTCCTCCCAAGGGGAGGGGGGCACATTCCTATCCCTATTGGGGGAATCCTCCATCTGCAAGATGGAGGATTTCTAAAAGTTAGAGTCACTTCAGCTCAGGACACCTTAGGGGCTGTCCTGACTGGCCAGTGACTCCTCCTTGTTATTCTCATTATTTCCCCCCTTTCCTTGCCGCCAAAAGTGGGGCCGTGGCTGGAGGGGGCGGGCAACTCCACTAGCTGGAGTGCCCTGCGGTGCTGGAACAAAGGGGGTGAGCCGTTGAGGCTCACCGCCAGGTGTTACAGCTCCTGCCTGGGGGAGGTGATAGCATCTCCACCCAGTGCAGGCTTTGTTACTGGCCACAGAGTGACAAAGGCACTCTCCCCATGTTGCCAGCAACATGTCTCGAGTGTGGCAGGCTGCTAGAACCAGTCAGCTTACACGGGTAGTTGGTTTAGGTTTCAGGGGGCACCTCTGAGGTGCCCTCTGGGGTGTATTTTACAATAAAATGTACACTGGCATCAGTGTGCATTTATTGTGCTGAGAAGTTTGATACCAAACTTCCCAGTTTTCCGTGTAGCCATTATGGTGCTGTGGAGTTCGGGTTTGACAGACTCCCAGACCATATACTCTTATGGCTACCCTGCACTTACAATGTCTAAGGTTTGGCTTAGACACTGTAGGGGCACAGTGCTCATGCACTGGTGCCCTCACCTATGGTATAGTGCACCCTGCCTTAGGGCTGTAAGGCCTACTAGAGGGGTGACTTATCTATACTGCATAGGCAGTGTGAGGTTGGCATGGCACCCTGAGGGGAGTGCCATGTCGACTTACTCGTTTTGTCCTCATCAGCACACACAAGCTGGCAAGCAGTGTGTCTGTGCTGAGTGAGGGGTCCCCAGGGTGGCATAAGATATGCTGTAGCCCTTAGAGACCTTCCCTGGCATCAGGGCCCTTGGTACTAGGGATACCAGTTACAAGGGCCTTACCTGGATGCCAGGGTGTGCCAATTGTGGAATCAAAAGTACAGGTTAGGGAAAGAACACTGGTGCTGGGGCCTGGTTAGCAGGCCTCAGCACACTTTCAATTCAAAACATAGCATCAGCAAAGGCAAAAAGTCAGGGGGTAACCATGCCAAGGAGGCATTTCCTTACACAACCCCCCCCCCCAAACGAAAGAGGATGAGACTAACCTTTCCCAAGAGAGTCTTCATTTTCTAAGTGGAAGAACCTGGAAAGGCCATCTGCATTGGCATGGGCAGTCCCAGGTCTGTGTTCAACTATAAAGTCCATTCCCTGTAGGGAGATGGACCACCTCAACAGTTTTGGATTTTCACCTTTCATTTGCATCAGCCATCTGAGAGGTCTGTGGTCAGTTTGAACTAAAAAGTGAGTACCAAAGAGGTATGGTCTCAGCTTCTTCAGGGACCAAACCACAGCAAAGGCCTCCCTCTCAATGGCACTCCAATGCTGCTCCCTGGGGTGTAACCTCCTGCTAATGAAAGCAACAGGCTGGTCAAGGCCATCATCATTTGTTTGGGACAAAACTGCCCCTATCCCATGTTCAGAGGCATCTGTCTGCACAATTAACTGCTTGGAGTAATCTGGAGCTTTTAGAACTGGTGCTGTGCACATTGCTTGTTTCAGGGTGTCAAAGGCCTGTTGGCATTCTACAGTCCAGTTTATCTTCTTGGGCTTTTTCTTGGAGGTGAGTTCTGTGAGGGCTGTCACAATGGATCCATATCCCTTCACAAACCTCCTGTAATACCCAGTCAAGCCAAGGAATGCCCTGACTTGAGTCTGGGTTTTTGGAGCTGCCCAGTCCAGAATAGTCTGGATCTTAGGCTGGAGTGGCTGAACTTGGCCTCCACCTACAAGGTGGCCCAAGTAAACCACAGTTCCCTGCCCTATCTGGTATTTGGATGCCTTGATAGAGAGGCCTGCTGATTGCAGATCCTTCAAAACCTTCTTCAGGTGGACCAGGTGATCCTGCCAGTTGGAGCTAAAGACAGCAATATCGTCAAGATAAGCTGCACTAAAGGACTCCAAGCCAGCAAGGACTTGATTCACCAACCTTTGGAAGGTGGCAGGGGCATTCTTTAAACCAAAGGGCATAACAGTGAACTGATAATGCCCATCAGGTGTGGAGAATGCTGTCTTTTCTTTTGCTCCAGGTGCCATTTTGATTTGCCAGTACCCTGCTGTTAAGTCAAAGGTACTTAAGAATTTGGCAGCACCTAATTTGTCTATCAGTTCATCAGCTCAAGGAATGGGATGGGCATCTGTCTTGGTGACAGAATTAAGTCCTCTGTAGTCCACACAAAACCTCATCTCTCTCTTTCCATCTTTGGTGTGAGGTTTGGGGACTAAGACCACTGAGCTAGCCCAGGGGCTGTCAGAGTGCTCAATTACTCCCAATTCCAGCATCTTGTGGACTTCCACCTTGATGTTTTCCTTAACTTGATGAGACTGTCTGAATATTTTGTTTTTGACAGGCATGCTGTCTCCTGTGTCCACATCATGGGTACACAGGTGTGTCTGACCAGGGGTTAGGGAAAAGAGCTCAGCAAACTGTTGCAGGACCTTCCTGCAGTCAGATTGCTGTTGGCCAGAGAGGGTGTCTGAATAGATCACTCCATCTACTGAACCATCTTTAGGGTTTGAAGATAGAAAATCAGGGAGAGGCTCACTCTCAGCTTCCTGATCCTCATCTGTTACCATTAACAGATTCATATCAGCCCTGTCATGGAAGAGCTTAAGGCGGTTCACATGGATCACCCTCTTGGGGCTCCTGCTAGTGCCCAGGTCTACCAGGTAGGTAACCTGACTCTTCCTCTCTAGCACTGGGTAAGGGCCACTCCATTTGTCCTGAAGTGCCCTGGGAGCCACAGGCTCCAAAACCCAGACTTTCTGCCCTGGTTGAAATTCAACCAGTGCAGCCTTTTGGTCATACCAAAACTTCTGGAGCTGTTGGCTGGCCTCAAGGTTTTTACTTGCCTTTTCCATTTACTCTGCCATCCTTGAGCGGAGGCCAAGTACATAGTCCACTATGTCTTGTTTAGGCTCATGAAGAGGTCTCTCCCAGCCTTCTTTCACAAGAGCTAGTGGTCCCCTTACAGGGTGGCCAAACAGAAGTTCAAAGGGTGAGAATCCTACTCCCTTCTGAGGCACCTCTCTGTAAGCGAAGAGCAGGCATGGCAAGAGGACATCCCATCTCCTTTTGAGTTTTTCTGGGAGCCCCATGATCATGCCCTTTAATGTCTTGTTGAATCTCTCAACAAGGCCATTAGTTTGTGGATGATAGGGTGTAGTGAATTTATAAGTCACTCCACACTCATTCCACATGTGTTTCAGGTATGCTGACATGAAGTTGGTACCTCTGTCAGACACCGCCTCCTTAGGGAAGCCCAATCTGGTAAAGATACCAATGAGGGCCTTGGCTACTGCAGGGGCAGTAGTCGACCTAAGGGGAATAGCTTCAGGATACCTAGTAGCATGATCCACTACTACTAGGATGTACATATTTCCTGAGGCTGTGGGAGGTTCAAGTGGACCCACTATGTCCACACCCACTCTTTCAAAGGGGACCCCCACCACTGGAAGTGGAATGAGGGGGGCCTTTGGATGTCCACCTGTCTTGCCACTGGCTTGACAGGTGGTACAGGAGACACAAAACTCCTTAACTTTCTGGGACATGTTGGGCCAGTAGAAGTGGTTGACTAGTCTCTCCCACGTCTTGGTTTGTCCCAAATGCCCACCAAGGGGAATATCATGGGCTAAGGTCAGAATGAACTCTCTGAACTCCTGAGGCACTACCACTCTCTTAGTGGCACCAGGTTTGGGATCTCTTGCCTCAGTGTACAGGAGCCCATCTTCCCAATAGACCCTATGTGTTCCAGTTTTCTTGCCATTGGACTCTTCAGCAGCTTGCTGCCTAAGGCCTTCAAGAGAGGGACAGGTTTCTTGCCCCTTACACAACTGCTCCCTTGAGGCTCCCCCTGGGCCTAAGAGTTCAACCTGATAAGGTTCTAACTCCATAGGCTCAGTTCCCTCAGAGGGCAGAACTTCTTTCTGAGAAGAGAGGTTCTCTTTTTGGTGTTGTGTTGCAGCTGGTTTCCCAGCTGACTTTCCTTTTCTCTTGGTAGGCTGGGCCCTTTTTCCAGACTCCAGCTCTACTTTTTCACCCTGAGCCTTGCACTGTGCCCTTGTCTTGACACACACCAGTTCAGGGATACCCAGCATGGCTGCATGGGTTTTCAGTTCTACCTCAGCCCATGCTGAGGACTCCAGGTCATTTCCAAGCAAACAGTCTACTGGGATATTTGAGAAGACCACCACCTGTTTCAGGCCATTGACCCCTCCCCACTCTAAAGTTACCATAGCCATGGGATGTACTTTAGTCTGATTGTCAGCGTTGGTGACTGGATAAGTTTGTCCAGCCAGGTATTGACCAGGGGAAACCAGTTTCTCTGTCACCATGGTGACACTGGCCCCTGTATCCCTCAGGCCTTCTACACTTGTCCCATTAATTAAGAGCTGCTGCCTGTATTTTTGCATGTTAGGAGGCCAGGCAGCCAGTGTGGCTAAATCCACCCCACCCTCAGAGACTAATGTAGCTTCAGTGTGACACCTGATTTGCTCTGGGCACAGTGATGATCCCACTTGGAGGCTGGCCATTCCAGTTTTAGCTGGAATGGAGTTAGACGTGGTACTTTTCTTGGGACAGGCCTTGTCTCCAGTTTGGTGTCCAGGCTGATTACAGCTACAACACCAGGCCTTTTTGGGATCAAAGTTTTTACCCTTGTACCCAAAATTGTTTTGTGAAGAGGCTCGGGCCCACCCTCCTGTGCAGGTTTTTGGGGGCCTGTAGAAGACTCTTTACTATTTTTGTTTTTGGATGTCTCAACACTCTTCCCCTGGGGAGGCTTTGTGACCCCTTTCTTTTGGTCACCCCCTGTGGAAGTCTTGGTCACCCTAGTCTTGACCCAATGGTCCGCCTTCTTTCCCAATTCTTGGGGAGAAATTGGTCCTAGGTCTACCAGATGCTGATGCAGTTTATCATTGAAACAATTACTTAACAGGTGTTCTTTCACAAATAAATTGTACAGCCCATCATAATTATTTACACCACTGCCTTGAATCCAACCATCCAGTGTTTTTACTGAGTAGTCTACAAAATCAACCCAGGTCTGGCTCGAGGATTTTTGAGCCGCCCTGAATCTAATCCTATACTCCTCAGTGGAGAATCCAAAGCCCTCAATCAGGGTTCCCTTCATGAGGTCATAAGATTCTGCATCTTTTCCAGAGAGTGTGAGGAGTCTATCCCTACACTTTCCAGTGAACATTTCCCAAAGGAGAGCACCCCAGTGAGATTTGTTCACTTTTCTGGTTACACAAGCCCTCTCAAAAGCTATGAACCATTTGGTGATGTCATCACCATCTTCATATTTAGTTACAATCCCTTTAGGGATTTTCAACATGTCAGGAGAATCTCTGACCCTAGTTATGTTGCTGCCACCATTGATGGGTCCTAAGCCCATCTCTTGTATTTCCCTTTCTATGGCTAGGATCTGTCTTTCCAAAGCCAATCTTTTGGCCATCCTGGCTAACTGGATGTCCTCTTCACTGGAGTTATCCTCAGTGACTTCAGGGATGTTGGTCTCTCCTGTGAGGGACACAGCATCTCTGACTATTATATTTGGAGTCAGGGCTTGGGCAGCCCTGTTCTCCCTAAGTAGGACTGGAGGGGGGGAATTCTCCTTCATGTCACTATCTTCATCCTCTGTGTTGCCATCCTCAGAGGGGTTGGCCTTTTCAAACTCTGCCAAAAGCTCCTGGAGCTGTATTTTGGAAGGTCTGGGGCCCGTCGTTATTTTCTTTATTTTACAGAGTGACCTTAGCTCCCTCATCTTAAGATGGAGGTAAGGGGTGATGTCGAGTTCCATCACATTCACATCTGTACTAGACATTATGGCGGTCATTCTGACCCTGGCGGTTGAAAACCGCCAGGGCAGAGTGCAGCGGAAGCACCGCCAACAGGCTGGCGGTGCTTCATGGGCAATTCTGACCGGGGCGGTACAGCCGCGGTCAGAAAAGGGCAACCAGCGGTTTCCCGCCGGTTTACCCCTGCCCCAAAGAATCCTCCATGGCGGCGCTGCTCGCAGCACCGCCATGGGGATTCCGACCCCCTTCCCGCCATCCTGGTCCTGGCGGTAAAAACCGCCAGGAACAGGATGGCGGGAACGGGTGTCGTGGGGCCCCTGGGGGCCCCTGCACTGCCCATGCCACAGGCATGGGCAGTGCAGGGGCCCCCTAACAGGGCCCCATAATGATTTTCAGTGTCTGCCTAGCAGACACTGAAAATCGCGACGGATGCCACTGCACCCGTCGCACCCCTTCAACTCCGCCGGCTCCATTCGGAGCCGGCTTCATTGTGGAAGGGGCTTTCCTGCTGGGCCAGCGGGCGGCCTTCTGGCGGTCGCCCGCCGGCCCAGCGGGAAAGTCAGAATGACCGCTGCGGTCATTTGACCGCGGTACGGTCTTCTGGCGGTTCCCGCCAGGCGGGCGGTTTCTAAAAGTTGGAATACTTTTTAAGAATCTAAAACTAGTTCTAGGTTCTAATTCAAACTTTCACCAAACTTTTAAACTCTAAAAGAAATGCTAACAGGAACTAACACAAGGCCCTAGCAGGTTTTTTAAGAATTTAGAAAAATAGTTCAAATTGCAAAAATCAATTTCTAATGACAATTTTTGGAATTTGTCGTGTGATCAGGTATTGGCTGAGTAGTCCAGCAAATGCAAAGTCTTGTACCCCACCGCTGATCCACCAATGTAGGAAGTTGGCTCTGTATGCACTATTTCAAAGTAAGGAATAGTATGCACAGAGTCCAAGGGTTCCCCTTAGAGGTAAGATAGTGTCAAAAAGAGATAATACTAATGCTCTATTTTGTGGTAGTGTGGTCGAGCAGTAGGCTTATCAAAGGAGTAGTGTTAAGCATTTGTTGTACATACTCACAGGCAATAAATGAGGAACACACACTCAGAGACAAATCCAGGCCAATAGGTTTTGTTATAGAAACATATCTTTTCTTAGTTTATTTTAAGAACCACAGGTTCAAATTCTACATGTAATATCTCATTTGAAAGATATTGCAGGTAAGTACTTTAGGAACTTTGAATAATCACAATAGCATATATACTTTTTACATAAAATACATTTAGCTATTTCAAAAGTGGACACAGTGCAATTTTCAACAGTTCCTGGGGGAGGTAAAGTAATGTTAGTTCTTGCAGGTAAGTAAACAACCTACGGGGTTCAAATTGGGGTCCAAGGTAGCCCACCGTTGGGGGTTCAGAGCAACCCCAAAGTCACCACACCAGCAGCTCAGGGCCGGTCAGGTGCAGAGTTCAAAGTGGTGCCCAAAACACATAGGCTTCAATGGAGAAGGGGGTGCCCCGGTTCCAGTCTGCCAGCAGGTAAGTACCCGCGTCTTTGGAGGGCAGACCAGGGGGATTTTGTAGGGCACCGGGGGGGGGACACAAGTCCACACAGAAAGTACACCCTCAGCAGCGCAGGGGCGGCCGGGTGCAGTGTGCAAACAAGCATCGGGTTCGCAATAGGATTCAATGGGAGACCAAGGGGTCTCTTCAGCGGTGCAGGCAGGCAGGGGGGGGCTCCTCGGGTAGCCACCACCTGGGCAAGGGAGAGGGCCTCCTGGGGGTCACTCCTGCACTGGAGTTCCGATCCTTCAGGTGCTGGGGGCTGCGGGTGCAGGGTCTTTTCCAGCCGTCGGGATTTTAGAGTCAGGCAGTCGCGGTCAGGGGGAGCCTCGGGATTCCCTCTGCAGGCGTCACTGTGGGGGCTCAGGTGGGACAACTTTGGTTACTCACAGTCTTGGAGTCGCCTGGGGGTCCTCCCTGTCGTGTTGTTTCTTCACCAGTCGAGTCGGGGTCGCCGGGTGCAGTGTTGCAAGTCTCACGCTTCTTGCGGGGATTGCAGGGGTCTTTAAATCTGCTCCTCTGGAAACAAAGTTGCAGTCTTTGTTGAACAGGGCAGCTGTCCTCTGGAGTTTCTTGGTCTTTTGGAAGCAGGGCAGTCCTCTGAGGATTCAGAGGTCGCTGGTCCTGGGGAAAGCGTCGCTGGAGCAGGTTTCTTCTGAAGGAGGGAGACAGGCCGGTAGGGCTGGGGCCAAAGCAGTTGGTGTCTTCTTCTTCTCTGCAGGGGTTTTTCAGCTCAGCAGTCCTCTTCTTCGTAAGTTGCAGGAATCTAAATTCTTAGGTTCAGGGAAGCCCTTAAATACTCAATTTAAGGGCGTGTTTAGGTCTGGGGGGTTAGTAGCCAATGGCTACTAGCCCTGAGGGTGGGTACACCCTCTTTGTGCCTCCTCCGAAGGGGAGGGGGGCACATTCCTATCCCTATTGGGGGAATCCTCCATCTGCAAGATGGAGGATTTCTAAAAGTTAGAGTCACTTCAGCTCAGGACACCTTAGGGGCTGTCCTGACTGGCCAGTGACTCCTCTTTGTTATTCTCATTATTTCCTCCGGCCTTGCCGCCAAAAGTGGGGCCGTGGCCGGAGGGGGTGGGCAACTCCACTAGCTGGAGTGCCCTGCGATGCTGGAACAAAGGGGGTGAGCCTTTGAGGCTCAATGTCAGGTGTTACAGCTCCTGCCTGGGGGAGGTGATAGCATCTCCACCCAGTGCAGGCTTTGTTACTGGCCACAGAGTGACAAAGGCACTCTCCCCTTGTGGCCAGCAACATGTCTCGAGTGTGGCAGGCTGCTAGAATCAGTCAGCCTACACGGGTAGTTGGTTTAGGTTTCAGGGGGCACCTCTAAGGTGCCCTCTGGGGTGTATTTTACAATAAAATGTACACTGGCATCAGTGTGCATTTATTGTGCTGAGAAGTTTGATACCAAACTTCCCAGTTTTCAGTGTAGCCATTATGGTGCTGTGGAGTTCGGGTTTGACAGACTCCCAGACCATATACTCTTATGGCTACCCTGCACTTACAATGTCTAAGGTTTGGCTTACACACTGTAGGGGCACAGTGCTCATGCACTGGTGCCCTCACCTATGGTATAGTGCACCCTGCCTTAGGGCTGTAAGGCCTACTAGAGGGGTGACTTATCTATACTGCATAGGCAGTGTGAGGTTGGCATGGCACCCTGAGGGGAGTGCCATGTCGACATACTCGTTTTGTCCTCACCAGCACACACAAGCTGGCAAGCAGTGTGTCTGTGCTGAGTGAGGGGTCCCCAGGGTGGCATAAGATATGCTGCAGCCCTTAGAGACCTTCCCTGGCATCAAGGCCCTTGGTACTAGGGGTACCAGTTACAAGGGACTTACCTGGATGCCAGGGTGTGCCAATTGTGGAATCAAAAGTACAGGTTAGGGAAAGAACACTGGTGCTGGGGCCTGGTTAGCAGGCCTCAGCACACTTTCAATTCAAAACATAGCATCAGCAAAGGCAAAAAGTCAGGGGGTAACCATGCCAAGGAGGCATTTCCTTACAATAGGTACCCATCCATCTGCACTGCACAATAGTTTCAGACTTCGGGTTGTCTGGAGCTGCAGGAAAACAGATGACTCCCACTTCTGCTGCATCAAATTCCTCTCAAAATGATGCAGCTCCGTACATTTGTGCAGAAGGTGGTGATGCAGGTCCAGTGCTCGCTGGCACTAAATCATGTTACAATGCAAACAAAGGGGCATATTTATATTCTGTTTACGTTGAATTAGTGTCTTTTTTTATGCTAATTCAGCGCAAACCCAAAGCCATATTTATATTTGGATGCTAGACCCATCGAGCTTCAAAATATTGGTGGCAAGGTAGGCGTTCCCACCTAAAAAATGACTCAGACACCCTTGCACCATAATTAACCACTTGGGCAAAAAAAACTCACGGGTGGGATGCGGAACCAAAAAATGACGTTAACACCGATTTGCATCAAAATGTAATGCCTGAGTCAAGGCAGGCATTAAAATGAGTCAAACACACCACTAATTAAGGAGAACACACAGAAGCAACATTTCAACCCACAGGAGAAGATGGAGGTGATACTGATACATTTTGCTAGACAGTTCAGAGGACAGCAACAACTCCAGCAATCACCAGCACGACAACGCGGCCCACAAAGGCAACGCAGAAGGCAGGAGAGAGCCTTCAGAAGCAGGACAACCCTTCTTAGCCTCAAGGACCTTGACATTATTAGGACTTACAGACTCAACCGGCAAGCCATACTACACCTGCTGCACCACATTGAGCCAAAAACTGCAGCCAGCTTGCAGACCCCACACAACATACCACCTATAACAAAGCTGCTCGATGTCCTGCACATGCTGGCAAGTGGCTCATTCCAAACAACAGGTGCACTGGTTGTTGGTGTCTCACAGCTGTCATTCTCTGCATTCCTGCCAAAGGTGTTAGACACCATCATCTCCCTGACACCCCGCAACATCAGCTTTCCCAACACCCAGTAAAAGCAGCAGAAGAACAAACAGGGGTTCCATCAAATCCATGGCTTCCCGCATGTGCTAGGTGCAATTGACTACACCCATGTCCGTCTCGAACCACCTGCAGCAACAGAGCACTTATAGTGGAATCGCAAGCACACGCATTCCATTAATGTGCAGGGTATAGTGGACCACTATAGGTTATTCATAAACAGTTTGGCCAAGTATCCTGGGAGTGTCCAAGACGCCTACATATTCCGGCATAGCAGGATCAATGAACAATTCCAGGATGGACAATTTGGAAATGGCCTACTTGTGGGTAAGCCAACAAATCTAACAATGTACACACAATACGCCAACCCTGTTGGACACACAAGACATACACCACTACAATAACATATGGCCAAGGTTACACACATGTGCAGGTGATAACACATATGCACCATGCTGCAGTACAGCACAATCAGTGCACAACACTAATACATCCATCCACATTTCAGGCAAACCACAAGAAGGACAGGTGCTGACATGTACCGTTTGATAACAGCAGAACTAAACAAACCACTACAAGTGCCCTGAGGTTATCCACTACATTCACATCACACACACTAAACCAAACAAACAATAGCACCGACATGTCAAAGACATACATCATGCCCAGGTCATGCAATTCCAAATAGGCACAGATGCCCGTGCAAATCACTGCCAGAGCAAATATCAAACACACCATAACTTGCACCTACATCAACTGCATCTCATCAACACATACCTAACTCACCTGTAGTGTGCAGACATCTGCTTGACGCATTGGCTCACACACATAGGAATATAAGATCAATGCCCATCACATACCATGTCCAGATGTGTGAGAAGTACAACCGCACTTACTGTAGTGCCACCTCACATGCAACACTCACTGACTCACAACACCATCATGTCTATAACAGATACAAGAAATGGCCTAACAGGGGGCAGAAACACAGTCAGACAGTGCAGATCATGGATGTCATAGTGGGACCCAGTAGGAGAAAAGAGGACATCACTGACCTCTCATGCACTGTGCCAAGGGACACATTTGCTAAGTAGCTAAGCTACATCCCATAGCCTGCACTGTGGATGTTTTGACAGTAGACATGCACATTAATGTTTTGGAAGATAGGAGAGACACTGCTAGTTATGTTGATCATCCTGTGACAATGGGATACATACCCTTGGATACCTCATGACTGACATAAACATTAGCTGCCACTCAGGAACACCAAGGGAACGATGTAATAGCCCACAGTTCCATAGTCATGGCCTGCACTGTATGCACACCTTGGCAGATGACCATTTCATCATTACCACATTGTAAATTGGCCACCCTCCCATGCTGTATGTAGCGTGGAAGGGGTATGCAATGTTTCTTGCTGCAGGTCTGTCGCCACACGATATATAGCATGATGATGCAGACTCACATGTAGCTGTTCCCTAAAACCTGAGAAAGAGCCAACAACGAATACCACCCCAGGGGTGCAGTATGCAGGTCGCAAAAAGGAAGTAGGCTGCGCTATGAACTCAGATGAATGTGACACAAATGCATGCTGCACACTTCTGCACACTCAGAAAGAGGCAACTGGCCCTGAAAACAGCATATGTACAGGGCAGTACTAACATGCACAGCTACATCTACCTCCACAAGGCAGCTAGCCAAGTACCCTGGTGCAGGGTAGGTAGCGTTGGTACACAGCTACACATGAGCAACTGGCACATGGGACAACAAAGGGTTGCCAAGTAACATGTCACACATGGGGCATTCTTGCGTAGTTGAAATGTTGCAGGACACAGCAGACAATTTTGGAGACGTAGTGCATTCTCACTAACCAGTTTCAAAGGCCCTAAGAGTCACTCCTCATCTGCAATAATACATCTCAAAAGGGATGAGATGTCCAGGCACTGTAGTGCTACCATGTTGCCACCACATCTGACCCCATTGTGTTGTAAGGATGTGTCATGTCCCCTCTAGTGATAGCACACTGATTCAAAGGTGCACTACACAAAGCACCGTACATACGTAATGACTATCATTGAGGATTCCAAATTGTTATCCACGTTGTCCAACAATCTAGTGTTAAGGAAAGATCACACAAAGATAGGAACTCACACCAAACCACAAATACATATGAGACACAACCAGCTCTTAACATCAACTGCCATGTTACATGACATACCTGTTGCAAGCCCTAAGAACAAATTACTCCTGTAATCTTTTGCAGAGAATCAGGGTTTTGGCATACAGCCATGGATAATGCCCCATTTTACAACCCAAGCACAGCAGCAGAGTGTGCATATAATGAGGGACATCGTAGGGCACGGACCATTGTGGAGAGAACATTTGGCATCCTGAAGTCCAGATTCAGGTGCCTGGTGATCACAGGAGGCAGCCTCCTATATGCCACACAAATGGTCTGCAAGATCATATTGACTTGTGCTATCCTGCACAACATATGTGTACCATTATATGAGCAGGTTGATGACCTGCCTGGGGAGGAGGAGGAGGATGGTGGAGAAGAGAATGAGGGGGAGGACCACAATACAGCTGCTGGGGTATGCCGCAGACTGCACATTGTACAGAACGCCTTCACATAACAATCACGTAATTCACCTTATAAAGTTTGTCAATAAACACCTCACTTATTCATACAATCCGGCTTTGGTGTCTTCAATCTCTTAAACATATATCTTATGATTATGAGTCAAACCTCAGGGAGCATGTCACAAATACTAAACTGAAGAGTACTGTAGCAACATCACGTGTGAAGTATAAGAGTGAACTGCTACCATCACACACATCACAATTAGCCTTATCACTTGAATGTGACAACTGAAGGACACAGTTTATGGACCAGAACATATTAATTACATCCATGTTACCAACTTGTATAACAATATCTCATCACACACAACAACATATCCAAATATTGGATCGCACATGAGGCACTGGATGTCAAGATATGGTGAGACTGTAATGTTTGAACAAACCACTAACACAACTGAGTGTGAGAGTTGCAATGGCTGCATGGAGCATGTGTGACAAGACAGGGACATCATTGGCGACAATGCTCAACATAATTAGCCCAGGTTTGACAAGCAATGGGAAAAATGGATCCTGCACAGTACCTCCCTGGAAATCACTCCTGCCACTGCCATGGGGCCCAATCCTGTCACAGGATACACATGACCTAACACTTTGCAGGGATATGTCTATGGAATGCACATCGGAATGGATGAGAACATATGCAGTTAGGGCTGCAGGTCCACAATAAGGTAATTTTTATTACAATGCAAAATGTTCTCATTTTCAACTGTCTATTGTGTTCAATACATGATATGGTTGGAATGTAGGCAGAGTGTGTCAATCACAATATGTACCAAATATGTAAACATGTCAGACTTATGGGTAGTCCACACACAAGTCATCCATATACTCAAGATCAACATATGGAGACAGTTGTTGTGTAACATTTGCCAGATTGCAATCATCAGCCATCATCAACAATGCCTGAGCTGTGTACGTTGTTTGAAATGTGATGCTCTGTAAGACAACTACACACAGCACATAGGTAAACACAGATCACAATCACATACCATGATTCTTACATAGTACTGACTGCCATACATATATTGATACACTGTTATCACACATACATACATATGCATGACGTGTATACATTTGCATGCTGTTGATTCTGTGACACACATATTGGTGTAACAGACCAACCACACACAAATTACATTGTACAATGGACTGCCACATGTGGCCATGCACAAAATGCCATACTGCAGCCCAGCACATTCAATTTCTATGTTGATACAGGGTGCTTCCATTAACAAATGACAAAATCACGCAATGAGGAATAGAGTAAAAAAAAAAAAAATGACTCAAATGCGTTGAAAATATCCGCAAACGCAAAGTACATGACCCATGTGCCCTTACCGTGATTTCCACCTTTGCACTCATCGCAATGCTGATTTACTGTTAAATCAACGCTTAAAGGTAATGCGTCAATATAAATAGACATACGTAAGTAATGCTTCAGAAATACTCACGCAAATATCGGATACACGCATAACATTAAACGTGACACAAGGGCACAGGAAGTGATGATGTAATAGGATATCCTGTTTACAGGCATGGTACAGTGGGTATACTTTCACTTTCCAGTCTGTGCCTCTTTTGACTGTGTGGTTGTGTCTTGGAGTTGGTGGTATCTTCCTGCACCTTTTTGTATCTCGTGGTGTCCCTCCTGTTGTGTTTTCTTTTGTATTTGATTGTTATTTGTCCCAGTGTCTGTGAATTTGTGTGTCTACTGTATTTTACCTTGTACCTTTGCTGTGGGGTGTCTGTCTGGGTTAGTTCTGTAGGAGGGTTAGTCGGGTTAGTGATTTTTTGGGTGTTAAGTTTCCTTTCCTTATTTCTGTTCATTACTACTACATTTTACTTTTTTCAACCTCTACCCCAGGCCAATGTCTGACAGGGGGAGGCAGACCAGAATGGGGGAGGAGGAGCTGGCAGGCTTCATTTGGCTGGTAGCCCACTACCTCCCATTGATGCTAGAGATGGGTGGCCATGTGATCCAGGGCTACCGGATGGAGGGGAGGCTGCTAAGATGAGGCAAGGTGATCCACCACCTGAAGAGGGTGTACCACAGCAGTAGCAACGACCATCAGCTCAAGCATCACTGGGCTGATCTGGTGGCCAGGGAGCAGGATCTTCTGGACCATCTTGGTGTGGTGATTGGTTGCCCTGTTGGTGAGCACCCCATTGGCAAACTAATTACTGTTCACTGCACTTGAATGACAGTAGCAGATGTGTTTGTGTGCTGCATGCAATGCTTGTGGACAGGTTGCATGCAACCAGAATTAAGTCTCACTGTGCCAATATAGACATGGGCTTTACATATCCTACCATTTTACCAATGCAAGTCAGATGTTAGGTGAGTCATGCACATCCATCACTAAGTCACACACTTTAGTGGCCAAGGAAACATCTGTGCCCCAGCATTGTGTCATGTATGATAAGCCAAGACACCGCAAGCATACCATATGTAAGTGGCTTGTGATAACAAAGTCCGACAATCCATGCATGGTGCAACAATGTCAGATTTTCACATACATCATCACTGACATTATGTTTACAAAGGGGGCATACCTGCCTTCGGGGGCACTGGAAATGGGGCATTTGATGCTATCACCCAACTGCCACAACAGTCATGGATTACTCAATGCATGAAAATTGCAAACTAACTATTTAGCCACTAAAGTGCCTCTGTGTGCCTTGCAGGACAAGCCAGAACACCTGAGTCAGTTGTCTTGCAGAGCACAAGGGTAGTGTAATTTATCTGTCACTCAACTCCCCCTCATTCCATGGAGTTCCATCTTCTACAGATTGGCTACAAATGGTTGTTGCAGGTTGTAGCACTACATGAGTCTCAGGCGCACTGTGAGAGTACAGATGCATGGCTCTCATTCACCTGAGTGTCAATGTCATTGTGAGTTTGCAGTGGTGTGTCTGTTGCACTGTCCACAACCTGGATAATTACCTCACTCCTCTGAAATAGTACATACTGCCATATGTTGTCCACTAGTAATGACAGTGATGTGATACTAACTATGGTTTTCCATCCATATATTTCAGGTGGACTTCCCCCTATACCATAGGTGACGTGGCAAGATTTGAGGACCCAGATGCCCCCTGTAAGTGTGATTTTGTCTGTCCTGTGTAGTGTTGAAGTGTTGTGTGAGTGAGTCATGAGGTTTGCACCCAGTGCTAGAAGTGATGAGCTGTAAAATGATCAGGAATCAAAGTAGGCCGGATGGTGACACTGTGTCACATTTAAGTGGTTCCCCATACACATGCAGAGAGTCATATCTTGTCCTATACATGGTCAACATAGTCAGCTTGAGTGGTGGGTACACTGGATGGCAGGTTGTGTTGTAGCTGCCAATGAAACAGATCAGTCATAAGGAGGTGTTCAACACACACCACAGTAGTTGCAGATGTGGAGTCCCAATTCCCGGCAGCTGCCATCTGTGGCACTTTTTTGCATCAAAAAGTATAAATCAGGGCCAAAATGTGAGACTCAGAAGTCTCTCCCTTCATGAGACTCCAGTAGACCCAGAAGACAGAGAGGAGATACTTGATTTGCTTTTGACATCAGATGGAGGGCCAGAGGCAAGATTCAGCAACATTGTGTTTTTTGATGCCATAAGTCAATACCTTTCCATTTCTCTATTTCTCTTCATGGCAGATGAAAAGTGAGGTGAAGAGGGAAACAGATAAAAGCTTCTGACAGAAGTGATTTTCCTTAATCTTTATAGATATTAGATCCCTACTGCCCCAGACTCCTGACCTATTTGCGGCAACCTGTACAAATTGTAAGGATAAGATTTTTACCATAGGAGCAAACAGTCGTCCCCCTAGTGGCGACAGCAAACTAAAAAGTGAGCCCATTGCCCTGGATAGTTTGGTCCTTTGCTTGACTCTGTTAGGCTTACATGTGTCAGTAGAACTGAAAACCACCCCCAAAGAAGGAAAAGTATTTGTACTAAGTAGGCGATTTGTTCTTACCAAAATATTTGAGAGTGAGATGCTCTTTGGGCCTCAAGCCATAACGAAAGACTTAGAAAAATTGCTCAACAGATCAAGAGTGCCCATAAATTCTACAAATGAATGGACCAATAATCGGAGCGATATAGGTGTGCAAGCCAATAAAACTGCATCATCTGCATATGACAAAACTGGGCATGGGGTACTGAGAACCAACAGAACATCTGGTGTATACCCCTTTTCACAAGCCTAATTCCACCATTTCAGTATTAATAGGTCACCCATAAGTAGGCCTGAAAGCCCAATAAGGAATAGTATATGGTATTTCAAATTTGGACATGTGAACGTTTAATGTAAAAAATGTCCTTCCAGTGACAAGTCCCTAAAATCTGCATTCACTGTAGCTGGGTGACCTGTTCCACAGGAAAGCATTGGAATGTAATATTAAAATTAAATAATGCTATCTCCATGTAGGAAACAGCTACAAAGTGTCATTCTTGGACTTTTTAAAATATGTATTACATGCCCAATTCATTGGTAAAGAGTTGTCATAAATATTTTATAAAAGGTACTTCTTAAAGGTTACCTGTATGCTATTTGCATGAGCTTCCTCATGACATCATCCAGGAGTTGAACGGCTTTTTGATGATTTGGGAAGTTGGTCCCAAGGACCTTGGTTCTGGGGATGTTTTCTCTTTCTTTGACTTGATGACCCTCTGGGCAACATATAGGAACTTAGTTATCTACAAAGAGGGCTGATATAGCTAAGATCCGGTCCTGCCATGTCTTTTGTCCTGTTAGCCAGCCAGGCACCAATCTCAGTGGGAAAAGAGCTGCCCCCAGAACTTGTTTTGAGTGATCACAGAGGGAGTGTTCATTTAATTGGCCACACCTCTAGGCTTTGCACAAGGGAAGAAAGGTTCTGCCTTCATGGTTTCAGGTAGAGAGTGGCATGATGGAATTGTTTGCTATCGGGCACCTACGAATTGCTACAAAAATGGGAAGAATTAACCCACTGAGCCTTTTCCCTATTAAGGAGGACCAGGACTCCCCCCTATTTACAGGTTAATGGCAGGCATAGATGTGGCACCACAGGCACCCTCTTTAGAACACTGCTGGGACTGTGGATGAGAGAAGAACTGTACCTTCTGTGGAGACCCGTGAGGGGACCAAAAGGGCTAGAACTGCTCCCACTTGTTCCCAGGATAAAGAAGAGACCTCCAAGAGTCAGTAGGCAGATCTTCTGCTAAGCGACAGAGACATACAATCTGCAAGAATCCTACTTTCCTGTCCTGAAGCCTGATGATGGATTCTGCTGGAGTAAGTTCTGACACTCAATTGCTGTTCCTGAGAGTTCATGGAATCCTTGGGTGGTACCAGAGTGTATTCCACCTGCTTAAACCTAAAAGCTGAGACATAGAAACTTTTTCAAAATGTTTTTGCCTTAAGAACCAAAGGACAACCCACAGTCTTATGCTATTGTGCAGTGCAGATGGATGATTACATGTCAAGAAAGCTTTACAAACAATACTCATCCATCAGGGGACAACCTGCCAAGCCAATTCACTGAGGATGCATTGCCAGACGCATTGATTAATTTGTAAATAAAAATGTGCAGGTGCCCAAAACCCTCCTTTTAAATATGAGGCTGCTGCAATTAAATGTGAAAACACGGAATACTGAGGCAGCGTAATCCTGAAGCCTTCTCTGGCCTTTTCACTCCATTTAAAGCCACTCCCTACCCCTTCAGCTCACTCTTGCAGCTTTCTGCTTTCTCCCATTGTGACATTTTTTCATTTTTCTCTTCCTCCGTCTTTCTTATATGTGTTTTTGCTTGCAGTAAATGCTTGAGGCAGAAAAACATGTGCCGGCCCTCAAAAATAAGTGCTGGTCGTCCTCACCGGAAACAACAAGCACAAATTAAGCACTGGCCGGAGGGCCTGGCTTTGTTGTAGCTCCTACTACATTCTTGTCTGCAGGAGCAAACATGATTCAGCAGTTTAACCATCTGTGCACACTTTTTCGACTTTATGTCAATTAGATCTTGAATTGAAGGAAGTGGTAGCCCTGCAGGACTGTGAGAAGGTGTTTGGTTTTCTGGGAAGGCCCTTATTTTTGACCAGTCTTCATAGTCTTGGATTTGGGAAATACATTATGAACTTAGTATCATTATTATACACGTCACTCATACCCAGTATGCAAGTTAACGGAAATATTTCCATTGCATATTGGCTCAGAGGGAAGTATATAAAAAATGGCCACCCTTCTACTCAGGTGAACACAGGTATCAATATATACAGATTATATCTTACTGTATATAAAAAGTCCTTCAGAGAACAAGTTAAAAATTATTAGATTATAAGGGAAATACATAAGTTCGGGAGGCACACTGAAATTTTCAGCAGCTAGGGAAATTCAGAATTCTTTCACTTGACACAAATCACAACAAACCAGGTGTGGACTCTCCCTTCCACTAGTGTGCTGATTCAGTGTGGTCTCTCTGCAAGCGTGTTAACACTGATCATGAGACTATTATCCAAACCAATTATGGACTAGCGTTAGAAAAGCTAACTCATAATATACACATCAATTAATTTTCTGTTGTCTATTGCAGGGAGAAATTCAATCATAAAATTGGTAATTCTCCATGAACTCCTATATTTGTTTGAATATATCCCTCCAACTAGCAGCAATCAATGCACTTAAACCACTGCTTTTGTAAGCTAGTATGGAGCTTTTAATGCTACCCAATAAAAAAGAAGGTTTCAAAGTATCGGACCTACAAATGTCTTTGACAGTGCAGAGGCATTTCATAGACACTGATTTAATTGATCTCCCTGCATTCCTATCTAATACTAGAGAGGGAGCACATTGAAATAAGTACTTTACCTACTCAGCTACAACTGGGACTAGTTGTACCATGAAGTAAGGTAGCCACTGTGGCCATTACTTGCTGCGCATGGTTGAATATTGTCACAAGGCTTAACTGGAGTTAATGTACTCACCAGTCAACCCACTACATTGTGCATTTTACATTTATCAGGTTAGAAATAGGCAACCTCAAGACCTGAAGTAAAGCTATCTTTGACCTCAGAGTATACATAAATTGTAAGCATAATTTCTTTTTACAAATAAAGGAAGTTCCATGACTGACGGAATATAGGTAAACAAATATACTTTGCCATGTAAAAAAAAGATACATAGTCACTATTTCATGCTTTTCTTGGGGAATTGTCTGAAAGATACTGCCTTTAACTGATTAGTTTTGACGGTTAACCAGAAAGGCACTTGGACTTGCTTAAGGGACTCTAAGCCTGTTACTGCATTTATAGAGCCTGATTCACAAAGGTAACTTACACTTTTGAGTAAGTTTACACTTTTGAGTAAGTTTACTACTTTTCGTTATTCACAACCTCCAGGCCTGATTCACAGAGGTGAACTTACATTTTGAGTAAGTTTGCTATTTTGTTTTTTGGTTTTTACAAACTGCTAGTTTAATTTTACTAATAGTAATTATTCTATTGCGGAGACTCCACATAAAAAGATAGGTGTGGGGGTTTCTCCCACAAGAAGGAAAGTGTCATGCAGCCCGGGTAAAGTTGAATGAAGAAAGGTTTATTGATCATGGTGACAGAACAACACATGATTTCCAATCACAGGGGATCTCAACTCCAACTACAAACTTCTGGAGCCTAAAACCACAGCAAAGGCACCTCTATACCATGTTCCACATTAGTTCACTAAAGGAACAAAATGCCAGATTTAATAGAAAATTATGGTGTGTGACCCCCGGCAAATTTGGCAGCTTTGCACACTGTCATTTTCAAAGCTCAGGGATGCGCCGTATTTACTAGAATGCTGCGCACCCCTGTATTTGCCCTCCCAACCGCACTAAATTTGTTGCGTTTGCCAGCACAGCAACCCTTGCACCACAGTGCAAGGACTGCTGCATCGAGAGGGTGATTGTTTTTGTGCAAAAAGGAACACCTTCCTGCATAAGAAAATATTAAATGGTGATTTGTTCTTTCTACGTGTGCTGCACAATACAGCACATATATAAAGAGTAAAAAAACGAAGAGAAATAAAAACATTTCTCCTTGTTGCACAATTTTAATGCCACCCCTGGGGTGGCGTTAGATTTTGGTGCTGCCTCAAGTTTCTGACAACTCGTAAATCTGAGGCAGCGTCAAAATGCAATAGTGCTGCTGTGGGTGCTGCCTGTGAATGGGCTGTATTTACAAGGTGGCATTAAGCCACAAAAAGTGGCCTAACACCACCTTGTAAAAACAGTGCAGGGCATTGTGCCACCAGAGCATCACAAAAAGTGACGCTCCGTGGCGCTAGGGGTTCTTAAACACTATGTAAACGTTACACACCTTCCCCTTTTAACCTGTTCTGTGCCCAGGACGTAATGGTTACGTCCTGAGGCACAGTGCTGCTGTGCCCAGGACGTAACCATTACGTCCTGGTCACAGAGCCCAGAGGGAGCGCTCTCGCTCCCTCTGTGTGCTTCACCCCACCCCCCCAAAGTCAGGGATGGAAGGGGAAGCCCTTCCCCTTCCACCCCCGACCCCCCCAACCCCCACTGTGACGTCAGTGCGCGAGCGTGCGCTGATTAGTCACAGGGTCTCCCCCATCGCGCTGGAAGCCCTGCTTCCAGCGCGATTGAAAGAGAAATGCTTTGCATTTCTCTTTCAATCACTGGGGGAGGCCCGGAGAGGCTTCAAAGGCAAGGAAATGTATTTCCTTACCATTGAAGTCTATCCCAGGGTTTCAAAAGCCGGATTACTTGCAATCCGGCTTTTGAAACCCCACTAGACACCAGGGAATTTTTTTTTTTCCAGAAACTGACAAAAGGGAGCGACCCCTTGGGCAAGGGTTGCTCCCAGGGGGGGCATTTTTTTGGGAAGGCCTTTTCTGCCCCCCCTGGGGGCAGAAACCTCTAGGCACCAGGGATCTTTTTTTTTTTGTTATGTTTTCTTTTTTTTTTAGGTGGGGAGCGACCCCTTAGGCAAGGGTCGCTCCCCTAGGGGGCAAATTATATTTAGGCCATTTCTGCCCCCCTTGGGGGCAGATTGGCCTATTTTGATGAGGCCAATCTGCCCCCAAGGGGGGCAGAAACCACTAGACACCAGGGAGTTTTTTTTTAGCGTGAATTTCACGCAAGTGGAGCGACCCCTTAGGCAAGGGTCGCTCCCTGGGGGGGAATTATTTTAGGCCATTTCTGCCCCCCTGGGGGGTAGATCAGCCTATTTTGATTAGGCTGATCTGCCCCCAAGGGGGGCAGAAACGACTAGGCAGCAGGGATTTTTTGTTTTTTTTGTTCTACAGATGGACAAGGGTCGCTCCCCTGGAGGGGCAAATTGTATTTAGGCCATTTCTGGCCGCTTTGGGGGCAGATCGGCCGATTTTAGGTCAATCTGCCCCCAAGGGGAGCAGAAACCACTAGGCACCAGGGATCTTTTTTTTGCGCCGTCACGCAAGGGGAGCGACCTTGTAGGCAAGGGTCGCTCCCTGGGTGGGGGGAATTTATTTTAGGCCATTTCTGCCCCCCCGGGGGCATATCGGCCTATTGTTATTAGGCCGATCTGCCCCCAGGGGGGGCAGAAACCTCTATGCACCAGGGCAAATTATTATTATAATTATTATTTTTTTGTCTGTTTGTTTTTTTAGAGATGGGGAGCGACCCCTTAGGCAAGGGTCGCTCCCCTGGAGGGGCAAATTGTATTTAGGCCATTTCTGCCCGCTATGGGGGCAGATCGGCCGATTTTAGGTCAATCTGCCCCCAAGGGGGGCAGAAACCACTAGGCACCAGGGATCTTTTTTCTTTTGCGTCGTCATGCAAGGGGAGCGACCTTGTAGGCAAGGGTCACTCCCCGGGGGGGCAAATTTATTTTAGGCCATTTATGCCCCCCCCCGGGGGCAGATCGGCCTATTAGTATTAGGCCGATCTGCCCCCAGGGGGGGCAGAAACCTCTAGACGCCAGGGCAATTTTTTTTGTGTGTTTTTTTTTTTTTGTTTGTTTTTTTAGAGATGGGGAGCGACCCATTAGGCAAGGGTCGCTCCCCTGGGGGGCAAATTGTATTTAGACCATTTCTGCCCCCTTGGGAGCAGATTGGCCGATTTTAGGTCAATCTGCCCCCAAGGGGGCTGAAACCACTAGGCCACAAGGTTTTGGGGCATATCCTGTCGCGGGCGCTAGGCCTACCCACACAAGTGAGGTACCATTTTTATCGGGAGACTTGGGGGAACGCTGAGTGGAAGGAAATGTGTGGCTCCTCTCAGATTCCAGAACTTTCTGTCACCGAAATGTGAGGAAAATGTGTTTTTTTAGCCAAATTTTGAGGTTTGCAAAGAATTCTGGGTAACAGAACCTGGTCAGAACCCCACAAGTCACCCCATCTTGGATTCCCGTAGGTCTCTAGTTTTGAAAAATGCACAGGTTTGGTAGGTTTCCCTAGGTGTCGGCTGAGCTAGAGGCCAAAATCTACAGGTAGGCACTTTGCAAAAAACAGCTCTGTTTTCTGTGATGTGTCCACGTTGTGTTTTGGGGCTTTTCCTGTCGCGGGTGCTAGGCCTACCCACACAAGTGAGGTACCATTTTTATCTGGAGACTTGGGGGAACGCTGGGTGGAAGGAAATTTGTGGTTCCTCTCAGACTCCAGAACTTTCTGTCACCGAAATGTGAGGAAAATGTGTTTTTTTATCCAAATTTTGAGGTTTGCAAAGGATTCTGGGTAACAGAACCTGGTCAGAGCCCCACAAGTCACCCCATCTTGGATTCCCATAGGTCTCTAGTTTTCAGAAATGCACAGGTTTGGTAGGTTTCTCTAGGTGCAGGCTGAGCTAGAGGCCGAAATCTACAGGTAGGCACTTTGCAAAAAACAGCTCTGTTTTCTGTGATGTGTCCACTTTGTGTTTTGGGGCATATCCTGTTGCGGGCGCTAGGCCTACCCACACAAGTGAGGTACCATTTTTATCGGGAGACATGGGGGAACGCTGAGTGGAAGGAAATTTGTGGATCCTCTCAGATTCCAGAACTTTCTGTCACCGAAATGTGAGGAAAATTAGTTTTTTTAGCCAAATTTTGAGGTTTGCAAAGTATTCTGGGTAACAGAACCTGGTCAGAACCCCACAAGTCACCCCATCTTGGATTCCCCCAGGACTCTAGTTTTGAAAAATGCACAGGTTTGGTAGGTTTCCCTAGGTGGCGGCTGAGCTGGAGGCCAAAATCTACAGGTAGGCACTTTGCAAAAAACAGCTCTGTTTTCTGTGATGTGTCCACGTTGTGTTTTGGGGCTTTTCCTGTCGCGGGTGCTAGGCCTACCCACACAAGTGAGGTACCATTTTTATCGGGAGACTTGGGGGAACGCTGAGTGGAAGGAAATTTGTGGATCCTCTCAGATTCCATAACTTTCTGTCACCGAAATGTGAGGAAAATATGTTTTTTTATCCAAATTTTGAGGTTTGCAAAGGATTCTGGGTAACAGAAGCTGGTCAGAGCCCCACAAGTCACCCCATCTTGGATTCCTGTAGGTCTCTAGTTTTCAGAAATGCACAGGTTTGGTAGGTTTCTCTAGGTGCAGGCTGAGCTAGAGGCCGAAATCTACATTTAGGCACTTTGCAAAAAACAGCTCTGTTTTCTGTGATGTGTCCACTTTGTGTTTTGGGGCATATCCTGTTGCGGGCGCTAGGCCTACCCACACAAGTGAGGTACCATTTTTATCGGGAGACTTGGGGGAACGCTGAGTGGAAGGAAATTTGTGGATCCTCTCAGATTCCATAACTTTCTGTCACCGAAATGTGAGGAAAATGTGTTTTTTTAGCCAAATTTTGAGGTTTGCAAAGTATTCTGGGTAACAGAACCTGGTCAGAACCCCACAAGTCACCCCATCTTGGATTCCCCTAGGTCTCTAGTTTTCAGAAATGCACAGGTTTGGTAGGTTTCCCTAGGTGCCGGCAGAGCTAGAGGCCAAACTCTACAGGTAGGCCCTTTGCAAAAAACAGCTCTGTTTTCTGTGATGTGTCCACATTGTGTTTTGGGGCTTATCCTGTCGCGGGTGCTAGGCCTACCCACACAAGTGAGGTACCATTTTTATCAGGAGACTTGGGGGAACGCTGGGTGGAAGGAAATTCGTGGCTCCTCTCAGATTCCAGAACTTTCTGTCACCGAAATGTGAGGAAAATATGTTTTTTTAGCCAAATTGTGAGGTTTGCAAAGGATTCTGGGTAACAGAACCTGGTCAGAGCCCCACAAGTCACCCCATCGTGGATTCCCCTAGGTCTCTAGTTTTAAAAAATGCACAGGTTTGGTAGTTTTCCCTAGGTGCCGGCTGAGCTAGAGGCCAAAATCTACAGGTAGGCACTTTGCAATAAACAGCTTTGTTTTCTGTGATGTGTCCACGTTGTGTTTTGGGGCATATCCTGTCGCGGGCGCTAGGCCTACCCACACAAGTGAGGTATAATTTTTATCGCGAGACTTGGGGGAACACTGGGTGGAAGGAAATATGTGGCTCCTCTCAGATTCCAGAACTTTCTGTCACCAAAATGTGAGGAATATGTGTTTCTTTAGCCAAATTTTGAGGTTTGCAAAGGAGTCTGGGTAACAGAACCTGGTCAGAGACCCACAAGTCACCCCATCTTGGATTCCCCTAGGTCTCTAGTTTTCAAAAATGCACAGGTTTGACAGGTTTCCCTAGGTGCCGGCTGAGCTAGGGGCCAAAATCTACAGGTAGGCACTTTGCAATAAACAGCTTTGTTTTCTGTGATGTGTCCACGTTGTGTTTTGGGGCATATCCTGTCGCGGGCGCTAGGCCTACCCACACAAGTGAGGTACCATTTTTATCGGGAGACTTGGGGGAACGCTGGGTGGAAGGAAATTTGTGTCTCCTCTCAGATTCCTGAACTTTCTGTCACCGAAATGTGAGGAAAATATGTTTTTTAGCCAAATTTTGAGGTTTGCAAAGGATTCTAGGTAACAGAACCTGGTCAGAGCCCCACAAGTCACCCCATCCTGGATTCCCCTAGGTCTCTAGTTTTCAAAAATGCGCAGGTCTGGTAGGTTTCCCTACGTGCCGGCTGAGCTAGAGGCCAAAATCTACAGGTAGGCACTTTGCAAAAAACAGCTCTGTTTTCTGTCAAAAAATGGGATGTGCCCACTTTTCGTTTTGGGACATTTCCTGTCGCGGGCGCTAGGACTACCAACACAAGTGAGGTATCATTTTTATCGGGAGACTTGGGGGAACGCTGGGTGGAAGGAAATTTGTGGCTCCTCTCAGATTCCAGAACTTTCTGTCACCGAAATGTGAGGATTTTAGCCAAATTTTGAGGTTTGCAAAGGATTCTAGGTAACAGAACCTGGTCAGAGCCCCACAATTCACCCCATCTTGGATTCCCCTAGGTCTCTAGTTTTAAAAAATGCGCAGGTCTGGTAGGTTTCCCTAGGTGCCGGCTGAGCTAGAGGCCAAAATCTACAGGTAGGCACTTTGCAAAAAACAGCTCTGTTTTCTGTGATGTGTCCACGTTGTGTTTTGGGGCATATCCTGTCGCGGGCGCTAGGCCTACCCACACAAGTGATGTACCATTTTTATCGGGAGACTTGGGGGAACATAGAATAGCAAAACAAGTGTTATTGCCCCTTGTCTTTCTCTAAATTTTTCCCTTCCAAATGTAAGACAGTGTGTAAAAAAGACATCTATTTGAGAAATGCCCTGTAATTCACATGCTAGTATGGGCACCCCGGAATTCTGAGATGTGCAAATAACCACTGCTTCTCAACACCTTATCTTGTGCCCATTTTGGGAATACACAGGTTTTCTTGATAGCTATTTTTTTACTCTTTATATTTCAGCAAATTAATTGCTCTATACCCGGTATAGAATGAAAACCCACTGCAGGGTGCAGGTCATATTTTGGCTCTGGGTACCTAGAGTTCTTGATGAACCTACAAGCCCTATATATCCCCACAACCAGAAGAGTCCAGCAGACGTAACGGTATATTGCTTTCGAAAATCTGACATTGCAGGAAAAAGTTACAGATTAAAACGTAGAGAAAAAATTATGTTTTTTTCACCTCAATTTCAATATTTTTCCTTTTCAGTTGTTATTTTCTGTAGGAAACCCTTGTAGGATCTACACAAATTACCCCTTGCTGAATTCAGAATTTTGTCTAATTTTCAGAAATGTTGCGGTTTCTGGGATCCAGTGTTGGTTTCATGCCCATTTCTGTCACTGACTGGAAGGAGGCTGAAAGCACAACAAATCGTAAAAATGGGGTATGGCCCAGTAAAATGCCAAAATTGTGTTGAAAAATTGAGTTTTCTGATTCAAGTCTGCCTGTTCCTGAAAGCTGGGAAGCTGGTGATTTTAGCACCGCAAACCCTTTGTTGATGCCCTTTTCAGGGAAAAAAACACAAGCCTTCTTCTGCAGCCCCTTTTTCCCATTTTAAAAAAAAAAATGAAATTTTCACTGTATTTTGGCTAATTTCTTGGCCTCCTTCTGGGGAGCCCACAAAGTCTGGGTACCTCTAGAATCCCTAGGATGTTGGAAAAAAAGGACGCAAATTTGGCGTGGGTAGCTTATGTGAACAAAAAGTTATGAGGGCCTAAGCGCGAACTGCCACAAATAGCTAAAAAAAGGCTCAGCACAGGAGGGGGAAAAGGCCTGGCAGCGAAGGGGTTAAACAACTGAATAAAACAAAACCCAACAACAAATTGCCCAAAGTACTCCCTACAAAATTGCCCAAAATACAACCTGCAGCAATTTCTGAAAATCAAGCTAACCCAAAATATGCCAACCCACAACAGTCCCCAATACAACCCTCAGCCATTCCCACAAAATACTAGCACCAAAATAAATGCAAACACAAGAAAAAACATCACAGGGAAGTAAGAAAACTTCTTTAAGACACTGGCCCTCATTATGGGGGTCATTCTGACCCCCGCGGGCGGCGGGAGCCGCCCGCCTGGAGGGAGCCGCCAAATGGCCGCTCGACCGCGGAGGCCATTCTGGCTTTCCCGCTGGGCTGGCGGGCGACCACCAGAAGGCCGCCCGCCAGCCCAGCGGGAAACCCCTCCCCACGAGGAAGCCGGCTCCGAATGGAGCCGGCGGAGTGGGTATGTGCGACGGGTGCAGTGGCACCCGTCGCGTATTTCAGTGTCTGCAAAGCAGACACTGAAATACAAAGTGGGGCCCTCTTACGGGGGCCCCTGCAGTGCCCATGCCATTGGCATGGGCACTGCAGGGGCCCCCAGGGGCCCCACAACACCCCATACCGCCATGCCCGCCACGAACAGGATGGCGGTATGGGGTGTCAGAATCCCCATGGCGGCGCAGCAAGCTGCGCCGCCATGGAGGATTCTGCAGGACAGCGGAAAACCGGCGGGAGACCGCTGGTTTTCCTGTTCTGACCGCGGCTGAACCGCCGCGGTCAGAATGTCCTGAGGAGCACAGCCAGCCTGTTGGCGGTGCTCCCGCATCCCCGGCCCCGGCGGTCCTTGACCGCCGGGGTCGGAATGACCCCCTATGTCCCTGGAAGGCTTCTGACCACCGGGGATAACCACCAAAAGGCTGGCGGTACATACCGTCACATTATGAGATTGGTGGGTTGGCTGCAGCGACCCCGGCACTTCTCCACTCATACAGCCATGGCAGTATCAGCCGCTGGGCAGTAGATGTCTATCTCCAGCCCGACGGCTGGCATAGTACCGCCCATGGCATTATGAGCCAGACTACCTCCATGGTTTTCGTGGCGTTAGCAACACCACAGAAACCATGGCGGTAGGCCATACTGGTGACAGCAAATTTCTTCCTTGTCACCGGTAGGCGACTCCCCAACCCTCAACACTCACCTGATGCCCCCCTTCCATCCAAACTCGATACACATACTAACCCCCACCTCCCCTGATCCACTCACTCACCGCCCATACACGAACACACCAAACACTGACTCCACCCCCCACAGCCACAAACACAAAAATCACCCCCTGACGCACCCCACTCTTCCACCCCTCTCCCCTGTCAGAAGCCTGACTTACCTTGGGTGCAGAAGTCTTCCGGCAGGGAACAGGAAGTGGCGCTGCTACCGCTAGCAGTGCCCCACCAGCAGTATAACTGGTCAGAATATGGCTGGCATCGTTCTACTGGAGTGGCGGTGCTGGTGTTAGCAGCACCAGCTTACCACCATCCACCACCACCAGCACTGCCGGATTTCCGCCCTTATTGTGGCGGAAGACAGACAGTGCTCATATTATGGTGGACGAATGGTAGCGTGGTAGCCATATGTAGGCGGCCGTTACTGCGCCGGTAGGCGGTATGTACCGCCAATGTTAAAATGAGGGCCATATTCCTTTAGGTACCTAGGAGGACATATGTGTTTTCTATTCATCTGGGTGGGGATGGCATCCATCAGCCACCTAGTAGACACAATCTCCTCACTCACTTGCACCAGGGAATCCGAACACACATCTCCTACATGCAAGATAGCCATATTGCTATTTTGTGACTCAATATGTGTTCACCTTCTCCACCCATGATCCTGTTTCCTTCCCCATACCACCAACACCTTACCGGAGCATACTCCTGTGTGTTGAATCCTTCACTTCTGCCATTTCTGATAATCAAAACTGTATTTCTCTTGCTTCACCATTTGCCATTCTCCACACAAAATGAATGACTGGACACCTTCACAACCTGAATCATGGGAAAAATGTAGAGTTCTTTTTCCTAAACCCTCCAGGAATGCATTTGTTTGTTGCAAATGGGCTGCCAGCCCCTGGATGGCATTCATAATGGTTGACTGCCCAACAGAGATGGATTGCAGGAGGTCAATAGCCTCCTCACTCAGGGCATCAGGGCTAACTGGGGCAGGGCCTAAGGTGTCTGGGGTGA
Source organism: Pleurodeles waltl (assembly GCF_031143425.1). NCBI lineage: Eukaryota > Metazoa > Chordata > Amphibia > Caudata > Salamandridae > Pleurodeles > Pleurodeles waltl. The sequence goes on along the minus strand of NC_090440.1, from coordinate 1,260,283,643 downwards.
AGGAGATGCACACCTTCCTGGGTGAGTGGGCACGGGAAACACGCTGAAGGGCTGCTGGGAGGGCGGTGCTGGTACAGGGGTGGCGACTGTACCTGTAGTTGGGGTGGTCACAGAGGTGTCCACCACAACCAGGGAGCTTCCATCAGAGAAGGTATCACTGCCAGAACTGTCCCCTCCAGTCTCCGCCATGGTGCTCCCCTCTCCCTCCGTCCCACTGGTGCCCTCACCGTCAGTGGATTCGGCCTCCTGGGCCCTGTGGGATGCAGCTCTCTCCATCGCTGGTGCCTCTGCTCCTCCGCCAGATGATGCTAATGCACATAAGGACAGGGTAACAAAACAAAAGGGGTGGGGAGACAAAGGATACAGTTGGTCAGGGGCGGCAACAACACCACCATTGGCATACATGACACACACACACAGGGAACAGCCTTACGCACTACACAATGCACTAACAGTTACAATGCTAGTCACCAGCCCATGGACAGGGATACCTAATGCCAATTGCAGCATCCCTGAGACCCAGGGACACCTACCCAGTAGTGGATGGCTACTACTTTGGTTGGAGGAGGTTTACATCATGAGTGGAACACAGGGGTGACAATCAGGAGAGTCTAATTTCCTGGCAGGGGTCTTGGCAATAGTCTCTGGCTTCTGCCTGGATCGCAGGGACCATTTGTGGGGTGGTTCTCCTTCTGCAGGGAAGGGGTGCTGGCGGCCTGTTGGTCCTGTGGCGGGGCCTCCTGTCCACTAGCCGCAGCAGATCAGGCTGTTCAGTGGTTTGGCTAGTGTCAGGGGACAGCTGGTGTGCCACTGCCTCCCTCATGGTGTTGGCCATGACTGCTAGCACCCCTGCAATGGTGACCAGGGTGATGTTTTTGTCCTTCAAGTCCTCCCTGATCCCCAGGTACTGTCCCTTCTGCAGCCGCTGGATCTCCTGCAACTTGTCCAGAATCTGGCCCATCGTCTCCTGGGAATGGTGGTTTGCTACCAGGATCTTGGTGAGTGCCTCGTGGAGAGTCGGTTCTCTGGGCCTGTCCTCCCCCTGTCACACAGCAGTCCTCCCAGCTTCCCTGTTGTCCTGTGCCTCTGTGCCCTGAACCATGTGCCCACTGCCACTGACCCCAGGTCCCTGATCGTCCTGTGTTTGTGAGGTGGCCTGGGGTCCCTTTAGTGGTGGACTCACTGCTGATTGACATGTCCTGGGGACAGAGGTATGGCCCGCTGGGTGGGTACTGTGGTGGTGTATCCTGAGGGGGGAGGCTCTGTGGTGGATGGGACCGTGCCTGGGTAACCGACTGTCTGGAGGTCCCTGATGGGTCAGGTTGGTCATCCAGATCCAGGCATCCAGAGCTGCTGTCATCACTGTGGGCCTCTTCTGGGGGGGGGGGGTGCTGGATGTTGCTGGCACCTCTTCTGTGGTGCCATTGGGTGGGGGACCTCTGTGTGTGAATGACACATTGACAGTCACCCAGTTTTACCTCTGGTCTTTTAGATAACTAACCAGATCTCAGTAATAAATGAGTATCATCATCGTTAAAAAGGCCATACATCCACAGGATGCCTCTTGCTCCAAAAATGATTGAACATTTGGGTTAGACAAAGTAGGGATGAGGGTCGAACCTTGAGGCGACCCTCTGTTCATGTAAACTTCTACAGACCAAAAACATGGCAGAGGAAACTTGTGAATCAATAGTGACAAAGGGCCGAACCAGTTAATCCTGCTATGTTATTACGTATTGCAACACGCTGATGACTATCACAATTGCTTCCAATCTCTGCTGGGGGGAAATCCTGTTTTAGCCCAATCCATTTCCTCTTAGATACATAGAAAGTTGTGTAGACACTTTGTTAGATGTTTTTTCAATGGCTTGGAGATGGCCAAGAGAAAGTTGGGTAATTAGGGTGAAAGGTTCTCATTACAGTCAAATCCAGGCTAGGTTTCTTAAGAAATAGTATATAGGTTCCCTTTTTCTATGGGGTACAAGAGGTACTAAGAACACCAAAGGACCATCAGGGGCGGACCAACTAAAGGGTTTTGTTCATGGTCACAATTTTACCTTCCTTAAAAGTGGCCCCTCATGATGCATTCTTCTATTTTGGGTCAGGGATTTGTGTTGTATGACATAAAGGACTAGGGGGTATATTTATTTAAAAAAATCTCACAGCACAGCGAGTCACCTTGCTGCATGGTACTGCATGATAGTAAATGGCAGGAATTTGCCATACTTAACATTGTACACCACATTCCTGTCTTTTCTCTGAGCTGACACTGAATACCACACTTGGGAAGGCTACAGCACTTCTGGATGCTCTTGGTCAAAGGATTTTTTTTTAACATTTCAGAAATTATATTTACATGGATATATCAACCCTGAAGAAGTCCTTTGTTGTATGAAATGCATTGGCTGGGCTGGATTATGCTGTAAAGGAAACAAATAAAATGTGCTTTTGATACTACTACACAGTTCCAGTTTGATGCTGGATTAAGTGAAGAGGATTGACATCGCTTTGTTCTTACATGGACTGCGTATTAAGAAATTGAATGTTTATATGAATAATTCATGTATTGATTCTGAGTGTACCTTTCCTGTTAATAATGTACACTTACACCATGGTACAAGGTTGCCTGTGTTGTAAGCAGGATTGTTTTGTGCGCAAAACAATCCTCTAAGGCAGTAACAAGGACAGATAAAGGTATTTCTCCTCATTACACCTCTCCTGGGGAGACAGCATTTTGACACATTCCCATGTTTACCAGTAATGTAATGATAAATCTGGGCATGCACCAAAATCCATGGGTAGATATGTGAGAACACCCACCCTCCACCCATGGAACACCTGCAGGGAATCTCTGGAGGGCCATGGGAACCCCTTCCCCCTAGAGAGCTGCTTATAAGAGATGCAATAAAAGTGTGCCACCTTTTTGTGATGCACTTTCACTGTGCCTCCTAAGGGCAGTATTTCACTGCACCCACCTGCAAGGGGATCTTTAATTCCCCTAGAAGGCGCAGGCAGGTTGCCACTACACAGATAAGCATCTTTTAAACAGCTGCTCAGTATTACACTTTAATGCACTGCCCATAGGGCAGTGTGAGTTTGCGGATGCCTTGGGGCTGCACATGCTTTCTAATGCCACACACTTTCCTTGTTTATGTCCAGCATTAAAATAATCTGAGTTATTATTGTCCCTTCTGAGCCTAACCAAAATTGACTTGCATGTGGTTAGCCAGTCTGTAATAGCAAACAAAATAATATTTAAAAAAATCCTTGGAAAGAAGGTACAGTGAGTGATTTACCTGTGGCTCAGGTTAAATTCAATCATTTTCCATTCTGCCGGAATCATGAAATTGATTGCAAACAAACACTTATTTCCAATGGGGCTGTTTAACATGTTACTGGTCTAATGTTATGAGTTCTAGTGAGTTTTTGTTCTCTTGCCTTGATTTCCCTAGACATTTTGGCTACTAAAAGCAGCTACAAGCTTGTTGGGAATAGCGCAGGAAGTGTGAACTTTTCAGGGAAATATGAAGTTACGGATTTCCCTGGTAATGCTTTATTACTTATGAGACTCTCAAGATTCAACCCAAATCCTCATTATTTTCTCACCCCCATAGTTAAAGTATCCCTCTGCATTGCTAAATCCTTTGATACAAAATTAACACTCAGCACATTAGGCGCCCCAAGGTCCAGCATGTTCACGTACTTATATTACAGTATTATTAACTTCTAGGTTAACTACTGGCCGAAAATAACTCCATGGCACAAATTAACGAAGCAGATTACATATTGACTCTGGAAGTCTATATTGTTTTTGATGCTTTGAGCTACACTGCTCATGAATTAGCTACCAATTGTGTGGCAGTGGCTCTTTGCGTAGTTATTCCCTTTTTCAGGCACTACTGTTGCTGTTTCTTTTTTCTGTACACTGGGACACTGCTAACCAGCCCACAGTGCATGTCCCCTGCCCTCTAAAATATGTCCAAATCAGCTAGCACGTAGTTGGCATCATTAACTTTTCTATAAGGCCATAGTAAATGGGGCCAAACATACACCCATGGAATGGAAAGTTAAATGTCACTTGTGGAATACAGCACTACTAACCCATTCAACTGTGAAAAGGTAAACATGACTAAAGGCCTACTACAGTAGTCTGGCAGCAGCAGTTTAAAACCTGCAGCTATACCTGTCAAATAACCATTTCTGATAGGAGAACACTGTCCTTTTAAGTAATTAAATGGATTAGTGCCCAAAATTATTTTCACTCCGTGAAAGGCACTGATGGTTTCTTTGTTGCACGGTGTTAGGTCCGTGCAGCTTGTGCCCATGGTGTAGCCTACCATTTACTGTTGCTTGGCCATGCATCTGCTACTTTGCTTAATTTACTAAGAGTTCTGCTGCCAATCATCTGCTGTGTATCTGCCCATCCGCTGGTCCTCTCTGGCTCTCTCACTTTCTCTCATGCTGTTCCCCTGTCCAACTACCCACCTGCTTGTCTGCCTTCCTGCTGCCCGCTGTTTCTTCTAGGAGGAAGTTGGCTTCTGAAATGTGGTAGAGGAGTCAAATTGGAGTAGAGTGCTATTCAAGGTTAGCCCTGGATGTTTGTTTCTTTGTTTGTCTTTTGATGTCTGAAGGCATCAAAAGTGCCTAAAGGTGTGTAGAGATCCACAAAAGAGAGAATACCCCACTGTGGTCTTACAGTTGCAGTCTCACACTTGCAACCTTTTACAACCTCTGCTAGATACCTGCTAGATTCCAGAACATGAGTTGAGAGTTCATAAGTAACTGGAATTGTAAAGTGAAAAAAGATTCAGTTGTGCCGAGGCCTTCCTGCTTGTGCTGCTCTGGTGGCATCTGATTCCAAACAGGTGACACTAGGAGGTATTTAGGAAGGGGTAAGCGGTAGCAAATAGATGGTGATAGTGAAATAGTAGGGGACTGAAGGCCTGCAGTGATCAGAACATCTTGTCCTCACAGGCCCCCTCACACCTGCTTTATTACCCAATATTTTCCACTTTCCACCATAAAGCGTAAAGTACGTTGTTGACTTCCCAAATGGGGATCAATTGAGTTGGCAACTTCCACTTAGGTCCAATATTGCCTCAAACGATGCCCACAAAAAGATTACGAGGGATGCGACAAGCGAGAGGCACTAAGGGGACCAAATCGTGGGATACCAAGCCCAAGATTCATGTGCTGAGCGATTTGGAGCTTCAGGACCAGGTCGCTGATAGGGGAAATGAAATGAACAGTGAGTTTAAGCATTCATGTGATTCAATAGATCTAATGATCTAATAAGTTCCTATTAAGGTGGCTGGCCATTTATGGAGTGAAAAGGGCCAAAGAAGTCCTTGATTAACTGGTCCTTGATAAAAAAGAGTTTGGCTAAGACTGGCAAAATAAGCAAAATAAACAAGAATATGGCACAAGGGCAAAAGTAAAAGACCAAAAATGCCCAAAAGAAAATTGTGTGAACTTGTCTAATTCCTTGAGGAACGTTGTAACTTCACACTTTTACACTCCTAAAAGTTGAAAATCACTAATCCTGTCAAATTTATCAGAGTTTAAGCTTGTTACAGATTCAAGACCGGTCATACAAAATCAATATTAATACAGTCCCTAAAGCACTAAGGCCCTGATTTATACTTTTTTGGTGCAAAACTGCACTAACGCAGTTTTGCACCAAAAGATTTAGCACCAGCTTGCACAATTTCTCTGCCCCAGCCAGGCACCATATTTATGGAATGGTGCAAGCTGGTGCAAAAGGTAGGCTAGCATAAAAAATAAAAAATGACGTTAGTCGGCGGGGCTGGTGGTGTTGAAGAAGGTTGTTTTGCACCAAAAACTGACGTTAGGCAGGTTAGAGTAAAAAAGAAATGACTCTATCCTGCCTAGAATAATTTTCTGATGCAAAACCATCCATACCACATGACTCCTGTCTTATAGAAGACAGGAGCCAACACCCATTGGCCAGCACAGGAGCCACCACCCATAGGCCAGCACAGGGGACCAGGGTCCCCTCGGCATGGCCATTGCACCCTCTGCCATGTATGGGGACCCATTTCAGGGCCCCCTATAGCACTTTAAATAATGAAATAAAATACTTACCTGTACTTACATGGGATGGGTCCCCCTCATCCTCCGCTGTCCCTCTGGTGTAGGTATGGGTGTCCTTGCGGCCTGGGGAGGGCACCTTTGGGCTTATTCCATGGTGTTCAACCGTGGAAATAGGCCCACAGATCCCCTAATGCCTGCCCTGACCCGGGCATTAAAAAATGGGGCAAAGCAAGCTTTGCCCCATTTTTTGACCCCTCCCGTGCCCCATTTTTGCACTGGAGTATAAATATGGTGTTAAGGCCATAGAGTCACTTTTTGCACTTGAACACCTACCTTGCATCTCATTAAGGTGAGGTAGGTTTCCACGTCCAAAAAATTACTTTAACTCCATAACTTTGGCGCTAGATGGGTCTAGTGCCAAAGTATAAATATGGAGTTTGTTTTGCACTGAATTGGAGTAAAGAAAAATGACGCTAATTTGGTGCACACAGAGTATAAATATGCCCCTTAGAGGCATATTTGCAATGCCCCTGATGTACAATAACTCCGCCAGAGTATCATTTTTGTTACTCTCCAGCGGCGCAGTGTGCCCGCACATATTTACAAGGCCATATTGTTTCTCCTTGTTGCACCTGCCTAGGGAGGCATACAGTTTTGACGCATTCCCAGGTTTACAGATTCTTGTAAATCCGTAAATGTGCCAAACCCCTTGGATGTCACATGGGAACACCCACAACAAAGCCCATTGTATTCCTCCCTCACGCAGTATAAGCTAACGCAGCAACTTGTGCTGCGTTGCCTTGGACCATATCTACCAGGCCATTAAAAAAGCCATTTAAAGTGGCTTTGCGTGGCCTTGCAGATGTGGTCCTGCACTGTACACCAGACTTGCTCCTAATTTCCAGAACCAGACAATCATACTTGGAACACTACCAGGGTCACCTCCCCCATATTGTGTGGTTCTCAGGTGGGGGACGGTGACAGATGCTTCATGTTTAGAGGTGCAGGGTGGAAGTGGGTCGTGAATATTCATAGCTTAGTAAGTTTTAGTTTTATGTAGACACCCGCAGCAACCACAGTCCATGTCGAAAAACAACACATTTGAGATCGTTTCTTGGAACGCGAATTGCCTTAAAAATGAAGTCAAATGTATAGTAGTATTCCAATACCATAAACAACATATCTTACCTATACTTCTACTGCAGGAAACACATCTGCTTGGCAACCGTTATCCTCTCCTATCCTGTGGGGCTTACACCAGTGTACACCACTCAAGATACATCACTGCATCCAGGGCCATTCTTCTTCACAAGTGCTTCCCTCTACAAGTAACTGGAACACATGTTTTCCACATGGGCAGATTTATGGTAGTGGGAGAAAAACTGGGTGAGGCCTTCTGGACAATAGTGTTGGTCTATGACCCCACCCCCACTCTTATAGGGACCACAATTTCTACGCTAATTATGGCCCTGCTACACTGCCTCGGGGGAACACTGTAGTGGGCAGTGATTTTAACCATTTTATGGTATCCGAATTAGACACCATAGTTTAAAAGTGCACATACTTGCAAATCGACAGTACAGGGAAAATGGGCACAATCGGCACAACCGGTAGTCCTTGTAGATACATAACACTACTTCACCTGATCATTAAGCAATACATATTGTAGTTACACGCACACAGGTCCTCCTCTAATTTTGATTACTTTTTCATGCCCTCCATTGACACACACAAACTGGTGGATTCTCATATCTTCCCTCGATCCCTAATGGATCATGCCCCAATATGAGTGAAACTGAAACTGATACTTGTGGGTGCTCGGAAACCGGGACAATGGTGCTCGAGAACCTGGTACCTTCGAGATACCATATTTTAAGAATACATGGGACAATAACCCATCAATTATCTTACGCTCAACAAAAATACGGTTGATTCATGGAATACATTTGGGGAGGTAATAAAAAGTAAGGAAATTTCTTACCAGACTGCAGCTAAACAACAATGGCACAAAGAAATTGCAGCTCTAGAAACAATAATAGATGCTGCTAAAGAGGACCTTGTCTGATCAAAAGATGAGCAGCTATGCGATTAAGTGGGGCTTTTGCCACTGTCACTCAATCAGAAGCTACTGGACTCAACATCCTTGTCCTATATGGATCCACAATACCAAAATCTATGAAAGTGGGGACAAGGCCGGCAATCTACTTTATTTGTTGGGCAGCAGGGATACAGTACTAAGGTGATTCCTGTGATTTGCTCCCCCTTGGGGCAGGGCTGCACAGACTTCAGCTTAATAGCCTAGGAGTTTGCTGATTATTATGCTCATCTATACACATATCAATTGAAGATCAAAGCTGAACATGACCTCCCAATAGTGGAAGATCTGTGAATGCACAGGCTGACTGATGAGGACAGGCTGGCCCTGGAAGAACCACTTACTGAAGAGGAGATCATAGAGTTCATTAGGTTACTCCCCCAAGGGACGACCCTCAGGGCCTAGTGGGAATTCACTCAAATGTCTTTAAGAATGATCCCCCTCACTTGACTCCCTCATTGACGGGGATGTACACAACAGCCCTTGAGACTCGTGAGCTCTCCTATGTTCTGTGAGCCTGAAACTACAAAAAAAAAAAACTGATGTGAATCATACAGACCTATCTACTTTGTTAACTTAGAGGTGAAAATCCAGACTAATAGATTGGTAGCAGTAATTGGAACCCTTAGACACCATGATCAAATTGGGTTAATGACAGGCAGCAGCACATGTCACTGCCTGTGTCACACCACCATTGCACTTTCATTGCACTTGCCCAATCATGTCCTATCATCTATTTATTTCAAAAAGGCTTTTGATTCAGTTAGATTAATCTTCTTGTTTTACTTTCTTGAACAAATTAATTTTAGCCAGCCCTCTCTGTACCAGCACTCCTATACACTAAACCCTGGGCACGGGGCGGAGTGAATGGGACGTTGTCCCCAGCCTTCTCAATCGGAAGAGATACAAGAGTGGGCCCCCTTCTCACACCTCCTTTTTGCATTAGTTATAGAGACCTTAAGGAACTGGATCAGACAAGATGCTCAGTTCAGAGGTATCTGGTGACCTACTCATATAGAAGATGGGATATCACTTCATGAGGATGACCTCCTTCTGTATCGTAGCAATCTATAAACATCTTTGCCTAGACTGATGCAAATGCTCCAGAGCTCTGCGGATGCCTTAAGCCTGAAAGTCAAATGGACTAAATCCACATGCATCCCAATAATTGTGATGCATAACCATATAAGGGCCAAGACCAGCCTACAATGGGCAGACAATTTCAAATACTTTGGTATGCATGTATCACCCATTAGGAACAGAGCCTCTTACCTGAATGCAACAGCTCTCTGTTGTATCTGAGGCATGTATGGATTGGCCCAGCTTCCCAGCTTTTCTTGAACACTCGGAGCATAGAACCCTGTGAGTAGAATTGGTCATGAGGGTTCTGTGCTACACAGTTGGATAAGGAGGACCGAGTTGTGAGTTGGCTGGTGGTCCCTGCTGCACCTCAGTTACGAATAAAGGTGCATACATCTGCATTAAGGCTTTTGAAGTTGTGATTTTTAGATAAACATAACACTGGCGATGAGAGAGTGCCCTACTGAAAGAAGGAACCACCAATTGTTCCTGAACCCATTTCACTACATTTTGGTACAGGAACTGGACACTGCACATAATGAAATGCCAAGCATCATTGGAGCAGGAAAGTAATATCTGCTTACTTTGCAATAATTCGCTTTGTATTTTCAAATTTTTGAGCCGCCCCACATGATAGTGTGAAGACACTCGAGTTTCTCTGTTTGAATGACGCTTTGTGCCTAAGATGCTCGTGCTGCTACGCTAGTTCAGTCTTGTTTGAGTGACGCTTGTGCTGTCAAGTCAAGAGCACTCACGCACATTCCTATGTTTGGATCTGCCATTTGGAGTCCAGGAGCCACTTTAGGTACTGAACTTCATGTCAGCGCTCAAGATTTGATATGCGCAGAGTGACATGACATACGGCCACCATATTGGTTTGGGCAAGGTCAATTTGGCCTACTGGATTCAAAGCTACATGTAGGCCCTCATTACAACCCTGGCGGATGGTGTTAAAGCGGCTTTAATACCGCCAACAGGCTGGCGGTAAAAAAAATGGGATTTTGTCCCTGGCGGTAACCACCATCAAAGACCGCCACTTTAACACACTGACCGCCGTGGTGGTAACGGCCGTTGGGCTGGAGACTTCGGTCTCCAACCTGGCGGTCGTCACAATCCCACCCTCAGGATTATGACCCAGCCTACCGCCATGGTTTTCGTGCCAACCTTACAGCCACGAAAACCATGGCGGTAGTCTGGGTCGTAATCCAGAGGGAATCCCTCCCCTGGCACTGATAGGGGTTTCTGCCCGCCCCTCCCCAGAGTTCTCCCCCACCCTCCCCCCGCACATATACACACCCACACGCGTACCCATTTAAACACATGCACACACGCATACCCACCACCACCCACATATGCACACATACATACCCACACACCGCAACACACATCAACATACCTTGTCACACACATGATTCACAACACTCACAATCACTCATGCACACTCACATTCAACGTGGCTCACACCTGCATGCACGCATTCCAAAACATACATACACACCCCCACATACACCCCCCACCCCCTCTCCTGTCAGAGAACCTGACTTGCCTGCTTGCAGGGGGTCCTCCGGCTGGAGACAGTCCGCAGCACTGCTGTCAGAGCACTGTCTGCCAACAAAATACCACCAGACCGTCTCGATGGTCTTGATATGGTCAGCAGTGTTTTGCTGGCGTGGCGGTGCTGCTGTCAGCAGCGCTGCCTTACTGCGTCTGCCACCATAATAGTCAGCAGTGTTCCGCCAGCATTCTGGCGGTATACCGTCAGTGGTGATGATACGCGTAGACGGTTGGTAGCCACGGTGGCGGTATGTTGGCGTCCGTCACCGTGGCAGTAGGCAGTAGTTACCGCCAATGTTGTAATGAGGGCTGCAGTGTTACATGGCTTCCACCATTCTGGATCAGACAGAATTAAGACTGCATCTGCAGTTTACAACTTGATACTCTACAGCTGTACTGGTTTGGGCTGATTTTTTTTTTTTTTTTTTTTGCACACGTCTTTAGTGGTTATAAATTGCTGACCCTGTGTTCATGTGTGAATTATTCTCTCTGGCCTATATCAAATATTTGACAACTTCTGCTACCAATGTGAGTGCTGAGATTCCAAGTACTGATTGACTGGATTGTCATACCTTTTCAAGTAGCATTTCACTGGTTTTACCATTAACCTTTTACTTACTCAACTAGTGTTCTTGCCTGTAGCAAGTGTTTTCCTGTTATTAACCTTCTAATTAGTATGGATATGGCAGCAGCCTGTATTTGGCACCCACCACAATTTCTCTCCAAAAAGGGTGATGTCATGGAAACAATGGAAAAAACTGTTTGACTCTTATATTTCAGCAATGGGAAGTGAAATAGTGCATGATTTAGGAGTTGTGGTCTGCAAAGTCGATGAGAGTTTAGATGAAATACCTGTAGGAAGGGTAGATGGTGAACCAGTGGGTGTGTATTAGAAGTCAGTGATGATGATGGAACAGCATTTTACCCAGTGTGTCAATGTAGTCCTGGAGAGACCCAAATTATTTACAAGAGTTCAGAGAAACACAAAAAACAAACAAAATGCAAGTTATGTTGCTTTCTTGTGAACACTTGCACAGACATGTGAATTTGAGATGCTCACAAATTCATTGATCAGGGATCAGATTGTGAGATATACGAATGATAGGAGGGTACAGGAAAAGTTGTTGGCCAAGAATCCTGACTTAAAGGAATCTATAGCCATAGTTGATGGAATGAGAATACCAATGTGTGGGTGTGTCAAATGAATGATGATAAGATGAGTAATGCACCTCAAGTAAGTAAATCCAAAGAGGTGCAGGATGGTTTTCAAACCAGAGTATCTATTGCTGAGAGTAGTGATATGAGTGAATTAGCTGTGCAAGGGAACAGATGGCTGGCAAGACCCTTTATAAAATGAGCAAAGAAAAAAGGAAGGTTATGGCAAATGGTTCAGATGTGGTAGCGAAGGGAATTTCTCTGCCAGCCCTGGATATATTGCCAAACCTGCAACTTGCAAAAAGTGCAGAAAAGAGGGTTATTATGCCAGGGTATGCAGGACCAATAATATGCAGAGTGTAATGTCCATGTAGTGATGATAGATCTCTTGAAGGAAGAGTAAAATAGAATTCTTATGACGGATGTCATAACAGATCAAACCATCCAAATGGCTTGCCACAGTGGTGCTGGCATTCACGGATGGAGGGAAAAAAGTACAGATGTGTGTGGTTTTGTGAGATTTAAATAAGCACATTTGGGTAGCTAGACAACCTCTTCCAAACATTAGAAAAACATTAACCACTTTGAAGGAAGCCAAGTTGATCAGTGTAATGGGCAGGTCTTCTGCCAACCACCAGGTTCCCCTGCATGCTGATTCCAGGCTCCTTACCTCTTTTGTCACACCTCTGGGGTCATTCACAATTGTTTGCATGATGTTTGGATTAGCCTTGGCAGTGGTATGTTTCTAGAGAGTGATGATTTCTGGAGGGTATACCAAAAGTGTTCATTTTCCAAGATGATAATTTGGTGTCAGGCACTGATCAAGTACACAAATGGTATTGTCTACGATGCACAGATCATGGTCTCATCATGAAAAATGAGAAATGCATATTTAGTGTGACCTCTGTCACTTATTTAGGACACACCATCTGCAGTAAAGGGGTGAGTCTGAAATTGGGGCTGGTCAAGAGAATTATTGGTGCACTTTCACCAGCGAACAAAGATCAAGTAAGATCATTTTTAGGTCTAGCTGAATTCTGCTCAAAGTTCATGCCAAATTTTGCTGATCTTTCATTACCTTTGAAAATGTTACTGAAGAAGGATGCTACTTTTGAATGCAATATGGACTGTGTTTTTGCTTTTCAACAAATGAAACATTCCATTGGTGTTCTACCCAGTTTGGGGCAGTTTGACTCTCGACTTAGGACTTTGTTGACCACTGATGCCAGTTTACATAGCTTAGGGCTGGTCCTCTGTAAGATGGTCGATGGGGAGGAGAAGGTGATTGATTTTGCATCTCATTGAATCTAAGGAGCAGGTGAAAGATATTCTGTGACAGACAGTACATCATTTTAAATTATTTTTGTGGGGTATTCCCTTCTCAGTTAGGACCAGCCATTGGCCACTCACACAGCAATTCACAAGCAAAGCCAGCATTAATTTGAGAAACAGAATCAGAAGGTGGGCAGAAGGTTTGTCATACTACAGTTTTGTAATGGAATACTTACCAGGTGCTGGAAATATGGCATCCAGTTTGCTTGTGAGTACAGTCAGAACATGGAACCTCAACTAGACCTGCACATTTTGGTTTGGTGGATTAAAGAAGATGCCTTATTGGCAGATGAATGGGGTCAACATAATAACAATGACAAATTTCTTAAGAAGGTTGCCAATTACGTTGAGGAAGGCAGGCCTGAGTACAATAATTTACCTCTGTGGCTTGAAGGATTTTGGAATGGTGTGAACAACTAAATCTGGTAGGAGAGAAAATCCTAAGCAGTACCAGTATTCTACCTCCATTGGGATTAACAGTGAAAGTTATCAATCTAGTATTTGAAGGATACTTGGGGGGGGAGTTTAGCCAGATTGTGATTGGATCGGTGGTACTGGTGGCCAGGGGTGAATAGTCAAGTGGAGGAAGTTGTTAAGGATTGTTGTTCTTTTGCCAGGAGTGACAAGTGTAAGGTAACACATACACAACCTTTGGCACCTGTGGAGGTTCCTTCTGTGTCCTGGACCAAACCTGGGTTGGAATTTGCTAGTCCATTTAATTTATTGTCCCAGAAGGAACAATATGTTCTGCTCTTGGTAGAATAAACCTCTAAATGGATATTGAACAAATGTGTCGTTGTGGTGAGCACTAAGGTGGTGATTGATTTTTTAAAAGAAAGAATTTGCCAGCGAAGGAGTACCTCACTTTTTAGTTACTGATAATGGTGTGCAGTTCGTGTCCCATGAGAAGCGTGATTTTTCGAATAGGTTCTCAAAAAATGCATTTGAAAACTGTTCTTTATCTGCCACAAGCCAATAGTTCGGCTATGCGGATGGACAGGGTTGTTAAAACTCTGCACAAAGAGCCATTGCCAGCAAAGTATCTCTTGCGGAGGTTCTGTTGGAAACATGGTGGGCCCATCTAATCACACCAAATTCTGCTATACAGGAATCACCAATCTTCTCACTTAAAGTGAGGTTGCCAAATACAAAATGCAATCCAACATGGTTGAAACTACTGAGATCCGTGGATGTGCGAGAGAGACTCCTGAGGTCAGGAGGAGAACTTATCAGAATGTATCAAAATAAATACAAATCCAGATATGCTGACAATTCTGTGATAAACAAAGTGATTGGAGCATAGGTAATCAGGTTTTGATAAAGTGTCCTGAACATGTAAAGAAAGGATTGACAAAGTTCATGAGCCCTTTTATTATAGAAGAGGTTAAGAAAAATTTGGTGATTTTAGATACTGGAGATACCTGGAGCATGTCAGGATTGGTGAAGTTTGAAGACAATGCTAAGTGTAGTAAAGCTTAATATACTCACAAATAGTTAGGACTTGATCTGGAAAATTATGATTGTTTTTGTTTTTTATTATTGTGTTATGTTATATTATTTTGACTGTTAAGCTAATGATCTAATTGCACGATAAGTGTGTGCACCTTTTTTGTTTTGTTTTGTGTTGTGTTCAAGGGAGGGAGGTGTGTAATATTTGAGACATGCCTGATTGGCCCAGCTTCACAGTTTTTCTGGAACCTATGTAAGGGTCAAGACCAACCTAAAATTGGCAAACAACTTCAAATACTTTGGTATGAATGCATCACCCACTACGAACACAGCCTGGGATCAGAATGCAATACCTCTCTGTTATATCTGAGGCATTTCTGGATTGACAAAGCTTCCCAGCTTTTCTGGAACCTTCTGTAGGAGCATAGAACCCTCTTAGTGAAATTGGTCATGATGGTTCGATGCTAGACAGTTGGATGAGAAGGACTGAGCTGTGAGGTGACTGGTGGTTGCTGCTGTACCTTACTTACAAATAAAGCTGCCTACATCTGCATGAAGGCTTTTTGAGTTGTGATTTTGAGATAAACTTAACACTTTCCTAACCCATACCTGCCATGACCTGCCCACTTGGGAGTCCCTGTCTCTTACCATGGCAGACAGAGAGGCCCTATTTCAAATGATATTGTGAGTAATTGGGTTGTTGGTTGACTGGAGTATGAGCCCAGAAAAAGTCAATAAACTAACCCCTTCACTCCCAGGCCTTTTCCCCCTCAGGTGCCAGCCCTTTTTGTGGCTATTTGGGGCAGTTCGCGCTTAGGCCCTCATAATGTTTTATCCACATAAGCTACCCATGCCAAATTTGTGTCTTTTTGTGGGACGAATACAGCAAACATTTTTTTTTTAAATGGGAAAAAGGGCTGCAGAAGAAGGCTTGTGTTTTTCCCCCTTAAAATGGCATCAATAAAAGGTTTGTGTTCAGGAACAGGCAGACTTGAATGAGAAAACCAAATTTTTCAACACAATTTTGGCATTTTACTGCAACATACCCCATTTTTACTATTGTGTGTGATTTTAGCCTCCTTCTAGTTGGTGACAGAAATGTGTGTGAAACCAATGCTGGATCCCGGACAGATAAACATTTCTGAAAGGTAGACAACATTTTGAATTCAGCAAGGGGTCATTTTTGTAGATCCTACAAGGTTTTCCTCCAGAATTACAGCTGAAATAAAAACATATTGAAATTGAGGTGAAAAAACAGCCATTTATCTCCACGTTTTACTCTGTAACTTTTTCCTGCGATGTCAGATTTTCAAAAGTAATATTCCATTACATTTGCTGGACTCTTCTGGTTGCGGGGCTATATAGGGCTTGAGGGTTCATTAAGAACCCTAGGTACCCAGAGCCAATAAATGAGCTGCACCTTGCACTGGGTTTTCATTGTGTACCAATTATACTGCAAATCATTTGGTGAAATATAAAGAGTGAAAAATAGGTATAAAGGAAACCTTTGTATGTCCTCCCGTCCACCTGTGATAAGGTGTTGAGAAGCAGTGGTTATTTGCACATTTCTGAAATCCGGGTCCCCATACTGGCATGTGAATTACAGGGCATTTCTCAAATAGATGTCTTTTTTACACACTGTCTTACATTTGGAAGGAAATAATGTGGAGAAAGACAAGGGGCAATAACACTTGTTCTTCTATTTTGTCTTCTCCCCAGTCTCCCGATAAAAATGGTACTTCACTTGTGTGGGTAGGCTTAGTGCCCGTGACAGGGAATGCCCCAAAACACAATGTGACACATCACATTTTCCCAAAGAAAACTGACCTGTTACTTGCAAAGTGCCTAGCTGTTGATTTTGGCCTCTAGCTCATATCCGGCATTTAGGAAAACCTAGCAAACCTGGGCATTTCTGAAAACTAGACACCTGGGGAATCCGGGATGGGGTAACTTGTGGTTCTCCCACCAGGTTCTGTTACATAGAATCCTTAGCAAACCTCAAAATGTGGCAAACAAACACTTTTTCCTCACATTTCAGTGCAGCAAAGTTCTGGAATCTGAGGGGACCTAAAAACTTCCTTCTACCCAGTGTTCCCCCTGGTCTCCCAATAAAAATGGTACCTCACTTATGTGGTTAGGCCTAATGCATGCAGCAGGAAATGCCCCAAAACACAACATGGAGACATCACATTTTCCCAAAGAAAACTGACCTGTTTTTTGCAAAGTGCCTAGTTGTGGATTTTGGCCTCAAGCTCATCTGGCACCTAGGAAAACCTAGCAAACCTGGGCATTTCAGAAAACTAGACACC
This sequence comes from Pleurodeles waltl, assembly GCF_031143425.1. Lineage (NCBI taxonomy): Eukaryota > Metazoa > Chordata > Amphibia > Caudata > Salamandridae > Pleurodeles > Pleurodeles waltl. Next base: position 1,260,266,615 of record NC_090440.1, on the reverse strand, counting down.
TAGGGGAATACGGGATGGGGTAACATGTGGTGCTCTCACCAGGTTCTGTTATCCAGAATCCTTAGAAAACCTCAAAATTTGGCAAAAAAACACTTTTTCCTCACATTTTGGTGCTGCAAAGTTCTGGAATCTAAGGGGAGCCACAAACTTCTTTCTACCCAGCGTTCCCCCAGGTCTCCCAATACAAATGGTACTTCACTTGTGTGGCTGGGCATAGTGCCCCGACAAGAAATGCCTCAAAACACTACGTGGATACATAAAAATGATCAAATACAAAACTACCTGTTTTTGCAGGGGCGGCACATGCGTTTTTGGTCTTGGGCTCAGCAGCTATCTAGGGAAACCTATCAAACACAGACATTTCCTAAAACTAAGAAACTCTGAGGGAGTCCAGGGAGGTGTGACTTGCGTGGATCCCTCAGTGTTTATTTACCCAGAATCGTCAGGAAACCTCAAAGTTAGCTAAAAAAAATAAATTTTTCAAATTTTTCCCACATTTCTGTGCGGGATCACAGCACCGACACAATTTCCTACCACCAAATGTTCCCCTTAGTCTCCCAATAAAAATGATACCTCACTTGTGAAGGTGGGCCAAGTACCTGTGACAGGGAAGAGCCAAAAACATGTCAAAAGTAAGGGGGAACCAAAGTGGGTCCAAAAGGGCAGTTTGAATAAAAACGCTTTTAGATTGACAAGTGGGGCAGAATTTTTATCGGTGTGGATGCAACAATGCTGGGTGGTAGGAATTTTGTTGTTTCCTGCAGATTCCAAAGTTTCCGTCACAAAAATTCTGGGAAAATGTGTGATTTCTAGCAAACTTGGAGGTTTGCGGGGCGTTGTGGGTAAGAACCTGGTATGGGGTGCATGTGAAGCACACCACCCTGGAGTCACCCAGATGTTTAGTTTTGAGATGTGTCTACATCTCATAGATTTTTCTACATGGCAGCATTCCAAAGTCCAAAAAGTGCAGCCCTCACCATTCCAAGTGGAGCGATTTTGAGAGTTAGACAAGCTCCCATGGCCCACATCTATAACCAAAACCCAAAATAATCAAGGGCCAGATGTATCAAGCTCCTGGTTTGCATTTCTTAAATGGCGAATTTTAAGAAAGTGCTATTTTAGAAATGCAAAATGGGATGTATCAAAATTGCGTGTCGGTAATTGCGATTTCTTAAAAGTTGCAAACACAATTTACGATTAGCAAATACCGAATCGCAAATCAATAGCGATTCGATATTTGAAAATCGCTAATTGTGAAAACAGAAAATCAGAATAGCCTGATACATCACAACCAGGAAATGAGTCAGCCCATGCTGTTTCAAGGAGCCACGCCCACAGGAGCAGGCAGGGAGACACAGCCCAGCACCAGGGACCCAGCTTTGTGAGCCTGCCAGGACCAAACTGCAACATGGCCAATGATGGGAAGGTGAAGTTCAAGGGAGGCTGGAAGTGCAAGATCAAATTCAGTGAGCAGGAATTAGAGGTGCTCACTGAGAAGGTTATCGGGAACCATGACAAACTGTTTGGGAAGAACTCACTACAGGTACCTGAAAGTGAGAAAAGGAAACTGTGGTTGGAAATCCAGACAAAAATATGTGCAGTGGGTGTTGCGAGTGAGCGACCTCTGACCTGTTTTTGGTCCAGAGCTCGCCCCCCACGTCCGCAGCACCAACCTGCTGTCTCCTGCCTCTGACCCCCACCCATGCTGTTGCTAGCGTGTTCGAGGCCCTCCTCCACCCGCAGGCATCCTCCTGCGCCTCATCCCTGGTGTCTAGTGGGCTCTAGTAAGCTTCACTTGACCCGTGTGCCGCTTTCCGCCGTCCAGTAAGTGTTTCTGTTTTTACAGCGCCTTGCCTCCTTGCGCTTCTGCCCCCGTCGTGCCCCTTCTGATTGTGCCACTTTTCGCCGTCTTGTAAGTGCTTTCTATTGTTTTTTTCAAGCGCCTTGCTTCCTGCGCATCTGCCCCCGTTGTGCCCCTCTGATTGCTGTACCCCGACTGTATTTTGTGCCATTAGTGTATTTTTGTGACTGTTTTTTCAATTTGTGCCCGACTTGTTTCTGCCTTGTTTTTCTTGTTTTCGCCCCTTGTGCGCTCCCCCTTGCAGTCCTCTCCCTGCCGCTGCCTCCATGCGGCCCCGCCCCCTTCGCGCCCCCATTCGCCGCCCCCTCCCGCCTCCCAGCTGCTCTTCCCTCCCCCCTCCCTTCTTAATGGCTGGCGCTGCGTGTCCGCGCAGCGGGCATGCCGCTGGCGCGCCAGAGGCAAGCCCGTCTGCGCCCGTCCGCGCCTGGACCGCGCCCAGCGCCACCCCCCCTGGCCCTCAAGCCCCCCGCGCCCCATGCCTTCCACACTCGGCCAGCAAACTCCTCGCCCTCAACCCTGGCCCCTCCTCAGAGTGCTTCCTGGCCACCCCGAAGCACACCAAAGGACCTTTTTCCTGCCGCACCTGCAACTTCACCTGCAACAAAACAACGAAACCAGCAACAACCAACACAAACCACCTGCACTGCATCCTCCTCAACACACGCTCCGCACGAAAGCACGCCATCGAACTCTGGGACCTGCTCGACACCACCGCCCCAGACGTAGCCTTCCTGACCGAAACCTGGTGGAACGACTCCTCGGCCCCTGACATCGCCATCGCCATCCCTGACGGCTACAAGATCACCAGAAGAGATCGCACCAAGGGAATCGGTGGAGGAATAGCCATCGCCCACCCATCGCCCACAAATCTACCCTTAAGATCCACACCCACACGGGCGACACCCTCAAGACAGCCAAACACCTCCACTTCCAGATTCACACAGACCCCAACACTGCCCTCAGAGGAACCCTCATATACCGCCCTCCAGGACCTAGAGCCCTCTTCAGCGACGCCGTCTCCGACCTCGCAAGCACCCACTCCCTCGCCTATTCAGACTACATCCTCCTGGGAGACCTAAACTTCCACCTGGAGAACAAGAATGACGTCAATACAGCATCGCTGACCACCAACCTCTCCAACCTCGGACTCCGTCAGCTGGTCAACACTCCCACCCACATCGCCGGCCACACCCTTGACCCACTCTTCACTTCAAGCAATCACATCTCTTTCAGCCACACCTCCGAACTCCACTGGACCGACCATCACTGCGTCCATTTCTCCTTCAAGAAAAACACCGAACACCACCACACTCCTCTACCGCCTCACCGCCGCTGGGGAAAAGTCACCGAAGATCAACTTACCAACACCCTCGCCAAAAACCCACCACCCGACCCCACCGACCCGGACTCCGCCGCCATCAACCTCCAACAATGGATCCTCGACTGCGCCAACATCCTATCCCCGCTCAAGAAACCCACCACCAACCAAGAAAAGAAAAAACCAGCCTGGTTCACAGACGAACTAACCACCTCCAAACGCACCTGCCAGAAACTCAAGAAAAAATGGTACCTCGAGCGCACACCTGAGAACCTCGCTACCCTCAAGGAAGCCAACCGTGAACACCACCAACGGAACCGACTCGCAAAGCGCTCCCACTTCACAGAACGCCTCAACAACAATGCTCACGACTGCAAGGAACTCTTCGGCATCGTGAAGGAACTCGCCAACCCCAACGCCATTGTCAACGACATCCCTCCATCCCAGAAACTCTGCTACGATCTCTCCACCTTCTTCTACCAGAAAATTGCAGCCATCCACCACAGCTTCAACACCTCACCTCCGCCAGACCCCACCCCCAACAACTCCTCCCACGCCGACCAAATCACCACCTGGACCCAAGTAGACGACGCCGAAACCCTAAAGACCATGAACTCCATCCACTCAGGATCTCCCTCTGACCCCTGCCCACATCACGTGTTCAACAAAGCCGACGTCACCATCGCCCCCGCACTCCGAAAGATCATCAACCTCTCCTTCAACACCGCTACCTTCCCGGACAGCTGGAAGCACGCAGAAATTCTACCCTTAAGATCCACACCCACACGGGCGACACCCTCAAGACAGCCGAACACCTCCACTTCCAGATTCACACAGACCCCAACACTACCCTCAGAGGAACCCTCATATACCGCCCTCCAGGACCTAGAGCCCTCTTCAGCGATGCCGTCTCCGACCTCGCAAGCACCCACTCCCTCGCCTATTCAGACTACATCCTCCTGGGAGACCTAAACTTCCACCTGGAGAACAAGAATGACGTCAATACAGCATCGCTGACCACCAACCTCTCCAACCTCGGACTCCGTCAGCTGGTCAACACTCCCACCCACATCGCCGGTCACACCCTTGACCCACTCTTCACTTCAAGCAACCACATCTCTTTCAGCCACACCTCCGAACTCCACTCCACTCCACACCCCCAACAACTCCTCCCACGCCGACCACATCACCACCTGGACCCAAGTAGACGACGCCGAAACCCTAAAGACCATGAACTCCATCCACTCAGGATTTCCCTCTGACCCCTGCCCACATCACGTGTTCAACAAAGCCGACATCACCATCGCCCCGCACTCCGAAAGATCATCAACCTCTCCTTCAACACCACTACCTTCCCGGACAGCTGGAAGCACGCAGAAATCCAACCCCTCCTCAAGAAACCTAAGGCTGACTTCAACGCTCTCAAAAACTTCCGACCGATCTCCCTCCTCCCTTTCCCAGCGAAATCATCGAGAAGATCGTCAACGCACAGCTCGCCCACTACCTAGAAGACAACTCCATCCTTGACCCCTCCCAATCTGGCTTCAGACGAAACCACAGCACAGAGACTGCACTCCTCGCCGCCACAGATGACATCAGACTACAAATGGACAACGGCGAAACCTCAGCCCTGATCCTCCTAGACCTATCAGCCGCCTTCGATACAGTCTGCCACCGCACCCTACTAACCCGCTTACACGAAGCCGGCATCCAAGAAAAGTCCCTCAAATGGATCTCCTCCTTCCTCTCCGGCAGAACCCAGAGGGTCCGACTCTCACCTTTCCGCTCCAATGCCACCAAACTCATCTGCGGCGTACCCCAAGGCTCCTCACTAAGCCCAACGCTGTTCAACGTCTACATGGCCCCCCTCGCACAACTGGCCCGCCAGCACAACCTCAGCATCCTCACCTACGCCGACGACACCCAACTCGTCCTCTCCCTGACCAAAGATCCTCTCACCGCCAAAGCCAACCTCCACGAGGGACTGAAATCCATCGCCGAGTGGATGAACAACAGCCGCCTGAAACTCAACTCCGACAAGACGGAAGTCCTCATCCTCGGGCGCACCCCCTCGGCCTGGAACGACTCGTGGTGGCCCATCGCCCTGGGAAGCCAGCCACGCACGAAATCTCGGCTTCATCCTCGACTCCACCCTCACCATGTCCAAACAGGTCAACGCAGTCTCATCCTCCTGTTTTAACACCCTCCGAATGCTCCGCAGGATCTTCAAGTGGATTCCAACAGGAACCAGAAAAACAGTGACCCAAGCCCTCGTCAGTAGCAGACTCGACTACGGCAACGCACTCTACACAGGCATCCCAACAAAAGACATCAAACGACTCCAACGCATCCAGAACGCATCCGCCCGCCTGATCCTCGACATACCCCGCCGATGTCACATCTCCCCTCACCTGAAGGACCTCCACTGGCTCCCCGTGGACAAGAGGATCACCTTTAAACTCCTCACCCACGCACACAAGGCTCTACACGACACCGGACCCGCCTACCTGAACACCAAACTCAAATTCTACGTTCCCTCACGTCAACTACGCTCTGCCAACCTTGCCCTCGCCATCGTCCCCCGAATCCAGAGCAAGACCTCTGGCGGCAGATCCTTCTCCTACCTCGCCGCCAAAACCTGGAACTCACTCCCGACCTCACTGCGCCAGACCCAGGACCTCCTCACCTTCAGGAGACTCTTCAAGACATGGCTCTTCGAACGATAGCAGCACCCCCCCCCCAGCGCCTCGAAACCCTAACGGGTACATAGCACGCTTTATAAATTATTGATTGATTGATTGATTGCGCAGTGCTCTGTGGAGGAGATACACAAGTGATGGTATGACCTGCATTCCAGTGCCAAAGAAAGGGTAGCCAGCAGGCTAAAGGAGGCAAGGAGCACCGGAGGAGGACCACCCACCCAGACACCGTCCACATCAATGGAAGACACGGTGGAGTCCATACTGTTTCCGGAAGCTGCCAGTGGTGTCACTGGCCTTGGCACCTCAGAGACACCCAGCACCAGCAAAGGTATGGCCAGCAATGATGTGTATCCCCATATGTGCATGGACAAATGCCCCCTAGAAATTAGCTATTAGCTTGATGCAGCGAGATAAGTAGTCCATGCCACATCTTACATACAACAAAACAACGCCTTATGGGAGTGATTGTCCAAAATCCTAAGGTCAATAAACCACATTAAAATCAACTTGGTGTTCAGCCACATAGAGAAACAACACGCACAAATCACAGCAATACAATGTCAGAGTACAATATTTACTATTGTGCAACATATTGTGATATATACATCAATGACATTCTGCACATTGTCGTTGTAGATGTCCCGGGCCCTGATGCAGCAGAAGGTGGAAATGTGGGGGATGGTGAAACACAGCCACAGTCCGACTCCGACACAAGTGAGTCTTTCAGTATTGCAACAACTAGACACAAGGCAAGGGTGCTACCTTTCCCAGAGTACAACCTGGATGCAGATGAGATGCCGGATGAAGTCCCCACATCACCCCCAGAGGATATATCCACAGGAACATAACAGTCCCTGCCCCAGCATCAGTCAACTCCTCTCAGGAGGCGTCACGATGCAGGCAGACAGTGCACAGAGGAAGGAGATGGCCCATCAATCTTTGGCGGCCTTGAAGCTTCCATGCTGAAAGTGCAGCACCTGCAATGCAAACACATGAGGTCAATGAACAGGCAGTTGGTGTCAATCAATCAGAACATGGGCGCAATGAACAAGCAGTTGGAGTCTCTGAATGAGGGATAGCAAACAGCAGCTGAAAACACAATGGAGTTAACAAATGTCATTAGGGACCTCTGCACTGAGATTCAGCAGGAGCTTGTCAGCCACCGTAGGCGCCATCACCAATTTATGAGACGGTTAAATGGGTTCTTCAGATCGGTCAATCGATTTGCTAGCTGAACTTCCTTCATTTCACAACGTGCTGTGGGCATACAGGTGGAGATGCATGCTGCAGTCGGGACGTTGCACAGGGATTAGTGCAAATAAACAATGTCCTCGAAGCAATGCAGACAGTACGCAGTGCTACAAACAGCGAACTTGGTGGTGGGGATAGTGAGGAGTTCTCTAGCCTCAGCAGTCTTACAGCCCCTGTGATGGATCCTAGGTGTCGCAGTACCAGACACAGTACTGCCAGTGAACCTGCTAAAAGAGGTGCCAATGAAGCCACTGAGCACTCAAGTGGAGTGCGTGGACATAGGAAGTAATGTTAAGGCCTACAGGGGACTACCGTAACATGTAGCTGTACAGTTATACTATGATGCTAATATTGTGACACTGTAATTTGGACATGTTAACCTATGGTTCATGGCTTGGCTATGTCCTATTGACACATATGTTACCTGCCGCCCCCAAGTGAGGCAGAAGTGGCCTAAAATAAATTTTCCCCCAGGGGAGCGACCTTTGCCTAAGGGGACGCTCACTTTGCGTGAAACTGATGAAAAAAAAAATCTGTGGTGTCTAGTGGTTTCTGCCCCCCCTGGGGCAGATTGACCTAATTAAAATAGGCTGATCTGCCCTCTGGGCAGAAATGGCCTAATAAAAAATTGCCCCCCAGGGGAACGACCCTTGCTAGAGGGGTCACTCCCCTTCATTTTTAACATGAAAAAAAAACTCCCTGGCGTCTAGTGGCTTCTGCCTCCTCGGGGGCAGATTGGGGTAATTAAAATAGACTGATCTGCCCCCAGGAAGGGCAAAAAAGGCCTAGTAATATATTGTCCCCTGAGGAGTGGCCTTTTCCATAGGGGCCGCTCCCCTCATACATAAATAGTAAAAAAAAAAAAAAAAAAAAAAAAAGATCCCTGGTGCCTAGTGGGCATTTCTGCAGCCAAATCACTTCACGGTCAGGCTGCAGAGGCCTTTCCTTTCCTTTCATGACTCTGCCTTTGCATTTCTCTTCTGGACTTCCAGTGCGATGGGAGGTGACCTCTGATGAGGTCAATGCGCGATTGCACACTGATGTCATCAGTCGTCACTGGCGAGGGGCGGGGGGTCGGGTTGAAGGGGAAGTGATTCCCCCCATCCCTGACGGGGTGTGGGTGGGAGGACCCCAGGGGTGCTCCCCCGTGGACCAGGTGCAGGACAAACTGGTCACAGGAACCTTGGCCAAGGATGTACTGGGCACCAAGGGGGTTAACATGTGCTTATCCCTGGGTAGTCTGACACAAAAAAGTCAGGCTTAATTTGGAGGCAATGTGTAAAGTATTTATGCAGCAAATGAACAGTGTAAAAACACAACACAAGAAAAATCCTAAACCAACTTAGAAAAGTAGAGTCAATTGTAATACATTATTTGACAACAAAAAGCCAATCAGTACAACTAGAGTTATGATTTTTTAAAGTTCTTGGTGAAAATGAAAGCCTAAAGTTCAAAGCGCCAATGATCAACATATAGTTGCACAAGAGTGGGTCAAAGTAAAAAAATATGGCTGGGCACAATGGAACGCTTACCTTAGGACTTAGAAAAATTCTTGAAGAAAGTGTTCTGAGAAGGTAAAGTTCAAGGGGGGAAGGCTGCAGGAGGTGTATCAGGATGAAGTGTTGTAAGATAGCCTTGGTCAAAGCCACATTGAAGACTTCTATGTTCGGACCTAGATGCTGAAATGAAATTGAAAAACTCTAGCGATATGAAGCAGAGGGCTGTAGCTGAAGCCAATTCCACAAGGTTAGATACCCCTCTGACAAAGGACTGCTGAAATGGATTTCCTGCTGTGGAGAACAAAGTAGCAGGAGATGATACAAAATCAATCTAACACCTGAGGCACATCGGGCAGATAGGTGAGCCGATTGGTCCCAGTCTCCTTCTGGTTCTCACAGCACATTTGGGCCAAAAGTCTGTAATCAGTTTTGTTTTTTGGCCATCTGGGTACCTTATGCTCCACAACCAAGGGACAAGAACTGGTGGGACATCTCTTGGAGGTTCCATACTCACTCAGGTTGGGTCCAGGTACCGGTTCAAGATGGTAGGAGCCTTTTTTGTCCCTTTGGCTCTGAACAGGAGGCCAGCGAACTAGCTCTTGGAGACACTTGTGTTTGTCCTGTGTGGAGGTGTAAATGCAGGGCTCAACAGCAAGGCTGGCCTCTGAAGGCTCAAAGCAGAATCCAGGCAGTAAAGTATTCATTCAAAGGAACAGCAGCATAGGCAGTCCTCTGATAGTCCTACACAGGTCCAGTACTGAACCAAAGAGTGGGTCTGAAGGTTTTAATTTTATACCATGGTACCCTATTTCGAAAGGGTGGGAGAAGCATTTGGAAAGATATTTTTATGTGCATTGAATTCCCTGACTCCTCAGTCCTGGCTCCAAGCTGGCTGCATTGACAATGCAGGGTCATTATTCTCTTTCTGTGGAGGCAAAGCACAGGCAATGCAGTTGTAAGTGGCACTGTGCTCAGCTCTGTCCCCTCATCCAGTGAGCATATGGCCCACTGAGGCATACTAAATCCCTATATTGTGTGATTGTCTGAAAGGAAGTCCAACTGTCAGCTACACCCAATCATGTGATTGGCACAAAGGGCTAAGGGCAGGCATGTGTAAGTTTCTAAAAGTGGCATTTTTAAAATTGTAAAGAAAAATCTGACTTCACCATTAAAAAGAGTTTGTCAATACAATTTCATAGATACCAAATGTGACATATCACCTGCTCCCAATTTGAAATTACAGCTTATTAAATGTAATAAGACATTCCCAATGTTATTCTTTGGGGGGTATAGGCCTCAGTAGTGAACACATTTAAGAGTTTTAATACTACTAAGACCTTTAAAACTTAAAAGTATATATCAAACCCTTTAATTACACAGTACTCTGCCCTATGGGCTTCCTAGAGTCTCCCACGGGGTGACGTATATGTAATAAAAGGGGAGTTTATAGCTTGATAGTGGGAGTCTGATGCCAAGTCGACATGGCAGTTTAAAACTGCAGTGACTGGCCTCGGGCATGTTTTACAGTGCTTGTTAAGTGAGTGGTGCAACTCCACTAGTAGCATTGGTTTTACTAGTATCATTTATTTTATATGGTATACCACACTAAAAGGGACTTACAAGTAATTTAACAATGCCAATTAGGTATATGTCGATTAAACCATGCTTAGATGAGTCAGCACAAGCACTATACCGCTGGCTAGCAGTGGTACGTGCACAGAGTCCTAAGGCCAGCAAAAGTGAATTTCAGCACAAATTTGAGGAAACAGGCAAAAGGTTTGGGGGAAGACCACCCTAAGGGTGACAGAGCTAACAGATGTAATTCTTGGGCTTGCACTATGTACGTCAACATTTTCTGTATGACATCCACAAATAATTTTTCAAACACTGCTGTCAGCATTCACCAAATTGTTGTTGCCAGGTAGCCAAGTGAGAAACGCATTCCGCAAAGTGGTGGCTGGTCCTCATGACGGACCCCTAGGCCTCAATGACATGAAACTTAATTATTGGGCTAGCCAAGTGGTGCCAAATCAATAAGTGTTTTTTGCTGACAGAATCTTTGAACAACACAGCGGCCTTAATTTACTATACAGTCCTCACCTACAGAAATCTCTCCCACAGCAGCACAAACTACTCTGACCTGCTGCCACCAGTCACTGCAGTGGACCAAGTGGCATTGTGTGCTGACAGTGGAGACACCTGATGGCATGGGAATTGGCTGAGAATCATGGAACAGCTTGAGGGGTTGTGTCAATAGAAAGGCATTGGAATCTCAAAAACTGGGGGTCCTTTGAGAGGGCAACTCCATATGTACATTTCAGCACTTAGCAAAAACATATGCAAAAAACTATGGGGCGTATTTATACTCTGCGCTGAATGTGCGTCAAAAATTTTGACCCACATTCGCGCAAACCACACACCATATTTATGCTATGATGCCCGACCCCGCGAACGTCAAAGTTCCTCCATGAGCGTCATTTTCTAGATGCGGGAAACCGCCTTGCGTTAATGACATGCAAGGTAGGGGTTCCTGCCCAAAAAATGGCTTTAAGGCCTGTGCGCCTTATTTATACTCCCGCGTCATTTTGACACACAGGAGGGGTCGGGCCTTAAAAAATGGTGCACAGCATGATGTGCACTGTTTTTTAACGCCTGGGTGAGGGCAGGCATTGAGGGGCCTGTGGGCTCACTTTCATGGTCTCTGACCATGGAAGCAGTCCAGAGGTGCCCTTCCCTGCCCCCAGGGACACCCGCTGCCACCCTCTCCCACCCCTGGAAGACACCCATGGAATGGGGGACCCATCCCATGTAAGTAGAGGTAAGTTGAGGTAAGTATACTTTTTTTTTTTTTTTTAAGTGGCATAGGGGGTCTAACTTGGGCCCCCCTACATGCCACTGTGCCCAATGACCATGTACAGGGGACAGAAGTAATTCCAATGGGGGTTGTGCATAAAAAAAATGGCGCAAGTCTGGTAAGAGCCATGATTTTTTCCTCTAGCCGGACTTGCACCATTTTTTGAAGCACAACCCCCATTTTTCCCTACACCGGCTAACGTCAATCCTTAAATAAGGCACCTGCCTGGCGTGTAGGAATGGCGTGAGCCGGCGGTAAATTTTTTTACTTAAACCAGCGTCGGCACTGGTTTACGTCAAAAAGCATTAATATGGGCCTAAATTCTTTTGATAGTCACGGGATGCGTTCCCTCCTTAGATGCATACTATAAGAAATTTCAACCCCTACCTGCCCACAATCTCATACAGGTATACATCACTGTCTTCTCCATGTGGGTTATTAGTACTCCAGACCCATTTTAATTCTCAAAGAGCATTGGGAACACAATGTAAGCATATAAGAGGAAGAAGATTTGGTGGATGCTAAAATGGCCCTAGAGTATTAGTGGTCTCCATGAGACTGAGACTGATACAACTTAAATACCTGCACAGGGTATACTACAACCCCCTGACATTGAGCAAGATGAACTCCTCCATATGATATGAGACAGACCCAAAATAGTTGTAAACAGGCAAATAGAACTGGAACCCAGAATGATAATACTGTGTCTGATGGATAAAAGAAGTGGTAGGAGGCATTCCAGACTGCTAATGGCCATGGGCTTCCTCATAGCCAAGAGAGATATGGCTAGACATTGGAGATCTACAACAGCCAAACACTGTCTGAATGGCCTTGTCAAATGGACTATTGTGTCAAAGAGGAACAATTTGAATATAAATTGAGGGATTGCCCCACAAAGTATACTATAGAATTGGGGGATTGACTCAATTACTCCGACTGTGCCACTAAATACATAAATAGTAAATAACTTTAGATTTAGGTTTAGAAGACTGTGTGTATATTTAATTTGGGCTTGGTGGCTACAGATGGTTTTATTCCACATGTCCTATGCTAATCTTCTAATAAAAAATTGGCTGTAGCACAAACTAAGGCGCACATTTACAAGCACTGTGACGCAGGGCAAATGACCTTGCTATGCTGTCCTTAATTACAGAGAAGGGGCAGAAATGTCCTGTATCCACAAGATAAAACACATTTCTGTCCTCTCCCCTGCGCTGTTGCATATTGGGCTGCCAAGCGCTGAAGCAGGCACCTTGGTGCAACAGCACCTGCATTGCAGACAGGATTGTTTTTGTGCAGAAAGGGACACCTTCCTGCACAAAAATAATCGACAGAGGCGTTTTCTCTTTCTGTGTATGCTACAAAATGCAGCACACATAGAAAGAGGAAAAAACAAAAACAAAAACAAATAAAGATATTTCCTTGCATGAAAAGTCACGAAAAAGTGACTTTGCCTGGCCTTGTAGATATAGTCCTGCACAATGTGCCTCTGATGCATCACTTCTAGGCTCCATGCAGTGAGCTTGTAAATAATCCCCTACATGTATGTATTCTAAAAAAAACAAAAAAACTGCAGGGCCATCCTCTGGTTAACAAGGTAGATCTCAAGCAGCAGGCCAGTCCTTTGGGGAATAAGGTATGACTCAAGCAGCAGGGCAGTCCTCTGGGGGAACAAAGCGCTCCTTCCTCTTGTGAAATCCACAGGTCCAGAAATGTATTGGAGCGTGGCTCTATAGGTCTAATATTTATACCTGATGCCAGCTCCTGAAGTGGGAGGATTCCCTATACTACCCCAACATCTGGTTCTGGAAAGTTCTTCCCTTCTCCTGTCAGGGCTCCAAGATGGCTGGGGGGGACAAAAAACCGGAGTGATCCTCCTTTGTGTGTGCTGGAGGCAGGCTCTTTGAAAAGTAAGTGTGGCTAGGCCCAGCTCTATCTCCAACCATACTGTCCACTCCTAATCCCTTCTGTGTCACTGTCTGAAAAGAATACAGAAACCCCACCAGCAGAGTCATTCACAGTCAAGTGACCAAGCACACTGGCAGAAGGAACATATGGTTAGGACAAGAAAATGCCAGCTTTCTAAAGTGGCATTTTCAGGACAGTAACTTTAAATCTAATTTTATCATTAACTTAAATTACAGAGTAAACCCCACATCCATCTGCTCCCAATCAAAGGTTACCATTTATTAAATGTAATATGGCAACCCCATGGTAGTCAATGGAAGATATAGGCCTTACAGTAGTGACACACTTTAGGTTGTTTTCAATGCCAGGGCTTCTAAAACTTAAACCACATATACTGCATTTTAAACGCAAGGCACTCTGTCCTGAGAGCCTTTAAGGCCTACGTTGGTGGTGTCCTATGTGTATTAAAAAGGAAAGATTAGGCCTGGCAAAAGGCTAATTTTGTCAGGTCGAAATATCTGCAGTTTCACGTCTGAGACATGTTTTAAAGGGCTTGAGGGTGTCAAAATGAGTGCTGTTGGCCCTCTAGTAGCATTTTATTTACAGGCTCTAAGTACATGAGATACCATCTATTAGGGGGGTACAAGTAACTTAAATGTGACAATTAGGTTTGGGTAAATTAAGCCATGTTTTAAGGAGAGAGGGCACAAGCACTTTAGCACTGGTTATCAGTGGTAAACTGTACAGAGTCCTAATGCCAACAAACACAAATTCAGAAAAACAGGAGAGACGAAGGCAAAAAAATTGTAGTTACTGTGCAGAGAAGGCCACTTCAAACATAAGTGGCGTTTTGAAATTCAATAAAGGGCACTGTCATCTAGTATTTAGGCGGAATTTGGGCAGAAACATTCCTGGTTAACTGCTCTAGTAGTAAGCAAGGCATATCAGCTGGCAATCAAATGTTTGGCCGCCTATTTTCAAAAGTCATAACACTTACTATTGCTTATCTTGAGCAATATGTTTGACATTACAATTGAACGTTACTTATTTGTCTGTGCCGGGCTTTAAAGGCACTAGTGACGATTTCATTGATTACAGGTTTCATCATTTGAAAAATGCTAGTTTCTTAGCAACATTGATTTAATACTAAGGTAGATTTGCTCAATGAAGTTCCACGAAGCATGCATCCATGTGTGGCTGTGTGCCTGAGCCCTTTACGTGAGGCCAGCTGATGCTTGGAGCAATGCATTGAGGAAGGATAGAAGATCTATAATGTGTCAACGGCCACCACTGAAGTGTAGCATATCAAGATCAGTGGCTGAGGTATTGATGTCTGATGCTAGCAGAAAGAGTTTTAATCTCCTGAGCAGTTTCAATTCATACCACTGTTTTTGTTGTTTTAGGTTTGTTTGAAAGGCATTTGATCAATTCATGGTTAACATATTGTATTTAATAGTGCATTTAAGAGACTCTCAACCAGGCTTCTTTAGCCATTGTCTTCTATTGCTTTGGAAATTTCAGGCTCTGACTTCAAACATTGTCAATCGCATCTTGCATCAGTGCACAGAAGTACTTTTGTCTCACTGTTTTTTATTGGCTTTTTTGGTGTTCTTCCAACTCCATTGCACTGGGGCTAGTTTAAACCTGACATCAGTCACTGAATGGCCCAGAAGCAATGGGGAGCGAGCATTAAGAAAATAATCCACAAATTGGTGCAACAGTAAAATAATGTTGTTCTTGCTTTATGTTCTGTAGCATTCAATTGTCAGATGCTTTTGTCAATGAACTGCTCTGCGTATAGCTGAATAGCTATAAAAATAATGGCCATCTTAGAATTGTAATTTACATACTCTTATTGTTTTACATACCATTTCTAGAGGGCTGCTGCTTTTTTATATTTGCTGCAAAAAGTAAGGCAAACCTCTTTTCTGTAGCAACGATTTCAGATGCTTTTGTCTGTGTTTCAGTGCAATAGATTTGGATGAATATTTATCAATCTTTCACGCTACGCAAAAAGCAATCCACCTTGGTGCCCTGTCTGAAAGGGTAGGAATGCAGCCTATTTACCATTATACAGCTTATTCACACCCTTTCCTAACTCTGGCTCACTTTTGGCTGCCTAGTGTCAATGCAGGCACCTTTGCGTCACGGTGCAAGGGTGCCTGTGTTGTAGGCAGGATTGTTTTTGTTCAGAAAGAGGCACTTTCCTCTTTATATTTGTGATGCATAATGCAACACACGTAGAAAGACTAAATAAAACGAGAGGAAATAGATATTTCTCCTCATTACACCTCACCAGGGGGGTGTGGCATTTCTAACACAAATGGTATATGCTCCACCCTTGGAACACCTCACTTCTACAGTTACTCCAGGCAGTGGCTTGCACTGCCTTGTGTTACTCTAGATCTATCAAGCCCTGCAGGGCCACGCATTTTAGAGGGAAGCACATTACCAGTTCTTTATTAATTCAATATATATTGAGAATGACATAATACCAGCAGCAAAGCCATTCTTCTAGCTTTGAGGGCCTTGTCATGGTGAGATGGTTAGTGACTATCTTGTTACTGTAAATAGCAGCTACAATTGGCATTGCAACTGGAAGTGGTCCCCTGACAAGGGCTCCGGTACTTATTACTATTATTATTATGATTATGATTAATATTATTATTATTATTTATTTACAAAATAAATACTGCTTTGCCTGCTTCATTTGGAAGATCAGAGCCAAGGTTAACGCTCTTTCTCCAATTCGGAACGAGACAGATTCTGTTCATTCTCATAAACAACAAAGCTAGATATTGAAAATACCTCCAACTTTGGTCAATTTATTTCAAAACAAAAACAGAACATCGGCTGTATCTTTTCTGCCCTTTTTGATTTGGAGCGTGAATGTTCTAAAAAAGGTGCTCATGGTACAAAAGAAGGTTTCTGGACAATAGGAAACTACCCTAGTTCTCATATTTGTTTCCTTTCTTTTCTGTAAAGCGGACTAACCCCTGCATTCAATTATTATCATTCCTCCCGCAGTGCCCTTACAATGAAAAAGCCAAAGAAATGCTTTGACGACGCTAGCTTTCAAAACGCAGTGCATTTTTGCTAGTCAAATAATGAGCATATACTGCAGCAGACAGACTATTCATTATCTCAATGTATCCCCTGTTGGCGGAACAAGAGACACTGTAAGCATTTGTTGACTCATTATTTGATTAAGGTTTGGGTGCGGAGTTCGCTAGAGAATAGAGCCAACATGTTTGAAACATGGTAAATGTAAAAAATGTACATAAGGGTGTGTGTCCTTGAACTCAAAGAAGCAGACTGGTATAGCAAGGCCTTTCATGTACTTCTAAGCAACATGCCAGGCTGCGAACATTTCTTTTAATAAATAAAGTTAAGTCTGCTTCGGTTTCTTATAACTTTAACCTGTGATGAGGAGCAAGAGGTGACTTGCGTCAATACCATCTGTCTTGCGCTTTAACATGTATTCATTTGTCACTTTTATGAACTTTGGGCCAGCTTTATTAGCAAGTTGTGTCGATTTTGCACCATAAAACGGGGTGCAAGCGCAACGCACCCCTCAAGTGCAATTTATCAAACCAACCAAGTCCACCTTGTGTTGCCCTGAGTGGCTTCATAAATCCAGAGTAATGCAATACAAGGTAGATCGCTGCATTACCCTGCCCCCGGGAGGCATTCCAGGGTTGATACCTGGGTGTTCCCAGTCCCTTCCTGACTTCAGAAGATACCTGCCTTGTCACTGATAAATGCAACTCACACTTGAGGCTCCCCACAGTTTGCTTCACTAGGCAGGCTTGGAACAAGACCCAGGAAAAAAGGAACACCTGGCCAGAACAAGTGGAAGGGTAGACAAAGGGTAGGCACAGAGGCTGGCACTGGTTATGAAAGTCGCAACCCAGCATTTTAGATGACTTGAAGATTAGAAATAAAGGGGCAAGGTTATTTAGGGTGCTTTCAATGTTGCAATCCCTATAGGAATGTTTGTTGTATGTGACATTTGCGCTAAACAGAATTATACTAAACTTGACATGAAGGGAAAACCCTACTCTGAATAGTCCCCTTTTGAGGGTTGGTGTATATCTGTTCACCAAAGTTTGATATATTTGCCTTCTGCAAGGCGATGGGCTGGCTTCAAAGAGTTAATCTTTCAGATATTTCAGATATATGGATGTTTAATTTGTGATTCGCCCACTATTGGAAAGCAAGAGCAAACACTGAAACATGTATTTTAACGCGATTGCCTGAGGTTAAATTCAAAACTAGAACCAATGAAATATGCTAATTAGAAAAGAGATCCAGTCATAATGTACACCACTTGATGAACAGCTCGTAACCTCTCACGTCATAAATCAAACCGAAATGATATAATTTGTCAGATTGCTGACTGGCATCACATATGACTTTCCCTGTTCATTTGGAGAAGTGTATCTTTTTTTGTAAACATTTTTCCTTCTAATTAAGGTATATTGGTGTGTGATGTTTTGATGTCGGGTTACTTTCAACTACACATATATTTTCTTTCAACTTTACAAGGCTCACAGAGTTTGAACATAGGCAACATAGAAGAAACAAATAAAAATAACGTATTGTAGCCTTTTTCCGCAGTTGAAAACCCTTACGGCTGCTGACAGACAGTGGCTGGATTATCTGGGAACCCCTTGAGGTATGACTCTCTTTTGAGGTATGACGGGTACTTGTGCAATGTCTGAACAGTCACGTACCTGTAATTATTTAGATTATCTGTATAAGGTTTAAAAAATTTCTTACTTATATAACTTGACCTATTTTCAGACTACGTGGCAACTGACCAGTGTATGATTCGCAAAGGTGTTGGTTCCTTATTGTGTTGGTTCCTTATTTTGTAATGGTTCTCCTAGATGCTTGTGTGGGCATTTTTGGCTGTTATATTCCTGCCTCAAAATCTTTCTGAACTACAAGAGAGAAAGTCCTGGCATTGCATTGGTGCATTGGACAGGGTAGTTCTGCATCTAATTTTGAAATTGATCTATTTTTTTTAAATAAAAGTCAGGATGTTGCTATTTTTTCCATTACTCCTGATTCATCCTCTTAGAGGGCATGTCTGCTTCTCTTCCTGGAGATGTGATACATATAGCTCAGTTTATGTCAGCTGTTAGGTCTTCACAAAGAGAAGAAGCCCCAGTCGTCACCATTAGTCACTCTTTCCAAAGCTTATAAGTGCCAGAGGTGACACAAGGCTGCAATATCTAAGAAATGACTATCTTCTGGAAGATCGATATGATGGGCAGAGGTTCACATTTAACTGACCTTAACACCAGTGCTCCAAGAACACTGTGGGCCATATTTATACTTTTTGACGCAAAACTGCGCTAACGCAGTTTTGCGTCAAAAAAATTAGCGCCGGCTAAGGCCATTTCGATGCGCCGTGCGGACGTCAAATTTATACTTTGACGTACGGCGGCGCAACCAACAGGTGGGAGTCATTATTTCGTGACGCACACAGCGGCGTTACGTCGTAAAGGAAACCAACGTTAACGCGACGCAAATCACTGTGGGTCGATTTACGACAGCGCAAACCGGAAAGCGTTGTTTTTCTTGACGCTATTGCGTCAAATATTAGCGCGAAAACTGCCCTTTCAGCAGAGGAGAGCCAAAATGGATCCCAGAAGCCAGTACAGACCCCAGGAGGATGACAGCAGACCAGGAACCAGCCAGGAGGATCCATACCGGAACCAGGACATTTTTAGAAAAAAAAGAAAGTGTCGCTTCAGTGCAGAGGAGCAGGAAATCCTGGTGAAAGAGGTGACGGAACACCAGCACCAATTGTTCATCACCTCTAAATTGCCACTCAGTAGGAGAGAGGCCATATGGAAACAAATTGTGGACAAGATCAACAGTGTGGCTGAAGAACGCTGCACAGTCACCGAGTGTAAGAAACGCTGGCATGACTGCAAACGTAGGACAAAAGAAAAAATGGGCAGGAACAGGAAGGCAGCAATGCAGACTGGAGGGGGGAGTCCAGCACAACAGGAGGCCCTGGACCACATGGAGGAGATGGTCTCAGCCGTCATCCCGGAGGAGATCGTCACAGAGATTCAAGGACAGGACAGCGCAGACTACCACGAGACAACGCACATGCAGGGTAAGTCGCATGGGGAATTAAATTGCAATAATGGGGACTGTAAGCGGGGGGGGGATACCTACTACACAATGCATGTAAGTCAGCACATATATGAAGTGGCATGGGTAAAGGGGCACGGCAGGGGGGCATGGCCAGCACAGACTGAATCTGGGGCACGACAAAATACAGCACCAACAACAGTCCCATGGGGCCATCCTGTAAGTACAACATTAGAGCCAAGGGAAAGCAGCGACAGGTGGGAAGGCCACTACGTCAAACTCACATCCAGGCACTTGTCTTGCAAAATCTATCCTACATCAACTAGGTCCCTATTAGTAATGCAGTAGCCAAAACAACAACTGCAATGTAACTGCCATAACAGTTGACAAGAACACCTCTCATCTCTGTGCAGCTATAGTACCAAATGGCAGGAACCTCCCCATGGAACATACATACCTAAATTAGGGGGTGAGGATGACATCTGCAACTATTCATAGAAATAATACAAAGGCACCAGTACACTCAAATGCCGAATGTCCATACTTGACACATACATAAGGCAAAGTAAACAGCAATAGGAGCCACACAGCACTAAGGA
The DNA here is from genome assembly GCF_031143425.1 of Pleurodeles waltl. Classification (NCBI taxonomy): domain Eukaryota; kingdom Metazoa; phylum Chordata; class Amphibia; order Caudata; family Salamandridae; genus Pleurodeles; species Pleurodeles waltl. Next base: position 1,260,246,509 of record NC_090440.1, on the reverse strand, counting down.
CACACACATGCTGCATACGTCAGGGTCTCTCACGTGCCTGGCTAACAAGGCTACATCACTAATGTCATACTGCTCAGACAACAACATTGAGGAGGGGACACAGGCAACTGGTCACTGAAACACACCTGCACAGTCTGACAACCAAATAGAACCTTCATACGATAAACAGGCCAATCCAATTAAACACGCATGACCCAACATCATCTTCAAACATCAACAATGTTTACATCCATACCACATCCTAACATTGACATGCATAGGATATGCCACGTCACATGTACATTTCGGGCAATGTGAATAAAAAGTGTTTGGGGCAGGTCCTGAGAGGCAAGTGTGCTGCCAGGGCATTCACAACACCCACAGCCAGTCAAAGTGTAGTGTTCTAAGTGTAACGTATACTTTGCGCATTAGCTTCAGGCTTTAGGCCTTTGTGCACCTTGCCCTGAATGTACTTTTACTCATTTGCTCACATCTAAGAGCCTCAGAGCACTTAGCACTAAATGCTTTTTATTGGCCTTCCTATCAGTTAATTTAGCAAATAGCCAGTCCTACGGTGTTGTTAATTAGTCAAATCACACTGTTTTGCCTACTTCTGCACTGGAGTTTGCCAGAACATATTCACTCTGTGTCCCAGTCAAGGATACAGTCTGGTACATTGCCGATAGACGTGGTAGGGGTTAAGATTTGGCATTCCTGCGTAGGGACACTTTGTCATCACAATGACATATGACTCATAAAATCACTTCCTTGTCCCAAGACACACAAGAGGGAGTTTCCAAACAGAGAACCACAACTAGACGCTGCCTGCCTTGCTGCAGATGCAGAACCAGATCACAGGCCATTGCTCTGATATGAGGGATGATGTCTCCCCAGTGATTCAGACAGGCAAGCTCCAAGCTTAACATGCTGTGCTATAATAGAACAAGCAGAGGGATAGTAGAAACAGTTAGGCTGCATGATAGCTTTGTACAAAGGTTTTACTCTCCTGCTGACTATTCCAATTCTAACAGTTTGTATTGTTTGGGTTATTGTGGCTCACACCTAAATATGTACAAGTCAGTTGTACAATGAAATCATCATATTAAACAAGTACTGTCTTTGTCATTTGTGTATGAGAACATACTGGAAAAGAGAGAATTGTGTAGGATCTGAGTGACCACGACTTCACTGAGAAGTTCCAAAGATGTCATGCGCTCGGATGTCTAAACATTCCTTTGCTGTGGGAGACCAGAGGCACTGCTAGTTAGCCAGAGCAAAAAGAAAGAATCAGGGTGACAGAGTTAATTACAAGTGTGTCAGACTTAGTCCCCCACACCATTAGCTATCCTGCTGCCTAGAAAGCCAGTAATCTCATGTAGGATAATGAGAGCCCACCCAACAAAATGTCCCTCCATAAAAATAGTTAAACACGGAGGGAGGAGTAGGACAAAAACATGCCCATTCCTAAATTTTGACAAAGCAACACCTAGAGGCGATCAGGCAGACAAGTCTGATAGCTCCATATCATACATGTGACACACAGGTGGGCCATAGGCCTACAACAATGCCCATATGAAGGACAGCAGATACCAAAACAAAAACAGAGCACAAAGTTAAGGCATCCAAAGGCTTGTATCTTAGTGCAAAATTGTCACAACACAGACACACTAATTGTACCCTGTTTCATTGCAGAGGAACATGGATCTCCTGACGATATGCCTGTCCCTGATTTCCCTGATGACATGGATGACGAGCCCATAAACATTCCACAGGAGACCATCCAAATGGTCCTTGAAAGCCTCCAAACCCCACATTCAGTCACAAGGAGGAGCACAGAAGAAGCAGCCACCACAGGAGAACCACCCGCCACCCCAATTGTAAGACCTGCCAGCTCCAACACAGCTGAGGACTCTGACGACACTGGCACCAGCTTCGAAAGAACCGTCGTTGGGGTACAGCGGGAGCTGGCCAAGGAGGTGCGGTGGGGATGTAAACTATGGCAGCCAGCCTTGAGGGGGTGCGTTCGTGCATGATGTCTTCTGAGGATCAGGCAGCTAATATGCAAACCCGAACATCTCTCTTGCAGGAACTTGTCAAAACACAGAAGGAAATCTGCACAGCTGTCATCCAGTTGACACAACAACTACAACTGCAATCCAGTCAACGTGTGCACGAATGCAACATAGAACCCCTCAGGGCCGACCTGGTTGCCTACCATCGTGATGTGGCTGCCATTCTGAAAAACCAGCAGGCCCTCCTTGCTGCAGTACTGCCCTTCATAACTCCACAGGGAGCAGCCCCTGGGATGTCTGCCTCCATGTCTTCTAACACTGAGGTGTGTGTTGCCCCTTCACAACCAACAACAACAAGGACAAACCAGGCAACACACACATCAGAAGAAGAAGACATGGAACAGATAACATTCACACGGAAGAGTACCCGGAAGCACTAGTCCCTGCACCATGGCCTACTTTGACCAAGGTCCTACGTTTTGTCAAATGCCAGTCTCACTACAACTACACTCAATGACTGTTCTGCAATCCACTGTATGACTTGTCCCCATTGCCAGTGAATGTCTCTCTCCTACTATTTGCCAAATCCTGTCCCTCTGCACTGTCTGTGACATCACCCCAGCATGTCAGGAGCATCATCCACACCCCTTCTGTAGGATCACCATGTAAGAATGCACCAGAACGGACTCAGCAAACATGGTGAATGGACATTTTGCACTACAGCACCTATAAATAAATAGCACTTGCACACCTATTATGTCTCTGTGTTATTTGACACTTCAACTGTGCAGTACCTAACTCCAAAGTGCCTGTGTGGCAACCATGTAGATTCTCAATACTACTGTCCTGATTTCATGTATTCTGAAACATCTGTGCAGTGGCCAGGATTGCATCATAGCCTTACCATCTTGATGAAAATAACTGATGAAGGGACTAACCACACACCATCATGCTGTGTTGGACAGAATGATGCACCATCTATAGCTATTCTAGACAACTAATGGTGGCTGAGAAATGTAGGCACCATGCAATACTAAAATAAGAAATAATGCTGCAAAATGTAAGGAAACATTAACAAATTACACTGCATCAATCACCCTTACGGATTATACGTCCATGAAGGAAAGTCATGCAGAATCAGTACACACATGATGTAGGTCAGCAATGAAAGCAACAAGACAAGAGTGTGAACAACTCCTCATCTACAAAGATCTCCCTGAACTTCACACTGCTGTCCGACCTCTCAATTTACCCACAATAACAAGTCTGGAAGCACTCTTTGTGAAGTAGGATGCATACCAACACAAAACCTTGGTGATCAATGCACACTACCAATGGTGGGTCTCCCAAATGGTGGATACTTACCAAGTTAGCACACGGGTAGCTGGCATGTTAAACCTCAATTTCCTGAGGATGGCGAGCATAGGACACAAATGTCATACTAAAACATTCAGCTACACTGATGTCAAGGCCATGATAAAGTAGCACCTAACGCATCATGTAAAGGGTTAACTATATATTTATTTCTATTGAGTAACACAAGAGGCAACTAAGGGAAAGGTAAACCTACACTAATCTAACCTGACTACTACTAACCCACAACTGTCCCTAACTAACCTAAGCTAAACTTACTCTATACATGTAACGAAACAATCTAAACATCAACCCCCCACCCACCATTATGAGACAGGACACATGCAGGACAACACTTACTAACCTACACACATACTATACCATCCTAAACAAACATATATTTTTTATTTTTTTTATTTTTAACAGGAATCCCAACATTGCCCCCCACCCACCCACCCACACAAAAAATAAAGATAGAAAGAATAAGGACCCCCCCACCCTCTTCCCTAACACTAACTAAGCTAAAATACCTATACTTACCTAATACTAATCCCCAAAACCCAACTAACAGTAGAAAATAGGAAAGAGGAGAGAGGGGAGGGGTAAAAGTTCTACAGGGCAAAAGTCCTACAGGTTCGCCCTCCGTAGTGTCCGCCTGATGGAGCGGACCCGCTTTTTATTATAGCCCATATCCTCCCTCAGGTTGTCCACCTTCTTGACGAGCTTGTCCATTTTTCTTGTTAATGCCAGGAAGGCAGCTGGGTCAACAGGAGGGTCTGAGGTTGTTTGTGTGCCGGCGGTGGTTGAGGTTGTGGCAGGAGTTGGTTGCCCACTGGACTGTCCTGGTATCACAACACGGCTGGGTCCAGGTCTGGAGGAAGAGCCAGGGTCTATTGTTCCTGACGTTGCTGGGGCCACTTGGGGAGACCTGGTGGATGTGGTGTTGGTGGCTGTTGGTGGCAATGTAGGGGGAGCCTGTGGTGTGGCCCACCACGCCCCAGAGGCCCAATCCGAATGATATTTGCGGGCCATCCTCCGGTACCCACACTGCACTTGCAGGATGTGCCTGTATCTCATGGCACGCCTCTCAAAATGGTTGCGATCTGCGGCACTCATGTTTGCAGCTGTGAAGAGAAAAGGCAAATATTTACCTTTGGAATTGCATTGGGTGGAATAGCACAATGGGTTATTTGTACATTACTAGAAATGTATTGGTTGCAGCAATTGTCACAACATAGTTCACTGAAAGGCTCAGAGGAAGTACATGTGAAGCATGCATACATAAGGCCATCTCACACCTAACATATCCATGTCTCTACGTGATGGATGACATCACCCTAAACTACTCATCCAAATTATACCTAAGGCATCTGACGTTATGGCTGCACCTCTTCCGCATACTGACTTCACTATATATGTCACTCTATGTGATAACTATCACAATCCTCACTCAATGCCATTTGTAATTAGTTGTGTGCTAATATTGAACCCATGGGCCATAACCGAATGTGTACACTAGGGGCCAGATGTAGGAAGATGGAAAATTGCGACTAGCAATTTGCAATGCAGAACGGTGTCTCCGACACCGTCTGCGAGTCGCTATGGGGTCGCTAAGACCCACCTCATTTACATCAATGAGGTGGGTTCCAAGTTGCGCCCCCTTAGCGACTATGGGCACTCACGGGGATGGAGGCCTGCTGGGAACAGCAGACCTCCATGGCCGTGACTGCTTTTAAATAAAGCAGGTTATTTTTTCCCAAGTGTAGGCCGTTTACCTGAAAGGAAAACTAGCTGCACTTAGAAAAAAATACAAAATCTTCAATCTTGGTTTATTTCAGGGCAGTTAGTGGTCCCTTGGACCACTGGCTGTTTTGTACATGATGATTTGGGTCGACTCACAAAGGGGAAGAGTTCCTAGTGGATGATAACTGCGACTCCCTTTGCGACCACGTACTCGGTTGCAAATGGAATTGCATACCACTGCGAGTCGCAAATAGGAGGGGAAAACACCTTCCTATTTGCGATTTGGAAAAGCATTTTGCAAGTACGTTCAGAATCACAAAATACATTTCTGAATAGCAAACAGACGTTTGCAATTCACAAAGAGCAATTTATGACATTTGCAACTTGTAAACAGTTTGCTACATCTGGCCCTAGGTTCTAAATCAAGTCGCAAAAGGTCGCAAGTACGTGTAACATACTGGTTGCTACATTCCTAGGTACCCTGTTTCACATTAACATGGCAGTCTTTGAGTGTGGTGTGGAAATAACAACCAACAATCCCATGTTTAATGCACACCCAGGAGTGTATAGATAGTTCAACAAGTATGTGCCTTCACACACAACACCTATGAAGGGCTAGCAACACGTTGGAGTCAGCCAAACATTGTCACATCCAAGGTCCACACATGTCAAAATGCCATGACTTAGGCCAACATCACATACTATCAGTGAGGCATGTTTTACAACACACACAGAGGAGCAAGAACACCCATTATCATGAGTCGACAGAACACCTAGGCCATTGCACTCAAGTCACACACACTTCTAGTTCACCTTGTGGCAGTACATGCCCCCGGAAGATCCAACCTACAGTGTACACAGTCCATCCTCAACTAGGAAGATGCACTTTTCATCAAAGCCATTTGCCAAAGCTATATGGGAGAATGTCAGTCTGATATGCAGACTCAGTTCATGCCAAGTCCCCGACCAAGTCTTACATTAACCAGTGTATTCCAAATGACTCATCCCATTCCCCATTGCGGCCCAACTGGAATGACCTACAGCCCCTAAATCTGAAAGATGGCTAGGTATTGGTTTACGGAAACAGAAGTGCTATTTGATATCCAACCAAAGCAACAATGCCAATGAACGGCCAGCGCATCAAATCATGAATTCTGTTGAACACACAGTAGTCCATCATGCATCACTAGCAAACAATAAAAATAGCACTCAGGCCACACTCACTGTAGGTATCTGGGTCCTCAAAATGTGCCACCTCTCCCACGGTGTACGGGCTTGTCCACCTGTAAAGCATGAAAGGAAGAATATACTCAGACTGGGTGCAGTGACAAATAATTGCAGTTACAATGACACTGTGTGAATATGACATGGTAATGATACACTTTCCCACATGCTCATACTGCATGGATGAATTTGTATTCAACATCAACATTGGATGAGTCTCCTGCTACAGTTACACACCCTACTACACACATGCAGTGGCCAGGACAGTCAGGTGTTGTCAAAGATACCCCTCCATTAGCATGCCCCAACAATAATGTCTTCCATACATCTCAGCATGTGCATCCCAGAGAGACATCCAAAAGCTGGTTACTTGAGGACTGCATGACCCCTCACAATCAAACAGGCTAGGTGGACATGTTCAACACACAGCAACCAGACACACATGTGACATATGTGTGGCCAACATATCTAACTTCATGTGACGTGAAGGCAACACACATTTATAGCATCATTATGGGTTACAAATTTTCTGTCTAGCTATGGCGTCAACATATGTAGGTATTTTGTTTCTACATGACTTACTCACTGGCCAATATGACCTGTAGAGTACAAATAGAGGCATTAACGTGTCGCTTGTCTGACACAAATGCAACACTACATTACATACAGCTACTGGCATCTGGTATGTGTTGAAAACATGAGCCATCTGACTGCTAGCATTGGTCTTACTACACATTGTGCAACAAATACACATTAGGGCACATAATTAGACTTTTGTAGCGCAGGATTTGCATCATTTTTTGATGCAGAGACGGGGCAAGCTAGCAAAATACAAATATATTTTGTAAGATGGCGCCGTTTTTGCGTGAAAATGTGGCGCTAAATCGGGGATAGGAATGTATAAACATGGGCCTAGGTTTCCCTAGCATTACACACAGTCAGCTACTTATCTAGCAGATTGGGTAACTATCATCACATGTCCCCACACAGATTTCTATTATTCCCATGTAATTGATTTGTACTCACCAACATGGCCACCAATCCTGAGTCCAAGGTGGTCCAGCAGGTCCTGTTCCCTGGATATCAGATCTGCCCAGCGGTGCTTTAATTGATGGACATTCCGCATGCTCCCATACACCCGGACCAGGTGATGGCGCACCTTCCCCCACCGGACTTTCCGTGCCTCCGTGTGATACCCCTGTATCACACGGCCCCCAGCCTCCAGCATCAGTGGGAGGAAATGGCAAACTAGCCAAATGAATCCCCCCAATTCATCCTCACCCATCCTGGAAAGGCGAGGCCTACCTGACATATCTACTGAAAAAATTTGACAAATGAAATAATAAAGTAAAAGTGGGAAATGGGGAAAGGTAGAGTTGTGAAGGAAAAAGAAAAATGAGAAAAATAGCCTAACTAACCCCAAAATTATGCTACCCAGAACAGACTCCCACAGACAATACAAACAAAAACAGGATTAGACAAAACTAGACTAAACAGACTGAGACAATATTATGCAACAAGACTAGGATCACAAAAAGAAAAATTTTCAAGGTACACAGGACACAAAAGCAGGACAACACCTTTCACACAACCACACAGTCTAGATAAATCTGAGACTGCAAAATGAAAGTGAAAGTTAACTCCCAGTACAGATTTAGTAAACAGGATATCCTATTACATCACTTCCTGCATAAAATGGCCGCCGTTTTTATTTTCCCGTTATGCGTCATATTTTCATGCATACACAATGTGCGTCATTTTTTTATGACGCATAACATTGCACATGATGCTGAGTCAAAAAATATGATATGAAAATTAATAATTTAATAAGGTACATGAGATGTCAAACATATTGTCCATGTTGCGTCATATTTTCCACGCATACATCATGGGCGTCATATTTTTTCCACGTAGAGGAGTGCACATAATGCAGAGTCAAAAAATATGATATGAAAATTAATAATTTAATAAGGTACATGAGATGTCCAACATACTGTCCATGTTGCGTCATATTTTCCACGCATACATCATGGGCGTCATATTTTTTCCACGTACAGGAGTGCACATAATGCAGAGTCAAAAAATATGATATGAAAATTAATAATTTAATAAGGTACATGAGATGTCCAACATATTGTCCATGTTGCGTCAAATTTACCACGCATACATCATGGGCATCATATTTTTTCCACGTACAGGAGTGCACATTATGCAGAGTCAAAAAATATGATATGAAAATTTTAATTACATAGCTAAATATGAGAAACATTTATGAAAATGTATATTTGACTCTGCATTCTGTGCACTCCTGTACGTGAAAAAATTATGTTGCCCATGCTGTATGCGTAGATATTTGAGCAATTTTTAAATTATGTCTTCATTTTTTAAACTTGGGGAAGGTGATTTGTCATGGCCAAACGGTGCTATGTGATACACATTTGTGGTTAGCTATGACACATGTCCGTTGTTGTATGTATAGAAGGCATTCACACTGTAATATTTATGATACGTTAAATAATGTATTAACCATATTTGTCCACATATTTTGGGTAATTGCTGATGGCTATTTTGGAATGATGGATGGGATACCATGATGTATTCCTTCTCCAAAATGTGTCCACAATTATGATGGTGATGCTTTTATCTATAGTCCGAACAGGGAGTGCAATAGTCACTTACAGTTTTTATGGGGCTAACCATGTCCCATTATGAATTTGTGTTTCTGATTTTTGTTTTACTTTTGACATGTAGCCCACACATGTGCCTTATGCATGTGTTTAGTTCACAAGCACAAGATTCTTGTATATTTGTGGGGCGGTAGAGGTGGACTTAGGCCCCCAGCACCCTAGGATTTGCCCATCCAGATTAGCTAATGTATCCATGGCTTTTATTTGTTCTGTTATGCAAAACCTGCAGCAGCAGGCTAATGTAAGGTCATATGGTATGAATCACTGTTAATCATTCATTCATCTCATTAGCCCATTTGACGTTTGCACTATTGATGAGTTGGAGCAATCTGGCATACCATTTTCCAATGACTATGTTTGCAAAATCTCAGCGTTCCTCATGTGCTGATGACAAATATTTAGTTGATGTCTGTGGCCCTTTCGGCATTACCTGGTTTAGTGGCATGTTACATTCTTCCTGCTAGGTTCAAACTGGGACACTACTGTGATGGGCTGCTTTCAAATATTTGGTTGATTGGATGACATATGTGTACATGTGTGTGGGAATGTGGATCCACTATCACCTGTCTGGGTGTATGTTGTCACTGTAACTTCAAGGTCTCCTCATGAGTTAGTGGCAGCTAATGTTGTTCCAATTGGGTATTGCTCATATCACACACTTGAGAGAAGCTATTGATGACATGGTCACGTACACATGGATGGTCCCACCATGTCTCTGAACACGTGTGATGAGACTTTCAAAAGATCTACATTTTTGGGCTGGGTGAGAGACTGTCTCAGGTATCTGGATCAGGCATGTGTAATTGCCACATTTGTACTCCTGTTGGCCTTTGTGTATGGTAATGTATCATGTCACATCCTACCCTCTGTGCATACATTTGTGATGTTTATTTTTGGTGTGATGATTGGTATAGCATTCTTGCTCAATGAGACGACATTCTTCTTCAGCAATTTCAAACTAAAGGTGGTCAGAAATGAATAGGCCAAAGCATGATGTGGTGTTTGTTATCTGTGTTTATTTACAATTGTGCAATACGAGTTGTTATAAGAAATTAAGAAAAAAAATTATTGACAAGCTGTTGGCACCTACGCACTCCTGCTGCCGTGTTAGGTTGTTCCCCCTCCTGTTGCAGGGCAGCATCCTCCTCTTCGTCATCCTCAGGCATGTCTGGGTCCGGTTCAAGGAGGGGAATGTTCCTTTTGACACAAATAGTGTGCAATATGGCACAAGTGAGTATGATATTACAGACCATCTCTGGGGAATAGAGTAGGCTACCGCCAGTTATGTCAAGGCAGCGGAACCTTGACTTTAGGATCCCAAAGGTCCGCTCCACAATGCTGCGTGTCCTCTTGTGAGCGTCATTGTATGCCCGCTCTGCAGCAGTATTTGGGTTCCCAAATGGTGTCATTAGCCAAGGCTGGATGCCATACCCCTGATCAGCTGAAAGAAAAACACAGAATGGGATAAATTAGATGTAGGAGGCACTGTTGTACAGATCTTTGATGGCAGTAGTTGTCTTGTGTTGTCTGTGACTCTTTTGTGTACTAATGTGACAACTTATAGTTGTTGGTGAAAACTTTTGCATTGATTTTTTTTCCTTGGCTGAGCAAGTGTTTGTTGGCTAACCGTTTGTCAGCAGTATGTATTTGTTTTTTCAGTACAGTGTGCCCTCCCTAGCATTGTGACTTGTCATACAGGTGTCCGTGTGTCTTCACTGGGGGTGAGATGATAGTTCCATGCAGAGTTGAAACATGAAAGTGTAGTTAACACGTTCATGTGAAAGTACCCAGGCCATCCCATCCCTTAAAACTTATGCAATGTATTAGTGTACAGGTTATTGTGAGACTTCCAATTTGCAAGGTGACATTTAGGCAACCACACTCATTAATGTCTTCACATTAAGCTGTGGAGTAAAATCAAATGTGTGACAGGTTCAATGGTGACTTCTGAAACATGGCTAGTGATGTGAGTACCTCAGTGTGTTCCTGTCTAGGTGTTGCTATTGTAGTGTATGTGTTGTTTGTCCTAGAGGTTTGCGGTGCAGTGTGTATATAAGTTGAATTTTTGTCACTGATGGCGTAGAACCCCTGTTTAGTTTCCTGCTGCTTCTGCAGTGTGTTAGGGAAGCAGATGTGGAGGGGTGTCAGTCGAATGATGGCATCCAGTACTTTTGGCAGGAATGCAGAGAATGATGGTTGGGATATTCCACCAACCAGGGCACCAGTTGTCTGAAACGAGCCACTTGCCAGCAGGTGAAGTACGGCAAGCAGCTTTGTTTCTGTTGGGATAGTGCGGGGAGTCACTAAAGTGGGGGCCAACTGCTGTTCAATATTTCTCAGCAGCTGCTGAATGGCCTGCCAGTTCAACCGGTACCTCTGGATGATGTCCCGTTCCCTGAGGCCATGCAGGGTTGTTCTTGGGCGGAATATCCTCTCCTGCCTTCTGCGCTGCCTTTGGGGTCCCTGCTGTTGTTGTTGTAGCTGCTGTTGTTGCTGCAGGGCTCTGCGTCTACGTGCACGCTGAATCAAAATCACCTCCATGTCTCCCTGTTGCTGCTCTGCTGTTTGTTCTGTGTGTTCTGATTAAATACAGGTGTGTTTGCCCCATTTTAACGCCTGCCCTGACCCAGGCGTTAAATTTTAACGCTATTCTTGATTTGCGTAATTTTTTTGCTCCGCCTACCGGCCGGGAGTCATTTTTGCCCGGAAGCATAAATACGACGCACGGCTGTGTGCGTCGGTTTTTGGACGGGAACGCCTACCCTGCATGTCATTAACGCAGGGCGGGGTGCCGCTTCCAGAAACTGACGCACATTGCGGAATTTTCCTTTGCGCCGGCTCGGGCGTCAGTGTTTAAATATGGGGCAACGTTTGCGCTGAATGTGCGTCAAAATTTTTTACGCACATTCGCCGCAAACGGAGTATAAATATGCCCCTGTGTGTCTCAGTTGTCGGTGCATGTCGTAGTGTTTCTCTTGTGGTAAGGTCCACACATTGCTTTCATAGATCTATTTATTTATTTATTTCATAGAGACCTGTCGTATCACCATCTTACCACCAACTTAACAAATGAAGACTGTTATGATGGTGTAATATGTTCTGATTGCCGACCTATGATCCTCATTACCCTGATTCTAAATGTTCCTCAAAGAGTGCTTTTGTACCGGCTCTCAAGGACCGATGAGAGTTCTTCTCAATCGCAAGAAGTTTTGGGCTAAATTTAAGGAAAGGGGAGATGACAGAGTAGAAAATGGGAAAGTCTTCAATAAGGTGTAAAACATAGGGCCAGATTTACAAGGAACTGGGGTAGCACGGTGCTGCACTAAAATTGGCAGTGCCACACTGTGTCAGTTCTGAAACTCAGGATGCACCCTATTTCCAAAAATATGAAGCATCCCTGTGTTTTCTCTAGTGCTGGCACTAAATGTAACTGCCAGCGCCAAAGCAGGCATCCTTGCACCAAAGTGCAAGGGTGTCTGCGTCAAAGGGAATTACTGTTTATGTGCAAGAAGGGACACATTCCTGCACATAAACAATAATTCATGGTGTTTAGCTCTTTCTATGAGTACTGCAGAATGCAGCACACATGGAAAAGGTAAAAACCAGGAGAAATAGAAGTCTTTTCCTCATTGCGCCATGCTAACACCACCCCTGGGGTGGCATTCATTATTGGTGCTGCTTTACATTTAAGATTCCTTGTAAATCTTGGGCTGCTTCAAAAGCAATGGGTGTTACGATGGAACACCCACAGCAACACCCATTGCACACCCCTCTGCTGCAGTGGCTTAGCACCGCATTGTAAATATGGCACAGTGCATAGTGGCACAGGAGCGTTACAAAAAGTGACGCTCCAGTGACGCTAGTGGCTTGTAAATATGCCCCATAATTCCAGATTCATAACTAGACTCACCTGGTGAGGTCAGAACTGTGAAGAGGAAGTTAAAAAATAACTAAATGCAGATTGCAGTAATCATTCCAATTATATTTTTAGTAGTGAGCAATTTTTTATGTCAGTGATTAATAGCCTCTGTCCGATGCAATAGGCTGTGGAATATTAATAGAGGTGATTATGGAGGACCCAGCACCCAATATCTGCACAAAACTGTATATGGTGATTCTAAGAAATTGGGTTATTAGCAGAGAGGGGTAAGAGTATTAATCAAGTAATAATCACTGTCCTTGGCAGGGCGAACTACAGAAGTCACTGAGTAATCTTGGGCTATCTTGGCACAAAGCAGTCAGGCTTTACTTAGAGGCAAAATGTATTTATGCAGCACTCACACAGTAATAAAGTGAAAACACAACAAACAAGAAAAATAGCAAACCAATTTAGAGAAATATACTGTAGTTTTATAAATATATATATATATATATATATATATATATATATATATATAAATATATATATATATATATATATATATATATATATGTACACATATATATAGGTATGTATATGCATATCTATATAAATATATATATGTATTCACATTCACGCAAAAAACAAAGGTTAGAGGGATGCGTTATACTTAGGTTCTGAATTTGCATGTGGAAAACCATAGAAATTCAGCTGTTAGAGTTAGTTCAAGTAACTATAACTCATGCCTCAAGGTAACTATAACTTAGGCCTCCACAAAAGAAAATGTGTATTTTTGCTGAGATTCGCATATCCTCTGTGAATTTCACTACAAAATTTTAAAATATATATTTTTTTAGCCCTGGTGTGATCCCTGGGGACCCCAGCACCAGGACTAGGGTGTTAGGGTTTTCCTACCCTGCACCATTTCTTTATTTTTGCGTCCCAAACAAGCTTCCAAAACTTTTTGTTTGAAGTGTTAGCAGCCAATCAAATATCAGGACTGGGACAATTGGATCCGCAGAAAATGCGCACCTCTAGATATGCATATAATATCTTGGAAACTACTGGATGGATTTACACCAAATCACAGAAAGCACACTTTCTGGACCAAAAGATAGCTTTCTGCCAAATTGTTTGCAATTCCGTCCAGCGATTTGGGCTGTAGTTGTGTCTAAAATTCCCTATTAAATTGCACGGGGAAAAAGTGTTTTTGGAACCCCTTCTTTCTCTGAGCCCCCGCGATCACCCCAAAACTTTCAAGACAACAGCTTAGGTGCGTGGCATACCAGTTTAGAAGACTTTGTAAAAGGTTTTCAAATGGAGCCAAAGTTATTGCCAAAAAATCACTTTTGGAATGGAAACTACATCCTAACTGTAATTTTCGTCTGGCAACTGCCAGAAGGAAATACTTACATATATATGGGAATCGAATTTTAAAAAAAAATCACTAAAAAAACAAAGGTTACAGGGAAGTTATAGTTAGGAAATGGAATAAAAACCTTGAAATTCACTGAGAAAAAACAAAAGTTACAGAATAATAAAACATGTAACCTTGTTTTTTTTCAGTGAATTACTATGGGTTTTTTAAATTCTATTTCCTAACTATAATGTCTCTGTAACCATTGTTTTTTAGTGAATTTCTAAATTGGTTTTTCATTCTATTATATTATATTTACTAACTATAATATCCATGCAACCTCAGTTTTTTTAGTAAATTTCTAAGGATTTTTTAATTCTATTTCCTAAATATAACATCTCTGAAACCTTAGTTTTTTTCAGTGATTTTCAAAGGTTTTTTTAAAATTCTAGTTCTAACTATAATGTCCCTATAACCTCTGTTCTTTAGTGAATTTCTAAGGTTTTGTTTTCTATTTCGCCCTATAACATACCTGTAACATTTGTTTGTTTCAGTGAATGTCTATGTTTTCTTTTAAATGCACAGAGGGGGTAGAACACAGGGTTTGGCAGGTGGCCAGGCCCAGCAGCAAATCCTCCTCATGCATCCAACCCACGTACATGCATCGAACCTTGTTCTCACTGCTTTTCCCTTGTCCCTCCCTTTGTTTTTTGCATGCCTGCTGCTTGACTTTCCCTCCTTCTCACTGGATTCTCCTTGCTCTCAGCCCCATTTTGTACTGACTGGTGCTTGTCTTTCCCTCTGCCTCACTGCTTTCTCCCTGCTCTCAACACTGTTTTGTGTGTACCTGCTGTTTGCCTGTCCCTCATTCTCATTGCTTTCTCCATGCTCTCAGCCCCACTTTGTGTGTGTCTGCTGCTTGCCGTGCCCTCATTCTCACTGCTTTCTCCTAGCTGTAAGCCCCATTTTGTGCTTGCATTTTCATCATTTTCACTGCTTTTTCCTTGCTCTCTGCCCCGTTTTTCTGCCTGCTGTCTGTCTTTTCCTTGCTCTCACTGCTTTCTCCTTGCTCTCAGTCTGGTTTTGTGGATACTTGCCACGTGCCTCTCCCACTTTCTCACTGCTTTCTACTTGCACACAACCTGGTTTTGTGTGTGCCTGCTTCCTGCCTATCCCAACTTCTCACTGCTTTCTCCTTGTGCTCAGCCCGGTTTTATGCATTCCAGCTGCCATTGTTTCCCTTCCTCTTTCTGCTTTCTCTTTGCACTCAGCCCCTTTCTGTGCGTGCCTACTGCCTACCTTTCCCTCCTTTAAACTGCTTTCTCCTTGCCTCCAGCCTTGTTTTGTGTGTGCCTGCTGCCTGCCACTCCTTCTTCTCACTTCTTTCTGCTTGCACTCAGCCCAATTTTGCGGGTGCCTGTTGCCTGCCTCTCCCTCTTTCTCACTGCTTTCTACTTGTGCTCCGCAAGGTTTTGAGTGCACCTGTTGCCACCTCTCCCTCCTTCTGACTGCTTTCTCCTTGTGCTCAGCCCAGTTTTGTGCATGGCATCTGCCTGCCTCTCCCTCATTCTCACTGCTTTCTGCCTGCGCTCAGCCTTGTTGCGTGCATCCCTGCTGCATTCCTCTCTCTCCTACTCACTGCTTTTTCCTTGCACTCAGCCTGGTTCTGTATGTACCTGCTGCCTGCCTCTCCCTCATTCTCACTGCTTTCTACTGGTGCTAAGCCTGGTTTTGTGCATACATGCTGCCTGCCTCTTCCTCCTTCTCACTGCTTTCTGCTGATGCTCAGCCCAGTTTTGTGCTTTCCTGATGCCTGCCTCTCCCTCTTCCTTCTAATTGCTTTCTGCTTTCACAAAGCCTGGTTTTGAGCGTGCCTGCTTCTTGCCTGTCCCTCCTTCTTTTTTCACTGATTTCTCATTGCTCTCAGCCCAGTTACGTTTCTGCCTGCCTTTGTCCTTTCTCTCCCCTTCACTGCTTTCTCCTTGCACTCAGTTCGGTTTTGTGCGTGCCTAGAGCCTGCCTTTCCCTCCTTCTTATAGCTTTCTCGATGTGCTTTGCTCAGTTTGTGCATGCCTGCTATCCTCCTTTAACTCCTTCTTACTGCTTCTCCTTGCCCTCAGCCCAGTTCTATCTGGGCCTGCTGACTGAATCTCTCTACCTCCTTCTCACTAAAGCATCCTTGTGTTCAGCCCAGATTTGTATGCACCTGCTGCTCCCTATATATCCCTCCTTCTCATTGTTTTCTCCTTGCTCTCAGCCTGGTTTTAAATGTGCCACCTCTACTCCTCTCCCCCATTCTCCCTACTTTTTCCTAGAGCTCATCCTGGTTTTGGGGGTGCCTGCCATCCACCTTTGTCTCCTTTTCACTGCTTTCTCCTTGCACTCAGCCAGGTTCTGTGTATGCGTGCAGCCTGCTTTTCCCTTCTTCTCACTGCTTTTTCCTTGCTGTCAGCCAGGTTTTGCATGGGCCTGCTTTCAGCCTCTCCATCCTTCTAAGTCAGGTTTTGCATGTGTCTTCTGCCTGCCTCTCCATCCTTCTCACTGCTTGGGCTCAGCCCATTTTTATGAGTGCCCACTGCCTGCCTCTAACTCCTTCTCACTGCTTCCTGCTTGTTCTCAGCATGGTTATGTGTGTACCTGATACCATCCTCTCCCTCCTTCTCACATCTTTCTAATTACGCTATGCCCAACTGTGTGTACGCTTGCTGCTGGCCTCTCCCTCCTTCTCACTGTTTTGTCAGTGCTCTCAACCCATTTCTGGGCATGCCCGCTGCCGACCTCTCCCTCATTCTCACTTCATTCTCTTTACGCTTGGCCTGATTTTGTGCCTGCATGCCTCTCCCTCCTCCTCACTGCTTTTTGCTTGTGCTCAGTCTGGTTTTGTGGGTACCTACTGCCTGCCGACTGCCTCTCCATCCTTTTCACTGCTTTCTGCTTGTGCTCAGCTTGGGTTTGTGTGTGCCGGCTGCCTGTCTCTCCCTCCTTCTAACTGCTTTCTGCGTGCTGTCAACCCGGTTTGGTGCATGCCTTCTGTTTTCGTTTCCCTCCTTCTTACTGTTTTCTCCTTGCGCTGAGACCTGATTTGTGCCAGCCTGCTGTCTACCCCTCCTACTTCACACATCCTTCTGTTTGCACTCAGCCTGGTATTGCATGTGCCTGTTGCCTGCCTCTCCCTCCTTCTCACTACTTTCTCCTTGCTATCAGCCCCATTTTGTGTTGCCTGCTGTTTGCCTTTACCTCCTTCTCACTGCTTTCTCCTTGCTCTGAACCCTGTTTTGAGTGTGCCTGCGGTTTGCCTTTCCCTTGTTCTTATTGCTTTCTCCTTGCTGTCAGCCCCAATTTGTGTGTGCCTGCTGCTTGCCTTTGCCTCATTCTTACTGCTTCATCTTTGTTCTCAGCCCCATTTTGTGCATACCTGCTGCTTGCATTTCCCTTGTTCTCCCTATTTTCTCCATGCTCTCATCCCTGTTCTTTCCTTTCCCTTGTTCTAACTAATTTCTCCATGGACACAGACACATTTTGTGCGTGCCTGCTGTCTGCCTTTTCCTCATTTTCACTCTTTTCTGCTTGCTCTCAGTCTGTTTTTGTGTATGCCTGTTGCCTGCCTCTCACTCCTTCTCTCTGCTTTCTCTTTGCACTCAGCCTGGTTCTGTGCATACCTACTGCTGCCTTTCCCCTTCTTCTCACTACTTTCCCTTTGTGCTCAGCCTGGTTTTGTGTGTGCTTGCCACTCCCTCCTTCTCACTGCTTTCTGCTTCCACTCAGCCAAGTTTTGTGCCTGCCTGCCGTCTACCTTTTCCTCCTTCTCAGTGCTTTCTCCTTCCTCTCTGCTGGGTTTTTGAGTGCCTGCTGCCTGCTTTTCTTTGCTTCTCACTGCTTTCCCCATGCATCCAGCCTGGTGTTGTGCCTTTGACTCCTTCTCACTGCTTTCTCCCTGTGCCCAGCGAGGTTTTGAGGATGTCTGCTGCTTGCCTCTCCCTCCTTCTCACTGCTTTTTGCTTGCACTCAGCCGGGTTTTGTGTGTGCCTGCTGCCTGCCTCACCAAATTTCTCACTCCTTTCTCCTTGAGTTCAGCAAGGTTTGTGCATGCCTGCCATCCTCCTTACCCTCCTTCTCTCTACGTTTACCTCACATTCAGACTGTTTTTTGCAAGCCTGCTATTCTTCTTTCTCCTCTTCTCACTGTTTTCTGATTGTGCATGCCTGCTGCCTGCCTCTCCCTCCTCTCTGATTTCTCCTTGTACTCAGCCTGCTTCTTTGTGTGCCTGCCTCTCTGTCCTTCACTACATTTGCTTGAACTCAGCCTGGTTTGTGCATGCCTGGTGCCTGCCTCTTTTTCCCTCCTGCTTACTTCTTGTTCCTAGAACTCACCTGGTTTTGTGCATGCATGACACCTACCTCTCCCTACTTCTCACTGCTATCTGTGTGCTCAGGCAAGTTTTGTGCACATCCCCTGCCCACATTTTCCTCTTTCTTACTGCTATCTCCTTCTGGTCAGCCGTCTTTTGTGTGTGCCTGCTCCCTCCCTCCCCCTCCTTCTCACTTCACTCCTGGTGCTCAGCCCAGTTGTGTGCATGCCTCCTGCCTGCCCCTCTCTCCATCCTTCTCACTGTTTTCTCCTTGCTTTCAGACTGGTCTTGTGTGTGCCTGCTTTCCTCCTCTCCCTCCTTCTCACTGCATTTTCCTTGCACTTACCACGGTTTTGTGTGTGCTTGCTGCCTGCCTCTCCCTCCTTCTCACTGTTTCCTCCTTCCATTCAGTCCGGTTTTGTGTGTGCCTGCTGTCCTTTCCCTCCTTCTCAGCACTTTTGCTGGGACTCCTGTGGGTGTTGTCTGGTCGACTGAGGGCTCTCTGAAGTGCTGAGAGCCTCCTCTTCCTCCTCATGCAGAGTTGAGCCCCCCAGGTCCCTCCTGGTTCCAAACAGTGCCACTTTGATGCACAACACGACTTTGCGGGAACCAAGGCTAGTTGGACGAATCCAGTGCTAAAACTTGCTTCCATCCAACATCTCTTCATGGGACATCCATTGCACCATGCAGGAACCTGCTGACATCTTCCTTGGGTGCATTTCGGCATTCTTCGTCCAACAGGGGACTCTTCTTTTGCACCCTCTTCTGGGTTTGCCGGGGGCTCCTGCCTTCCTGGAACTTCTTTCAACTTCTGACTTGGTCTCCTTCCTTTGCAGGTCTTCAGATCCAGGAATCCGCCATTGGTTGGTTGCAGTCTTGCTTGGGTCTTGAAATAACTCTTATCACGACTTGTAGTGTGCCCTAATTTCCAGTACTTTCCTCCTACTTTCCTGGGCTCTGGTGTGGTGTATTTTACTCACCTTTGTGGCTTTCGTATTCTCCCAGCAATTCTCTACACACAATTCATGATTCGCATTTCACTTTCTTAGTGTATGGTTTGTGTTGCCCCTAGACCTATTTTCTCCCATTGCATTCCATGGTATTTCCTATTGTTTGCACTATCTTATGTCTAATTACTTACCTTATTTTGGTGTCTAGTGTTTATAATACTTACCTCCAGAAGGAGTATTGCTTCTAAGATATTTTTGGCCTTGTGTCACCCAAATAAACTACCTTTATTTTTGGTAACACTGAGTATTGTCTTTACTTGTGTATAAGTACTGTGTAACTACAAGTGGTATTGCAGGACCTTTGCATGTCTCCTAGTTCAGCCTAAGCTGCTCTGCTACAGCTACCTCTATCAGCCTAAGCTGCTAGAACAGTACTGCATTTCACTAATAAGCAATAACTGGACCTGGTGTAAGGTGTAAGTACCCAAGGTACCCACTACAAACCAGGCCAGCCTCCTACAATCTTAGGTAGAGTTTTAGTAGCTTTCATGTATATTTAGGCTTTGAACCACCTTCAACCAACAAGGGGAGTGTGTTGTGTAGCCATTTTAAAATGGCCCCCATTTTCGGGTTACAAGGTCCTTCCGTTTTGTAGTCCTTCTTTTATTTTTAGTTTTCCCTTCAGTTCTGTTTATATATAGCCGCCAAGTATAGGGCGGCGTTCATGCGGATTACCGACGCCTTCGGCATGGTTCCTTACAGTTCTCTCAGGTAAGAACACGCGGCTCTATTATAACAACTACCCGCGTTCATAATCTATTTGTGTTACCTGCGTTTTATGACTTTTGGCTACAGTTTTGGGTTTGTAGCATTTCCTGAACGGGCATTATGCCGTTTTCTATTTTGCCATTCACTACCTCAAATACATCCACGGGGTTGTTAATCACAGCTCCACTGGGCGGCAGACTCCATTATCTCACCCCGCATGACTATTTCACTTTTTACAGTTTTATACATACTCTTGGTTTGTCTCCTTAGTTGTGCATTTGCTGATGATATTTAGCTCTTTTTTCTGGAGCTCACGTTTTCCCAATTGATTTTTACCTGCTTAAGCCATTTTTTTTGTCACTTTTTTACCCTCTCACTCTATTTTAGCTTGCTAATTTCACTTAACAGGCCTTTTTTAGACTGTAGGTCATGGGATTTCGCTATAAGTCATCTTATACATTTCCTTATTTTTTATTTACCCTTATTTTCACGCCAAATTAGACGCAGGGCGTTCCATGGTTTTTTACAGTTTGTTCCCTGTTTTTCTGCTTTCTTCAGGCTTATCATGGCCTTCCTATTCCGCCTGCAATCTGGATATCATTGATCCACTTGGAGATTCACAACATGTTTCTAATTGGAACTCCTTCAACATATCCTTACCTACATCTTCTTGCATTTCTGAAGGTATTTTACCTCTGGGTATATGGATTCTTTCCTCGTTTTTTACTCTGTTCTTATTCTGATGGCCTTCCCACTTGTGTTTCCACTTGCTACTTTAGTCTGCATGGTTTGTCTATTTGATTGGACATTTGATTTGTGCATATCAGTGCACTTTCATTTTATTGTGTTGGGCCTAGTTTTACTTTGTATTGAAGAATTTGACCTTTTTGGTCCATTGCACTTTGCACTTTTCCCTGTGTGCCTTTTTGATCACACTGGTGCGCATCGCTCAAATTCTGTTACACTTTTCTACTATTTCTCTACATACTTAAGAAAATAATACTTTTTGTTTGCATGATTTATCTAGTTACACTGGGCTAGATGGTTGAGACTCTTTTCCACATGTATATTGTTTGTGTATATTAGTGTAGTAAATGTCCCACCCTATCTATAGATACATATTGTTTATTTATTTCACAGCCTTGACAAAGTCTAGGAGACGAAGCACGTGTCGGCTGTTGGCTGTTTGGATTTGTGCTTTATGTGGTCTGTGACTGGAACATCGACCACACCTTTCCACCTGTCAATAAATATCCAGTGTCATCTGTTCTTTGGACTTCGATTTATTTTCACAACTACTTGGATCCACAATACGGAGATTGACTTTGGTTGTGCCCTGGCCTTTTCGTTTATACCCTCCGGAAGGCCCACAACACAAATGTTGTTTCTCATGATCGCCCTTCAGCATGCTCCGCATGGCGCTCCAGGGTCACCAGCCTGTCCAGTACTGCTTGCATAGAGGTTTCTAATTGACTCGTCTTGGGAGAAAGCTCATCTAATCGGCCTTCCAGGGAGCGGGCTTTTTCCATTAGTTTGCGATGGTCAGCATGAAGCAAGGTGAGGTCACTGGCCACCTTATCAATCTTGCTCTAAAAAGAGGTTTGAGCCTGGTCCAGAGAGGTTCCAATGCATTCCATTGCTGCCAACACCGCATCGAGTTTCTGGCTGTCAGAGCCCATGGCCCTAGTCCTCAGTGATGGCTGCTTGTTCACCGCTCCGGAGCATAGGTGGCCCATCCCTTCAGCCTCGGGGTCCTGATGGCTTAGGCTCATTGACTCTGCCGCTTCAGGCCGCAGCGGCCACCAGGGCACAATGTTCCAGCAGGCCCGCTTGCGTGCGCAGTGTGTGGGTCGCAGTGCACAGCAGCACGAGCAGCCCTCTTCTATACGGCGACAGGCACTAACTAGGGCATCGGTTCACCGCATTGCTCCACCACGTGGTTTCAATTTTGGCTCTGCTCCACGGTCTACCCTAGGGCCTTCCTTGTGTGCACCTATAGTGTGGCCCTTCCAATGCAGTCAATAGCCCCAACAGGGCCGGTGGCCCTGAGCGGCAGTGCAACGTGGGCTCAGGGCTTACGACTGCCACAAACCCAGTCCAGGCAGTTATGAAGGGGAAGGAGGAAACAGACAAAAGCTGGGGCCCCTATCTCTGTTTTAGGCCCAATTGCCAGCAGTCTCCTCTGTCACCAGCGGCAGTGATTTAAGGAATTCTGGTGGCTACCCCTGCATCCAGGCCACCAGGTGCAGGCCATCTCCCTGCACCTTATGCCGGCAACATCTCATCCCCACGTGGGCCAACTTGTCTCCATCCGCCACTCCCCTTCCCCCCACAGTTGTCATGTCCTCACTGGGTTTGCCTGGGCTAAACTGCCTATGATTAGGTCTCACGGGCTGGGCCTCCCCTCTCCTCTCACCACCTGGCTGTTCACCATGTAGGCCCTGATGGCTCAAGCGCCTCCTCTGGCTATCTGATCAGCACCGCCGGCTCTCTCTCCGGGCCCTGCTCACCTGTGCGCTGAGCTGCTGCTAGGAGGCTGTAATCGGGGCCCCACCGTGAAATCTCCACTATCTTGCACACGCGTTCTTGTCCGGCCAAGCCACCCTCCCTGATACTCTCTCTTCTTAATTTAATTTAAAATACGCATTGCTTTTTCATTTACATTTTGCATGAATGTTAAAATTATATAAAATTGAGACATACAAGACTCACTCTAGTGACTGATGCACTATGGTAGACATTCAGCTTAATAAAGGTAGAGTACCTTTATCTTGTTGGAGTCAAAAGAATCATCATGAGACTGGTTTTGTTAGAATGTCCTATAGCAGTTTTTAAAGCTCCACAAAATGAGGCACGGATCAGAAGCAAGGGTTCACATAGAATCTGTATTTATGACAGCAGTGGTCAAGATACAGTTGATACGGCACACATTTGAAGGCATGACACAATCCCAGTACACAGGTGCAGAGAAAAGTACAGGGGCCGAACAGGAGTCCACAATTCATACAAGCAATATCTAACCCTTCCTAGCAATCACTGGGTGTCACCAGCTTGAGGCAGTACTGGGACAGTTTGAATAAATTCAAGGAGGCAAGGCAAGTCTTTGAGGTGACACTACAGGAGTAATTTCATGAAGCACCGCAAACAAAAAATGTCCAGGAAGATGTCTGGTTTAAAGATAATCTAAAGTAGAGAGCCAGGACCACAGTGAAGAGCTGAGACTTCCTCTCATCAACTGGGAGGAAGAACAAGGGCCTAGCCATATGCTAGGTTTGAGTTTTATAGCCTGCAGGATTCTCTCATACAACAGTAGATCCCCAATCAAGTGATTCTCAAATCTTTCATTAGGTACTGAAATCATGTAGTGGATCATTGAATCCTGCTGTAACCTGCCACTGAGGTGGAGTATAAAGTCACAGCTTTTAGAAAGGCTGCATGGTGACAGGACTGAATATGCTGGTGATGGGCGGAGGGGGGAGGCTGGTGTTAGGGGGGATTGGGCAGAACACATGTGAAAACTACAATCCTAGATGGTATGACTCTTGTCATGCAGAGTAGTTGTCATCCTGAGAGCCAATGCCATGAGAAATGGGTGGGAGTAGCAACTAATAGAACCGAGGAACGGGGGGGGGGAGAACACCTTTGACAAACCATGACATGTGTGTGGTGATCTCCATCACCATGGCAGAGATTTCCATACACATAAAATAGGAGAGGAGGATATATCAGAGTGATAATACTTCTTTATGTACTCAAACATAGCTTTTATATTTAGGCCCCTTACATTGTATTTTGCTGTTGAAGAAGAGTTGTCTCTCTTCATTATTTCCTTTCTGGATTAAAGATTGCTCACTATTGTTGAGAGGGTTAACTTCCTGGTAGAGCCTTGCATACTAGTGCCCTTGTTGTTGAAGAGTCAGTTCTCGATCTCTTGCTTTGAGCAAAGTGCATAGAACATATTTAAGCAGGTAATAACAGCTGCTGTTCTCTGACATGGGATAAAATCTCTTCAAAATTCAAAAAAGTTATTTCTTTAACACTGTACAAGAGTTTC
Organism: Pleurodeles waltl; assembly: GCF_031143425.1. NCBI lineage: Eukaryota > Metazoa > Chordata > Amphibia > Caudata > Salamandridae > Pleurodeles > Pleurodeles waltl. Next base: position 1,260,222,175 of record NC_090440.1, on the reverse strand, counting down.
ACTTTAGTAGATCAGACTATATCACTGCATCGAAAGACATTTATTAAAAGTTAAAGTTTTAAACATATTTAGAAACATATATGCCCTCTACCTGATGGAAATGCCATTAATGGGCTAAAAGGAAAGTCTGTTGGCATGTGTAGGGTGACCAGACGTCCCAGATTTACCTGGACAGTCCCGGTTTTCAGAGGACTCCCCCGGTGTCCCTCGCTTTTGTTCATTTTACATAAATGTCTCGGTTTTTGGGGCAAAGATCAGGTCAGCCTGCGAAAGGCTTTTGTTAATTTGAAATAAATGTCCTGTTTTTTGGGGCAATGGTCAGGTCAACCTGCGCATCAGAAGGGAAAGGTATGCTCTCCTTTCACATGCACCTCTAGAGTCTTAAATACTTGTGCTTCTCAAGGCTGTGCAAGGGTGATGCAAAATCTGCCTCGGTTTTATCAAGCCATGCAAGGCCACTTTGGCCCTGCTTGGCTTGATAAGTCCAGAGATATCCAATGCAGCACAAATCGTTGTATTGCGTTACTCTTCCCCGGGGAGGAGTTCCATGTGTGGAGGGTGGATGTTTTCATGCATCCATCCATGGATTTTGGTATCTTTCCTAGATTTACCAACACCGGTAAACAACGCAATGCGTCAAAATGCTATACCTCCCCAAGGGAGGCATAACGAGGAGAAACATCTTTATTTCTCCTTATTTTTCTTCTGCATTTTGCAGCACAGATAGAAAGAGGAAAAAGCCTCAGAACAATCCTGTTTGCAATACAGGCACCCTTGCACCTTGGATGCCAGCTGAAGTAAAGGGCAGGAATGCATTGTATGCCCTTTCGTGCAGCAAGGTGGTTTGATTCAAAGCTACATAAATATGCCCCTGTGTGTCTAACTGTGGTAAATCACAAACTCCTTATCCCAGAGGAAGGGCTGATAATGAACTTAAATCACGGCAAAATGAAAACAGGGCCATGTGCAAAGGAGCTTGTCTTCTTTTCATTCTGTAATGGAGGATCATGGTTGCCTTCTTTAAAATCCAAGCCACACAGTTTTGCACCACATATGCACTTTCATTGGAAACATGCACATGCCCAACAGATTTTAGTTATAGGGTTGATATGCTTAGCGATTCATTTTTAAGTTTAGTAAGAATCAACATTGTTGGTAAGTATTTCATATCCACAATTTTTCCTGTCCTATTTTACTCTAAAAATCTGATGAATTTTGGGCATGATTATGATCATAACAGATGGAGTCAGTCTGTCACAAATGTGATGGATACCCTGTTTGCTGTGTTACGATTCACTTATGTTCTATGGAAATCGTAATATGGCAGATGGATTATCTGTCATGTTGCTGAAGGAGCATTCCATCCACCAAGACAGTAACCTGTCTGAGGGAAAAATGATTGATAGAAATAAAAGATGAGGCAACAGTGTATGCAAGATCTAATTTTGCATACTATGGGGCTCATTTACAAGCCTCTTGTGCCTCTGTAGACTCTTTTATTTTTATGCTACAGCAGTGCATAACAGTCCTCCACCCCACACCATACTTATAAACTGGCGCAATGGGACCTTTGCGCCAGTTTGAAAATCTTTGGCCACATTATATCTGCACCAGGTATAATGTCTGCAGGGGAGGCATTCCCCCACTAGGAGGCCCGCAGGAATGACACAGTGAAACCTACAAGATTTCACAGCCTCATTCCAGCGTAATGTTTTAACGCCTGCTCAGGGCAGGTGTTAAAGTGATGGTGTTCTGTTTTCAATGGGGCTCCTCTAGCATTGCTGGACTAGCGTCATTTTTTATGCTGGTCGAGCAAAGCGCCACAACTGTGTCAGAAATTCTGAAGCAGCTGTGATAACAACAGCTATGCTGCTCTGTATTGTAAATACAGCCCCACCATGGTGTTGTTGCAGGGGGAGGGCGGCGCATGCAAACTGGCACATCCTGCTTGATGCACCAGTTTGTTGTAAATGAGGCCCTATGTATTAGTGCTACATTGAGAACTCGGAATGGTAGGTAAGTCTGCACTTGGTAATTACCACACCATCCACTGTCTGTAGATACTGGTTATGATATTACCACACAAAGTAAATAAGCACTCAGAATAAGGCCATTAGCCTATTATGATGGTTGTCGAGCTCTTTAGTGTTGGGAGCTCCAAAGAAGAGGTCTCTTTGAGAGTCTAAATAATGAAATTAAAAATGTGGGTGAGAAGGACAACATTGTCTTTGAATGGAAAGGTCTTCAGGGGTTAGTTTGCCACACCTGAAAAACACAAAATGAAGCTACATATTACACTAAGTAACAAAATAGCTTGCCATTTCAACTGTAAAAACTAGGACTCGAGTTTTATTTGACCTGCCTACTTCATCCTATTGTCAAGTTACCTAACTGCATTATCCATTGGCCTGATGGCTGGACCGCTGCAGGGTAGCCATGTCATTATTCCACTACTCGGTACTTTAATAGGGGGTATGGCCGTCCCTTGCAGGCATAACAATTAATGGTCCAAATACCCGGAGACAAAACTCCCTGTGCCTCAGGGACATTGAATTAGTTTTTTCTCAAAAACTCATGATTCAGGAGTTTGTTAATGAAAAGCATAAACAACATGGCACCCACTTGGCAAATGGCTTTGCTTTCAGTCTAATGACCACTGCAACAGTTGCGCTGGAGGATTAGATAACCCTGCAGCTAACCCTGCCAGGAATGCTGGAACATCTAAAAAAAAAAAGAGGGTCATCCTCTGCCAGGGTAGCAGAAGCAAGAAACTATACTGGCCGGGTCAGCCGCATGTCAGAGTGTAAATGACACAGTACCCAATTAGTAGCAAAGGTCCAACCAAGGTTCAAGAGGGAAAAACGAAAACAGTAATATGAAACAAAATATTGTATATTCAAAACTAGACTTTTCTTGCCACATAAATTGGTTAACTCTGCCTCATAATTTGGTCTTTTCCTGCCACATAAATCCAATGCCCTACATATAACTAAAGCACTTCAATTTATCTTCATAATCTGCAGCCAAAAATGAAAATGTTACCATTTAGCATCATCATTGAAAACTACCATGCTAATTACAATAGAATACCACTTTCATCACCTCGCCATCAGAGTTGCCTGCTGGCTATCACAATTCCCAAAGCAAGACAGCCACAGAGGAGTAATGAGAGAAAAAAACTAGAAAGGGCATCCACACATATCAAGAGTGTTCAAACAGTCACAATGTAATAAGGATGCTAAGGCCTGAATCAGGTCATAATTGCCACAAGGAGAGATTAATAAAACATATATAATTATTACATTAACCCAATACAAACCTTTATCAGAAACAAACGTTTGGCATTAGACTGTAAAGCTCAGAACAGCCCTTAGAGAACACAACAACGAAAATAGCATTTGCAAGAAACAGTGTCAT